>NC_044924.1:13432937-13759126 GCF_003576645.1 Ipomoea triloba | reverse complement strand
ATATATATATATATATATATATATATATATATATATATATATATATATATATATATATATATATATATATATATATATATATATGTTAGGAATAAAGTGTAATTGTTTTGATGAATCAAAAATGTACTTTTAGACCCCCAATTTTATTTTGAGTTTAATTGACATTAATTTTTTACCTAAGTCAAAGGCTAGTCAAATTAGAGAAGTTGATATGGCAAATACAAGTGTATAAAATTATTTTATATTTGTAAATCGTTTGCTTCCACTAAACAAGAAAAGAAGTTAATTCCAGCAATGGTCCCCCGACAATGTTGATTTTTCAAAATTGGTCATCGTCTTTTAATTTGGACGAAAAAGACACTTGACTATTGAATTTGTTCCGGCATTAGTCCTTCCGTTTGTGGCCGGTTAGTGGGGCGTTATGTTTAGGAGTAAATGAGTCTTTTCATATTATTTGACTTCTTCTTCTTTATTTTCACGTGTTGCCTTCACTTTCATTTCTCTTTTGTGAACTGCAACAGCTTCTCGCCACTATGACCACGCCGCCGGTTGATCTCGCCACTGCATCGTCGTTGCCATCTGGGTTGTTTCGCAGGCGGGGGAAGGAGAAGGAAGGGAAGAGACGTTTGATTTGGAGGCCGATTGCCGCAGAATCTGGTTGCAAGGCCGAGCTATGTTGGAAGGGGCTAGGGTTGGATATCTCGGTGGACTCCAGATTGGAACGCTCGAAAGGACTCTCCTATGTCTTTGGTATGGTTTCAACTCCCTCATCTACCTTATCATTTGATTAATCCTCAATCAATTTCACGTATATGTTCTCCAATCAGCCGATTTATGGACCTTGATTCGGCGACGAATCGTAGGTCGAGATCTATCGTGGCTAGGGTCCAATTGGAAATTGATGTTGCAAAACCGGTGTTAGATGGTGTATGGATTCAGATTGTGAGTGAGAAAGGAGAATGGAGACGATTGTGGCAGAGTATTGAGCCGGAGAAACTTCCGACGTACTGTGGGAGATGTGGCCGATATGGTCATGCCGCGGAGGTTTGCTAGGGCGCTGTTGGGAGGGAAAGACTGCCGGAGGTGGTAGAAACGGTGGAGGAGAGGTCGATAGAGGAGGGGGTTGAAGCATTCGAGCCTTGAGTTTAATCTTACATGCCATAATCTTTCTTCATATAGGATCTCGTGTGCAAGACATTTTATGACTTCTGGTTCTATGAATCTTCTGGTTCACATAGTCAGTTTTATGGAGATGGCAGTTCTGTTTCAATTGAGGTGTCTAAGAAAACTGAGCAAATTGTTGACATGATGAGAAGGATGCCAACCCATCAACCTCTTGTAACTGTGATTAAATGTAACTTAGCCCTTGATTTTTTCTTCCACAGTCCGCTAAAGCTGCTGGTATCAACCCTGTATCACTTGCTTCAGTTCGTAAGCGTTGTAAGCTTATGTGCAATTGCTTGTTGGAGAAAATACTACAGGTTCTTTGTTTTAACTTTTAATGCGTGTTGTTTGTTGGTTGCTCCTTTTTGTTGTTTTGTTTGTTGCATGCGATGGCATATGAATATCCAAATGCTCAGGTGACAGAAATGAATTATGGAGGAGAGGCTCGAATGCTTCCATATATGCTGCTGTTGCATGCCTTTTGTGTTGTGGATCCCACACATACTATAAAAAATAAGTCACTTATTGAAAAGACCTATTTACCCCCATACATAATGCCTTACTAACTGACCACAAACGGAAAGACTAATCCTGGAACAAATTCAATAGTCAAGTGTCTTTTTCGTCCAAATTAAAAGACGAGGACCAATTTTAGAAAATCAACATAGTCGGGGGACCATTGCTGGAATTAACTCATAAGTGGAAGAATGGTCAAGCACCATGGCAATCCTCGAAGACAAGGTCACAGGTTAAAGCCTCAAATTAATTATTTTTGAAGAATTAATTTATCAATGAGGCTGACTAGTACAAGTCAAAATTCAAGAAGTCAACATGAGATAAGTTCTCTCAGAAATCAATTTTAAGGAAAAGGTTGGCTGCTTAAGGATCAGGTTGATTTCAATTAATTGAGATGAGGATGACTCTCAAATTATTACTTAGAATATGACATTACAAACAGAGAGAATGAGGTCGATGCTGACATGGCAATTGAAGAGGATGACATCTCATAATTGAGAAGAGGTCGACTATGGTCGAATTGAAGGAGATGAGGCTAACTTCTACAAATGGAAAAAGGATGAGGACGAGGATGTCAAAAAGGATGAGGACGAGGATGACATCAATTCCAAGTCAGGATGAGGATGACTTTCAAATTGGGAAACAGGATGACCTCGGCAAGAAATATTTCAACAGAGCAAAATCAAATAGTTTCTACTTGGAGCTGATCTGATTTTAAATTGCGAAAAAGTCAACAATTTTTTCGGTGGAATTATTTAAGCTAAGTAAGTATCAACAGTTTGAATTATTTGAAAGATTTACTTGACTTATCTAATCAAGGAGTGAATAAGTCAAATATTCACACTTCTAGAAGGTGTAAGAAAGTCAAGATTGGTGGCTACAAATTACAAGGCCCATATTTGTCAGAATCTAGAAGACTAAATAAGCAAGCAAAATTCAAAATTGTGTGACAAGAGCCACCAAAGTCATTAAATATTGCAAATCAAGCTAGCAAGATCAGATCAAGTGGATGGAAGATTTGAAAAATCCACAACATGCAAATAACTTTTTCAAGTTATAAATGTCCAAGTAGACTTGAAGACAAACAAGAGCTTGCATATGGCCCTACAAGCTTAATATCTTATTTATTTGTTTTTTCCCTGGAGATGGCATTCCTCGCACTACCATTTAACAATGGGGACAAAAACAACAACAATGGTCGCAGCACGAAGTTGCCCATTCCGAACACCGGTGAACCTTGATTCATATATAGACCGGTGATATAGGGGTAGCATTCACGTGTATATCTCTACGATGCAAGTACCAACGTCAGTACCAAGTGGCTCAGCTGAAAAGCCGGAGAAGTTCAACTGTTCAAACTTCAAGAGGTGACAGCAAAAGATGTTGTTTTGCCTAGCAACTCTTGGCTTGGTAAGGTTCTTGGCCGAGAGTATCTTTGATGAGTTGAAAGAACAAGAGCGGGAAGTACAATCTGTGAGTACCTTGAAAGCTTGGAAGCACTATGACTTGTAGGGAATTGAAGACAGTTTTCAGCCACACTGATAACTTATATAATTCGTTTTTTATTATCAATATTTCTTTTAATATTTTTAAAAATTATAAATTTTAATTTGATTTTTATTTATTTTAATATTTATATAAGTATATAATATATTCCGTGTATCTCATGAGTAACATACCAATTAATAAATAAAATATTCAATTCTCTGCATACATCCATTTGTGGCAGTAAAAGAATTCAACTCTTCTGATCTAAACCATATCCTTAATCTTAGTGACAAGCCTATGAAAGAATGTGGTCTCATCATCTCCTAAGTCCTAAACTAAAAATAGTAGAAGATTCGATGTATGGACAAGAATATATTTAACTATGCTAAGACCTAAAAGAATTAAATGGAAAAAGAAATTGAAAATAAATAATTGAATAAATAAAATAATAGAATTCAAAGGCTGGCTGCCATTGAGGCAGTGGAGTCCTTGTTAAAGTGTTTTCTGAACCAAAGCGCTGAATATTTTGGATATCTTTTGAGCCCATCCTCGTAGTCCACATAGCACATTCCAAACCTAACGTTGTATCCATCTGTCCATTCAAAGTTGTCGAGAAATGACCATGCAAAGAAACCTTTGACGTTCACACCAACCCTACCAAACAAATTAATAAAAAAAAATTAATTAATTTCAACTACCCAAATAGCCAATTAGAAATAAACAAATAATTAAAAATATACATGTTAAGACTTAAGAGAAGAGAAAAGGAAACTCACTGAATAGCTTCTTTGAGGTATAAGAGATGATTGCGATAGAACTTTACTCTTTTGTAATCTGCAATCCCTTCCAGCTTTGAGAGACTACTGGAATCAGACATCCCTGAAATCACAACCGTCTAAAATAAATAAAATTTTTTTTTTCATAAACATTATTTCAAAAAATGACTTGTGATAAATAACTTGACAAATTATACCATGGATCAGAGTCCATCTTAACATATTATGTGTTTACAATTAAACACATAAACTATAGACATATAATATGTCAACTGTAGACATATAATTTTTGAATCACTGTCCGCAATATAAGGTAAATCGTAATTCATGGTATAGCAATTGAAAGAGATGACTTACCGTTTTCTGTAACATAAATTGTGGGATTGTTGTAGTTTTGCATGGTATAGACCAAAAGATTTCGAAGCCCTTCGGGATAGACGAACATATCACTTGATGCAGTCTGTCACAATCCATTATTGTATTAGTAAAACTTATGATAGATTATAAATATATCATTACACATAGCATCTTGAATAATAATTAAGCCATTTACTATAGAGAAAGTAATACGGAGTAATTAACTTACCGGTTCACCTATAGGTTTTCCATCTTTCTCAGCTGCAAAATTGAAGAAAAATCAAAAGGAAAGACGAAGGTTAATTGGCCGTCATATCAATTAAAAGAAACAAAAATATTTCAGAAAATTTCACTTATGGTCCCTACTATTATATATAAATCACATTTGGTTCTTAACTATTATAATTTTCTAATTAAGGGCAGGATTATGTAATTTATATCATATTTGGTCCTGGATTCCAATTTCTTGGCCAATTATGCACATTCGGCAATAGTTGATTGAAAAATTGAATGGCATGATCATATGTGATATAAATTACATAGTCATGCATCTAATTAACTAATTAGAATATGTTAATAGTGAAGAACCAGATGTGATTTATGTATAATAGTTAGGGGATCAAAAGTGAAATTTGTTCTGTTTTTTTTTTTTTTTAAAGAATGGTAGGTAGCTTACTTGAGAAGATGACTTGAGCATCGGTTGAGCTACTGACGTTGACGTTATTAACGGAGGTGGCATGAGCCACGTACTTGGCCGTGTAGTAATTTACGCCAAGAAAATCAAAAGAGCCTTTCAACATCGCCGCTTGATCGGCGGTGAACTCCGGCAGGCGTTTTCCGACGAGACTACGCATGGTGGAAGGATATTCCCCATACACCAACGGGTTAAGGAACCAGCCATACACAAAATCAAGGGCGCGTTTGGCTGCTTTAATATCAAGTTCGCTACTCGAATATGGTACCATCCATTGAGACACTATGGTTATACCAATCTCTCCCTTCTGAGATTCCTGGTACTTTTGCTTGTACAATTTCACTGTTGCAGCGTGGCAAAGGAGCAGATGGTGCGCAACAATGTAAGGCTCTGTGGCGGAGTTCCCACTGGGGCAGCCGGCGCCGGAAACCCAGGGAGAACACCGCCCCGGGGCGAAGACGCCGGCGTCATAGCCGGCGCTGGTGAACACGTAGGGCTCATTCATGGTGATCCAATGCTTCACTCTATCTCCGAATTCCTTGAAGCAGATCTCCGCAAAATCCACGAAATCATCTCTGCATGTACCCAATTAAGTTAAAGAAAATGAGTTAATTAGTATACAATTTAGTTTGATTTAGTCATCGACTTTTATTGTTGTACTTAATTGAGTCATCTGTTAGGATATGTGACTGTGTATTTTTTATTGAGTTAAGAAAATGCTTCTACATATCAATCCAGCCTTCTCGAGAAAATATGTGGTGATATAAAGAAATAAAATTGTGTCTGTTATAACTTTTGACACAGTGATAAATATTAATCTTATGATATCAGAGTCAATTGTCTCATCAAAAATAAACTGTGCAAGTGACTTATAGCTTTTGGTCTAGTGATCATATGAGAGACGCAAATTATACTGTGGACCATGGTCCACAATATGAACCACGGTTATAGCTGATACTGCCGTTGTGATGAACGAATACTGCAGTTGTGATGAACGAATACTGCAGTTGTGTTGAAAGGGAACTGCAATTGCGCAGAACAGAGGTTGTTTCATCCGTTCAACACACTGCAGTATCAGTTCAACACAACTGCTGTATCGTTCAACCCAACTGCAGTTCCAGATAAAACAACCTCGTTCTGCGCAATTATAGTTTTCTTTCAACACAACTGCAATATGATGCATGGTCCACAATGCATTGTGGACCATGTCCACGGTATAACTACTGGATGAGAGATGTTGGAACTTACACAACAAGAGGGCTAAGGAATCCGCTGTACTCATCCTCCAGTGCCTGAGGAAGATCCCAGTGGTAGATCGTCACAAAAGGCTGTATGCCATTTGCCAGAAGCTCATCGATGAGATTGTTGTAAAACGCAATCCCTTCTCTGTTCACTCCCCCACTTAACTTCCCACCTGATGATGATTACAAAAATTTTAGCATAATTAATATAATCATAAATACAATAAACAACCTAAAGCTTAATTAACCCATTAATTAAATTCAGGCTTACGTGGCAAAATTCTCGACCATGAAATTGATAATCTGAAAGCGTCAAGTCCTACGAACTTCATCAGTTTCACATCTTCCTGGAGATTAACAGCTATACCAAATCAGAGACCGTATAATATATATCTATAATAATGCATGCATGCGGCTTATATTAAATTATAATAATCAATTACTAAATCATCGTACCTTGTACGATTTATAAAAGTTGTCGGCTATATCTGCGTTGCTTCCATCTGATATTTTTTCTGTTGGGGGAAATAAGCAGTTATATATATATATATGCAGTCGACAAATTTATTAAACAAAATATTAGGAAAGAAAAAAATTGAATTTATTAATTACCTGGATAGCTGTGGATGTAATTATCCCAAATACTTGGCCCTCTGCCATCTCCAGATGTTGCTCCTTCGTACTGAATCAAACAACACAAATTAAAACAAGATTCATAAACTAGTACAAAATATATATTGGCATAGGTTAGTAAAAGCCAAATCCAACACCCGATCCATGGCTAGAGTATTTTTGGGCTGAGGCCTGTAAAGTACTTTAAAGAGCTAAATCCAACACCAACGTCTCAAAAATGAGTGGCAGTATAGGAAAATAAATTTGCGTCTTAGCTACTACCTATAACTTTTAGCTAATGGTATGGGTTTGATCTAACAAGTGGTATCAGAACTAGGTGGAAGAGGTAGTTGTTAGGCAAAGGTCACTAAAGGCCAAGTCTAACAACCAGTAGTTGAGAATTGTTGGGCCGAGGCTGGTAAGGGACTCAAAATAGCAAGTCCAGCATCCAGGTCTCAAAATTGTGTGGTGTATAAGAAAATAAAATTACACATTCATTACTAGCTATAAGTCTATAACTTTTGACTGTTGCACATTCGCTATTGGCTATAACTTTTGGCGTAGGGGTATCAGAATAGCATATTCCCACAGACGGAAAAAATCACGTTGACAGTAAAGTGTATACGTACTTGGTAGGCAGCGGAAGACGCTCCGAGCAAGAAACCTGCCGGAAAACTATTCCGGTTAACGGAACTAGAAGAGGAGCCGCCGTTGGCGTTTGCAAGTGGAAAGCAGATCAAAACAACAAGAAGAAGAGAGACCTTCATGGCTAGGATTGAGTGGATCAATATAAATTTTGAATGAAGTTTTTGTGTTAACCTGATCTGTTAGTTTCTATGAGGGAAAAGTAAGTGGTGGTGTTTGTTTGAAGCAGCACCCATCTCACCCTTTTATATACTTTTCATGGCAAAAGAACACGTGAGTGAAATGACACCAACTTGCAACAAAATAAAGAAGAAAAGGGAGGACAATGTCCAATATATATAAAATACTTCTGTTTTCACATGCATTGACCGTTTGACCATGCCATTATATTGGTACCAATTAATATAGGCAACAAGTCAACAACGGCCAACTTTCTTTAAATGCATTGCATTAGAGCTTAAAGTGTTCAAATAATCTCTATGCAATTATTTAAATGTAGAAACGTTTTTTTGAGTAACTCCATCAGGCTGCTATATATTAATTTGATAATTAAAAAATTTGCCTGTAAGGGCAGCCCAAGTGGTAAGAGAGTTACACTTGAAGCCGAGAGGTCGTGAGTTCGAACCTCAAGCCCTTGGGTGGGGCTTTTCTCACATACTCCCACAGTAAAGAGTGGAGTTTACCTCGTTAATCCAAAAAAAAAAAAGATAATTAAAAAATCTTAACTTTGACTTCCAATGCCAATAGTTAATCTGAATTCATTTCGCAAAGTAGACCCGTGTCTAAAATACACAATTCAATATGTAAATTGTATATTTTGGACCTAGGTTTAACTTGCATGGTGGATCCCATAACACAAAATATTTTTCCCTTCCAATGATAGCAGTAGCTATGTGGACATCCTAAGGTGATTTATTTCTTTGTGATTTTTTACCAGCTAAAATCACAAAGTTCTCACTTCTCAGTACTCCCTTGGTAGTGATTGAAGAAAGTTCCTCGTCATCCACAAAAGAAAATAAAAATAAAAATAATAAAGAAACACCTTTTTGACGCACGTGTCTGACTAGCTTATGTAATTGAAAAAAATGACTATATCTAAGAGGTGCAAGACAGCAAGTACATCGTGAAAAAAAAAAAAAGAGAAATAAATAAATAATGGTTTTATTTAAAAACTATTTGTTAGCTGATTTGATTTTGTTATAGGAATATGTTTGTTGAAGTTATATATTAGAGAAAATATTCGATAGATGCATAATTCATGAATAACACTTATAAACTATATCAATGCATAAAAAATAAAATTGTCACATTATTTTAAAAAAATGGCTATGGACTAAATCCCTGCATGCAATTAATATATAATCTCTCTAAAATAATTATATTTATTTACTAATTAAAAATCAGAAAATAGATATTAACCTTAATTTCAATTGATCAAATATCCCATATTTTTGTTGCGTAATGAAGGCATCAATTTTACCATTACGTGAGGAGAAATTCTTTGAATGAAGCATGAAATTGTTGTTAAAAATTGGGTTAGAAAGGATTATTCCATATATCCCTAGAATTGAACATAATTCATAAAGTTCACAATAATTTAATTTGTCGAGGCATAGCAGCTCAATTAGTCAACCAACTCAAAATAGTTTAATAAGTTTTGTTCTGCTACAGGGTGTCGAGTTCAAATTCTACCAAAGACAAAAAAAAAATGGTAGGATGAATTACACCATTCCCAAACCACTATGAAAGGTTTTCTACAAAATTGTAAAAGAATTTCAAAATGTGTATAAGTCTATTCATCCCCTAGACTTATATATACTCGGTACTAAACTGGGACCATCAATTATTGTAAGGGAAAGTAAAATATTAGGACTTTTTATTAAACAAAATTTATTTTGAGTAAGTGATCAAATTTATGGATTATTGCAAAGATGAACTTAGGGTGTGTTTGGTAACCTGTAAAATGACTTCTGGAAAATGTTTTCCGAGTTTTCTGTGTTTGGCAATGTCTGGAAAATGTGGTCAACGGAAAATGTTTTCCGTTGAGCAAGGAAAATCAGTTAATTTTTCCGGAAAATGACTTACAGAATTTTTTTCCGTAAGTCATTTTACGGAATCGCGCAGAATAGCTGTTTCGCATGTTTTCAACCAAAACCAAGTCATATCATCCATGACCATGGACCAAGGAGGTGAGGAAACCGCCGAAAACCTTTGCTACATTTTTTTTTATTTTTTATTTTTATTTTTAAAATTTTTTTAATTTTTATTTTTTTATAAATTCTTTTTTTTATTAAATACCATTATTTTAATAACTATTATAATTTTTTATATTTTAAATAAAACAATTACAATGTTTAATTATACAATTCTATCCATTTTCCAGAAAATGAACCAAACACACAAAGACAGTTTTCCATAATACATCCAAACACTGGAAATTAAACTGTTTTCCGGAAAATGACTCATTTTCCGGAAAACATTTTCCAGAAGTTATTTTCCTGCTTTTCAAACGGACCCTTAGTTCAAAACAATTTTCTCTATATGACACGATAACATTCGATGCATTAATGGTAAGTGTTATACGGTGCATCAAATACTGAAAATAATGAACTAAGGTATTAATAAAATATTGAAATATTAGCAAAGACGTACTTAAAAATTACTATATGATAATATTATAACAGTGATGACTTTGAGGAAATTGACTGATATAATTTATGAAATACTAATAATATATCTAGTGCATGGAGTAGCTCTCCCAAATGAGTGGTTATAGGTTCGAGCCTTAATGTAGACAATATTGACTCTTTCTATTTCAGTAGATTGAGAAAGTAGTTATGAACCTATACTATATTGTAAGAGAGTCGATAGTACTAAAAAAAGTGAATAAGTATAAATAGAAGAAAAAAAAAGAAAAAGAAAAAAAAGAGAACACCCGAGCTATTAAAGAAAAGTTCGATTACCACTTTAAGACCAAAATTATAAATTAGGACTAATGCGATAAAAAAATTTATTTGTTGATTTTTAAAATTTTTAACAATTTAAAAAATTATGAAAAAAGAAAAGAAAATGAGAATTTCGCCATTGTGCCAACAGCCATGGACGTGCAAATAAAGAGAAATAAATGAATAAAAAGAATGATAATAAGCCAAGCACCATAAGACTTGAAGTGAGAGGGTATCAACCATGGAAATCAGTGTGAGGTAGTTTATCGATCGGTGTAGAAATTTACAGAAAAAAATTAAAAAATTAAGAAAGACTGATTGATCACTGCCTGACTGGGTTTAATGTGGATTGGCCTGGTCAACATAATCTGCTTTGAATATACCTAATCTTACATAATAAAGAAGACTATATGTGTATAGTCGTGGGAGTTTTGATCATTATTTTGTTGGACACGAAACGCTATTTCCCACAACTTGTTTTTAACTGCAGCGAAGCATCAAGGAAACGAGTACAGCTACTGTGTGTTCGTTGTATGACTGTAAAAGTGGCCTTAATTGGCTTTTGTGATATGACCATCTTCTCATATCCACACAAGATGCTGTCTGCTACACCTACCATGCATTATTATTATTATTATTATTATTATTATTATTATTACTAGTTTTATACGCGCATTGCGCAAATGGGTTAATGCCCAATGTTTATATTTAAATAAATATTTGAAAGTATATCAATGCAGGATTATATAAGAGAAGTTTATACATAGGTAATTGAATGTCGAATCTTTTTATTTAAATATCTAACTCAAAGTATATGAATCCAAGATAATATAGAAAATTCATTATAATTATTACTAAGATAAATGTTTGCAACCTTGTAAAATCGATAGTCTAAATATTTGGTCTAAAAATGATAGTCTAAATAAATACTACTTTTAATTTGAATTTTTCTAAGTGTTCTTAATTCTCTTTTGAGTAACATTGTCATTGTCTTCATCTTTACTATTTGTTCTCTTCATTTTTGTTGGTAGTGTGTTATTCGTAATTCGGTTATTGTTGGTAGCATAGATGACAACGTCATGCAATGGGTTATGATATAGGAGCTATGGACTTTCTTTAGGTGTTATGCTTGGGGTTCATTTGTTTCAACCATTATTGTTGAATGAGTTATTATGGATAAAGAAATCCCTAGTTTAAGAAAAAAGATTAAATAAATTAATAAAAATTTGAAAACTTAAAATATTATGTATTCCAAAGATATTGAAAGGTAGTTTCTCGCTTCAATTTGTTGGGTTATGGGTTATTTGAGTACTTTCATTGTCAACAAATCCCCCAAGTAGTTAATATGATTGGTTTCAAACTATTCTTTTTTATTTTTTTCATGGTATTAAAGAAATACATATGTATCTTTTTTGGTGTAACTACTAATTTATTTAATTCAGTAAGAGTAAAATAGAATGATTCTGCTTCAATTTGTTGGGTTATTATTTAAGTACTCTCTTTGTCAACCAATCCCCAAATAGGGATTAGCTTCAAATTATTTTAAAATGTTTTTTTTTCATAGTATTAATAAAATACTTGGTAAATAAATATATAATATTATTTTGTACTATAACTTTGATATTTAATTACAAGATATTGTAAAAATAAGATAATGGACAATGTAATGAATATCAATTGATAAATTTGAATGTAAAGAATCTTTGCATGAGAGAAAATAAAGAAAGTATAACTAATGAAATTATTTCTCTTACTTAATTTAATTTTTTGATAATGAATAATTTTTTCAAATAAAGGCATTGTAGACACATAATTCTAAATTAAAGAAATACATATGTATCATTTTTTGTTGTAGCTACGAATTTATTTAATTTAATAAAAGTAAAATAGAGTGAGAAACTTAATTATGTCAAATTTGATTGAGATGGGTTCGAACCTAAGACCTTTCTTATAGAAATTAATGGGTAAGTTAAAAGTTAACGGAATATTAACGGAGAAGAGAATATTTAACGGAAAACTTAACGGATAATCATAAAAGTAAGGTTAAATTAGGTAATCTCTATTAATAATATTAATCTGAATTATCTTAACCATCTATTTGATTAAATAATTCATCTGAACCATCCATTTGATTAAATAATTTGACCGCCATTTTTTCTACCCATTTTAGGCCTAACTCTCTTTGGCTCTTATTAGTATAGTAGATTATTATTATTATTATTATTATTATTATTATTATTATACTCGTTGGTCTTAGTATTATTGTGACATGATCATTTTTTGTTATCTGTCAACAAATATGTTTAAATGACAACGTTAAACATGAGGGCATTCCGACCTATCTAACATACCATATTCTTAGGTCCCATATGTTTTACTGAATTGATTTTTTTTCTTAGATTTATATGCGTAATTCTACTTTTAGTTATTTTTTCATAAACCGCTCAATATCCCTAGATTTATATATAGGTGCTCCTCAACTTCTCTTTGCATGTCTTCTTCAGCTTTATGCAATCACAGACTTCAATCTTCACTCTTCACTCTTCATTGAGCAATAGCTTCTTGCATTACTGCTTGTGCGCTATACTATGCGCCTCTGCAACACACATGACAATAACGTGCCAACAACTCGCCTGATCGCTGCCTTAGCCTCAAGCTTTCGGGTAACAGCTCCATTGATCGTTGCGAGTCATCACTCATGAAGCAACAACACCTCAAGTTCAAATGATCAAATTGTTAACCTTAAATTTCTAATTTCACAAATTCTTGAATATTGTATGAAGTTTTCTTGCATGTTAGATTTGTTAAAATTAATTTGTGCCGCTCTACATTTCGGATTTCTCTTCTTCATTTGTGTTTTGGTATTTGAAACCTATGTTAAAGATTAATTCTTGAAGTATTATTTTTGACTTTGTTGCAACATTATTTTCCTTCCCGCCTATGCATTTCAAGATTCTTCAACTCCAAAAGTATTTCTCCCACTCCAACTATATAAGGTAAGTTTTATATGTCCAAGTACATAACTAATTAATGTTCTTAATATTTATGAACTAATTTAGCAATTATTTATAGAATGTCATCTCTTAGTTTTGATACTTTATCTTCAGCATAATTTAGGTATAGTTTTTGTTGTAAATGTGGTGATCTATTACCAATGAATGTGTCATGTAGTTATGTCAATCCCGGTAAAAGATACAAAGCTCGTCCACTTTATGGAGTAAGTTTTTTATTTTTCTAAAAAATTATTATTTGAATGGCATTTTAAAAATAGAATAATTGAAAAATTAAAACTGCAACTTGTTTTGAAGAGTTAGAGATGCATATTGCAATGGTAAAAAGTTAGGGGCTAAAATTGCTAGTAAGGAACAACTGATGGACTAAAATTAAAATTTTTTCCTTAAATTATTAGCAACAATAATAAAAAATTAACAATAACAAGACGGTGAATGTACGTAGTAGATACCCAAATAGAGTTAGAACCATCTAAGGTCCTTCGAGTTCGAGTATAGTGGTTTAGACACGTTTAGTCCTAAACTTTCAAATTGACCACCCTTGGTCCTTCAACTTTCAAATTATTACCATCCGTTGTTCAAGTTAACCATCCACGGTCCTTCAACTATCAAATTTTAACCACCCACGGTAAACTTAGATCACAGATGGTAACAATTTGAAAGTCAAAGGACCAGTCATTTTGAAAATTTAGGACTAAATGTGGCTAAGTCACTATACTTGGAAGACCCATATGACATTAACTCTACCCAAATAAACCAATTGTTATACGGTAGATTATTACATATTTATTTTTAGTAAATTTATTATATTTTAATTGATATTTATATTTAATGTTTATAATACATTAAAAATGAATCAGTATGAATAAACTTTATAATTTGTATCATAGTTTATGGCATAATTTGTACAAGGACAACGACAAAGGACGATTCCTGAAAGGTTAGGAGTGTGGGACCGCAGAATTCTTTAACGGATAGTGTTTTGCAAGGGAGGACTTGCACGTGATTATTCATGCAATTACAATTAAAAAACATTAAAAAAAAAAAAAAGTCCTTCCTTAATTTCTTCACTTTGCTCTTTCTCACCTCTATCCTCTCTGTTGGAGCCCACTCCCTCTCCAAATCGAGAAATTGAGATATCATTTTGCTGCGCTGCTGATGACTCTCAACTCACAATCACAAGGTATCTTTCTTCTTCACTTCATTTATTGTTCCATCCTGTACAACAACTAACACCAAGACAATTTTGTTCTTGTATTAATACTTATTATTTAGTTTGGTTTGGATCTATAAATAGTTAGATCAGTTAGTTAGTTCCATTGAGAGTATTTCGTCAGATTAGTTCCCTTGAATATATGTTTTTCTCAATATAATTAGTTGAATTGATAGATTTCAATTTTACTTCCTTTAACTTGTAATGTTTAACAGAATTATTCTCTGAATTATTGTATTACAGAGACAGTCACAGTCAAATAATTAGTCTGCAAATGGGTAGTTTGTATTCCTATATGTATGCCTTGGCTCTGCTTGGCAGCTTAGCCAATCCGTTGCTTTGCTTAGCCCATCATAACCATGTGGCCCTCTTTGTGTTTGGGGACTCGCTCTTTGATCCTGGCAACAATAACTACATCAACACCACTACTGATTTCCAGGCCAATTTTTGGCCCTATGGTCACTCATTTTTCAAGTACCCAACAGGCAGGTTTTCTGATGGTCGCCTCGTCCCGGATTTTATTGGTAAGACTAGCTAATTCATTATTTCTCGGTTTATTCGACTGGTTCATATATAGATGCCCTCACTAATTATATATCTTTGGTTACAACTTACAAGCTGAATTTGGCAAGCTGCCATTAATTCCGGGGTATTTCCAGGCGGAGGAGCATTGTGGATTTATTAATGGGGTGAACTTTGCATCTGGCGGCGCTGGCAGTCTTGTAGAAACCCATTCTGGTTTTGTGCGTTTATAACTAAAAGTCTAAGTTGATAGTTAGATTGTACATTTATGTTTATATATTACATCTCAACAGTCAACATTGAAGCTAGCTAGTAAGGAAACAGAGATTTTTTGTTTGATTTTTGTGAATGCAGGTAATTGATCTTAAAACGCAACTGCAGTATTTCAAGAACGTTGTAAAGCAGTTGAAGGGGAAGTTAGGGGACAAAGAATCGAACAAATTGCTGTCCAGTGCCGTTTACATGTTTAGCAATGGCGGCAATGACTACTTCAGCCCTTTCACTACAAATTCCACCATCTTTAATTCACATACTAAGGAGGAATATGTGGACATAGTTATTGATAGTTTTATTGATGTTATCAAGGTAAGCTCAGTTATTAATGCCATATGGAGTTCTCCGAATATACTAATTTTATTACGTTTAATCTTAAATTTTTAAATTTATATCTATACATGGTCCTTCACTTTCAAATTGTTTTCATTTGTGATCCAAGTTAAGTACCTATGGTCATTAACTTTCAAAATTTAACCATCTCTGATCCTTCTAGAAGGACTACAACTGGTTAAAATTTGATATACAGTTGAAGAAACATGAATGGTTAACTTGGACTATATATGGTAAGAATTTGAAAGTTGAAAGTCTATCGGGTGGTAAATTTAAAAGTTTAGAATTAAACGCAACAAAAACTATACTCCGTATACTCCGAAAACTCAGATGGTATTAACTCTTATTTGTTAATCCTCAAAATTTGAAATTTTAGTTTACCAAACTCTATAGTAGTGTGCTTCTCCGATCCATTTCAACAGGAAGTATACAAGGAAGGAGGAAGAAAATTTGTCATTTTCTCTGCGGCACCTTTAGGCTGCTTGCCAAATTCTAGGGCTCTAAAGTTTCAACAAACAAATAGAACTGGCTGCGAGAAGAAATTCCAAGTCTTGGCAGAGATACATAATAAGGTTTTACCAAAAAAGCTCATCAAACTAGAGAAGACATTACAGGGGTTTAAGTATTCCTACTTTGATTTCTTCAAGGCTGCCACTGATATAATTGATCACCCATCGAGATATGGTATGTACTTTAATTTAGTATAATGTATTAATTAGACTAGAATTAATACTTCCAATGGTCCTTCTAGTATTGTGTTATTACTAGCAAATGTCCTCCGAGTATAAAATAATCAGCAAACATTCTACGAGTATCAAAAAGTGACTAACAAATGTCATGCGAGTATAATAAAATGACCACATGTGATCTTCCATTAGCAAAGGCATGAAAGTGGCGTTATATTTACGACTTTGGTCATTTTTGATACTCGGAGGTCGTTTGCTGATCATTTTATACTCGGAGAACATTTGCTGGTAATAGCACAATATTTGAAGGACGATTAGAGGTATTAATTCGATTAGACAACTAATACTTGCAACGATAAATTATTATATATATGTATGTTTTCAGGGTTCAAAGAGGCAAAGACAGCATGTTGTGGTAGTGGTCCTTTTAGAGGATTGTACAGTTGTGGGGGTAAAAGGGGGCAATTGAAAGAGTATGAGCTCTGCAAAGATGTCAGGGATTATATGTTTTTTGATAGTTTTCACCCCACAGATAAGTCTAACCTGCACTTTGCTACATTACTTTGGAATGGGGTCCCTAATGTTGTTAGGTCTTACAGTGTGAAGTCCTTATTTGAACAAATGTAGTAGCTTATCCTGAGTGAGTTAATTTCTATGCATAAATAAAAATAAAACATGTTTTTTCTTGGCAATTTATATCATGCATAGCATGCACATAGCATTATGGATCATGGATTGAAACAACGATGTATAGAAATCATATTCGTAAGGTACAAAATTTCATAGCGAAAAACACAAAAAAGCACAACACAAGAAACATAACATAACATTATTGACCCAACTGGATTGAAAAGACAATATACAAAATTCATACTTGAGATACAAAATTTTATAACACAAGAAATAAAAAATCATAACACAAGATCCAAATACATTCTATATATATATATATATATATACTTATATTTCAAATATGATTTAGATACATAATTTGTGTTCATAGGTACAAAATTTCACAACACAGGACATATAAATTAATAGCATAAGACATAATTACTAATTTAATCCAGGTACAGAATTCATACTAATAAGCTACACAATTTTATAACGCAAGACACAAAAAATCATAATACAAAATACAAAAACATACTTAGTTGAGGGAAGAGAAAAAAAAATCCATTTAAAGGTCCAGGTCCACCCAGGGAGAATCGTCTTGTCACTGGGAATCAAACCTAGATTCTTTCAAAATTCTTCCTCACAAAGAAAGCTCACTTGCCACTTGAACTACCCCATTGGGTTAGTAATCTATTATATTAAATTTGCTAGAAAACTATTCGAATTAATAGAGCTGGAAGAGAAGCATCTTTGGAAGTTGGAAGCAAGAAGTTCAAACCAAAAATACGTTTGAGATGCTACCATGCTGGTCCAAGTATTGTAACATGTAATTAACTAGGCGACTAAAGGCCATTATAGACCTAATTCAATTTGCTATCCTTTAAGTATAAAATGAGAGGAAGCTATGTATCCTTATTAAAGTATAAAGTTAGAATAGAAAAGAAAAAAAAATGATTCATGTAAGTTTATCCTACATTGTCATGTTTTTCAAAAGTGTGATTTAGTCCTACACACCTAGTGAGAACACCAATATAAAGTACGGAGTACTTTCTATACCATGGTCACCTTATTTATACACCTCATTGCATGCACACACGCGTGAACGACCGTGCACACATGTGTGCACGGAACGCCTACTGCACGACACAGGCATATAAAGCCTTCCAGTCCTGTGTCGTGTTTATTTTGAAGTAGGAACGTCGTAACATTTTAGTGAATCAATTGAGTACCAATGAAAGAAATATTTGTGTAATAACGTTGTGATAATTGATAGGTAATGATCAACATGGAGTTGGGGAGAACGAATGCAATATGGATTTGGTTACTGGTTGGTAAGGGAAGATGGAAGAAATGCTATCAACATGGCAGCATCTTAAAGGTGAGTTCCAAAGGGCCAAACAATAAACACACCAAAACGCCACCAGCAAAACAGTCCTAGAAACTATATTGGGCACAACAAAACCGGGTGAGATCGGCATTAAAGCACCCAAGATCGCGAACAACAAAGGATGTGGGAAGAGACTCAAGTGCAAGAAAGAAAAAGCACCAATAGCAGGCCATGCACACACATACCTGTAAACAAATTTGTTAAAGCATCCTGAAATTTCGACTAAAATTTGTGGTGAAACGTTTCTTAAACTTTCAGCATTCATTTATTGTCCAGATTTCGACAAACTATACATGTAATATTACAGGTTCATTTTGGACAGAGTGTGCTTTAATTGAAAGATGTCAACTCGATCGGACATAAATTGAAATCAAATGCTTAGTTTTGGATGGCTGAATTGTTAATCAATAAGCATTATCATATTCATGCGTGCATGCAAATTTGAAATTGAAATCTCATATTTCAATTTTTGAATTCCTTGTTAACAAACACCAATAGCAGGGCATGCACACACATACTCGTATGTCTCGGATCATCAAAGTACAAAGTCGAATAAGAAACAATAAATTGAGCATGACAAACTAAAGGAACATAGCCTACATACAACATATCTGATGAACGCACACAAATGATCTAATACTCACCATACCCGCGAGGGATTCACCATAGTTCAACACTAAAATCTGACAAATATAATGCACACACTAAATATGACAAACGCACACAGTAGAATCATGAGGAATACATGGTAGTACATATGTACAACCCAGAAGACACAAACAAAAAGGAACAAAAAAACTCTAATTCAAACCCTAACCCACCCGCCCCCACCCAAAATAGACAACAGTAAATGTTACAAAAATGGCCAGCAAAACAGCAGAAAATCCTAAAATTTACAAAATTACAAATAAAAAATAGCAACGAAAATGTCCTCACCACACGAGAACGCCAAAAACAACGAAAATGCCAAAAGTTTGAAAAGGAATACCTCGACCAATGCCCCTAGCAGGTGGTCCCCGACGCTTGGCTCGACTGCGGACCCCACCCGGCGGCACCGGCGACCATTGCTACGTGGAGACCACCGTCGAAATCAACAAAGAGAATGCCAACGTTTCGTACACCAACCTGCGACTGAAGCGAGAAACTCACAGATAAAAACCAATTAATTCGGAAGCGTGTGACATGCCCCTAGAATGACACTAGGTTACAACCCAATAAAAAACCAAAATTACCCCCCTTAAAAATAAAAACACCAGCAAACAAATAAAATATCCCACCCAATCCACACATAAATCCAACCGTCAAAATCAACCATCCAACGGTGCTCGGCAGTCCACACATTTGTATTATAAAGGGTGTTTTTATTTGAATGTAATTCCATATATATATATATATATATATATAAACTTAGTGTTCTGTGCGTGTGTTCTGTGTATGCACAGAACACTAAGTTTGTATATTATATATTAGATATATATATAAATATTATATTATATATTATATATATTATATTATATATTGAATTGTTACATATGGAATCACTACATGTGAAAACTCGGGCAAATTATATTGTGGACCATAATCATGATTGATACTGCGGTTGTGTTGAACAGATACTGCAGTTGTATTGAAAAGATATTGAAGTTGTGTTAAAAAGAAACTGCAGTTGCGCGAAACAGAGGCTATTCATCTGTTCAACACTGCTGCAGTATCCTTTCAACACAACTGCAGTATCCGTTCAACACAACTACAGTTCTAGATGGATGACACGGTCTTTGTTCCGCACAACTGCAGTTTCCTTTCAACACAACTGCAGTATCCATTCAACACAACTGCAGTATCAGTTCAATACAACTGCAATATCAGTCATAATTCATGGTCCACAATGCATTATGAACCATAGTCCATGGTATAACAACGGGTGAAAACCTGGTTAGTGCTACAATATAATCAATCATTATTGTATGAAATATGATCCACACAACTGTGTGGACTATATACAAAAAGTACATTTTAATATATTAAAAAGTACATTATTTTTGTACATAAAGTACAATATTTTAGAGTACATTATTTAAGTATTGAAAGTACATTATTTTATATATACTATGAAATAATGTACCTTCAATACAAAAATAATGTACTTTTAAAGTAATAAAAATGTACCTTATATTTATGGCCCACACAGCTACATGGACCATGGCCTACACAATAATTTCGCGTGCTCCCATGGCCGTAACTTGCTAAATTTGTAAAGTTAGGTCTCAAATGCACCATTTTGTCTATTTAGGTCACTTTATTGGATGTTTATTTTTCTTCATCATTAGGGATATAATACCCAAATGGCTGCATATACTATGTGTATATATTTATAAGAAAAAAAGTCAAATAAGCCCCTAAGTCCATAGAAATATAGAATAGTGTAATCTGAGTCTTTTAAAAAAATTCCAATCAAACTCTTTAAATTCCATTGAGCCTTAATGTAACATATTTAGCGGTCATTGCTTATTTGATGTATACATGACTTTTCTAATGCTAATATAGATCTAAGTATATATAATAGAAAAATTAATTTTATGATTCTCATTTTGTAATACAATTTTATTTAGCTTAAAATTATCATTATTACTCAGTATTTATAACCAATTATAAAAAAAATTAAGTAATTTCATGTCAAGATGATAATATTAAGAAGTAAATTTAAAATGAGATCATTATATAATTCTTAATATTGAATTCGCAAAACAATTAAATAGAAAAAATCCAATAAAATAACATTAATAAGTCATATAATGAATATTTGGAAAAAAAATTGTGATAGGGTATAATGTTATGTAGAGAAAATATAATCTAATCATCTATCAAAAAGTTATCCAATTTTCATAATATATGTGGCCCTATAAATATCATTTCATCTTTGCATAATAGCCAACACAAGATAAGGAATAAAAAATCACAAAAACTAAGGATTTGTTTGAAAATCAAGAAAATTAATTCTGGAAACCTAGTTGCCCTAACACAATAAATTCAATAGTGTGTGCGTTCTGCGTGCACTGTATGTTCGTCATGTGTGTATTGTACATGTATCGTGTGTCGTGTATGCACTTTATTCCTATAACAATTAAATAGAAAAATATAGTAAAGTAACATTAATAAGTCATATAATGAATATTAAGAAAAAAAATTGTGACAGGGTGTAACATTACTATAAAGAAAATATAATCTAATTATCTATCAAAAATTTATCCAATTTTCATAATATATGTGGCCCTATAAATATCATTTCATCTTTGCATAATAGCCAACACAAGATAAGTAATAAAAAAATCACAAACACTAAGGATTTGTTTGAAAATCAAGAAAATGAATTCTGGAAACTTAGTTGCCCTAACACAATAAATTCAATAGTGTGTGCGTTCTGCGTGCACTGTATGTTCGTCGTGTGTGTATTGTACATGTATCGTGTGTCGTGTGTGCACTTTATTCCCATAACAATTAAATAGAAAAATATAATAAAATATCATTAATAAGTCATATAATGAATATTAAGAAAACAAATTGTGACAGGGTGCAACATTACTGTAAAGAAAATATAATCTAATTATCTATAAAAAAATTATACAATTTTCATAATATATGTGGCCCTATAAATATCATTTCATCTGCATAATAGCCAACACAAGATAAAGAATAAAAAATCAGAAAGACTAAGGATGTGTTTGAAAATCAAGAAAATGAATTCTGGAAACCTAGTTACCCTAACACAATAAATTCAATAGTGTGTGCGTTCTGCGTGCACTGTATGTTCGTCGTGTGTGTATTGTACATGCATCGTGTGTCATGCGTGCACTTTATTCCCATAACAATTAAATAGAAAAAATCTAATAAAATAACATTAATAAGTCATATAATGAATATTAAGAAAAAATTGTGACAGGGTGTAACATTACTGTAAAGAAAATATAATCTAATTATCTATCAAAAATTTATCCAATTTTCATAATATATGTGGCCCTATAAATATCATTTCATCTGCATAATAGCCAACACAAGATAAAGATTAAAAGACCCGAAAGACTAAGGATGTGTTTGAAAATCAAGAAAATGAATTCTGGAAACCTAGTTACCCTAACACAATAAATTCAATAGTGTGTGCATTCTGTGTGCACTATATGTTCGTCGTGTGTGCATTGTACATGCATCGTGTTTCGTGTGTGTACTTTATGTTCATGAACTAGAAATGACCACATTTATCGATATTCTTACATTAAACCAACATGTTATACATATATTTTGAAATTATATTAAGCAAAATAAATCATGAAATTTAAAAGGAGTTGTTTAACAAATTAATTGTAAATAATACAAGTAAAATAAAATAAAGAGATTATTATTGTGAATTTGGACGTATTCACGTGTGAATTATCGCATGGTATCAATTGCTGGAAAGCAATAGGTAGAAAAAACAAAGAGAAGAGAAGAAGAACAAGTTAACTCAGAAACCCCAAAACCATATTCTCATTATTAGATCACCGCAAAAATAAAAATACAACATGGAGTAAATAGGATACGATACATGATCCTAGAAAATAGGACAATGGCCATCAAAATAAATATTTTTACAACAGTACAACACTCCACCATTATTTTACTACACTCATGCCTCGTTAAAAACCTTGCTAGAAAAACCATGTAGGAAAAACTAGTCAACGAAAAGAGTGCATGATGTATTTCAAACATTAGGAAAAGAGTACATGTGTTATACGGGTTGCCTCACTAAAAACCTTAGGCTAAGAAAAACCCGATGGGGAAAAGGTTAGCTAAGGAAAAAGAGTACAACCATAAATCAATCATAAACCTTCAGGGTATAATCTTCAGGATAACCAGTCATAAACCTTCAACATATAATCTTCAGGATTTTGGGTCTGTCTATTTATGTATTTATCTGCAACTTTCCCCTTTTGGCATTATTATATCATACTCATGATTCGTTAAAAACCTCACTAAAAAAACCCAATGGAAAAAATATGGTGAGGAAAAGGGTACATGATACATGTGCTCATGTGTTGCACTAGCTTTCTCGTTAAAATAAAAACCTTTAATTAAGAAAATTATATCGAAACTCAGTTAAAGGAAAAAAAGAGTACAATTGTTGATTTTTAGGACCAAATCTTCATGATTGATTCAAGTCTAATTCTGGATTGACTTAAATAAATGTCACTCCCCTTGAAGATAACAATCTACAAATTCTACACGTTCTAATATAAAATAATTCTCAAAAGTAAGTGCAAAGAAATGATATCGTACAATTTTCAAGATTGTTTCTAGAGTGAACATTTTGTATAATAATCTCGTAACTCTTCTAGAGTTCATGTGAGTTGAATTTTGACACTATATATACTTTGTCAAATATTTATAAATGTACTCATTTTTCATTTGTACAACACCAGCTTTATTGTCATCATATATGACATTGGGGGTAAAAATATAACATAACTAGTTTAGGACTTGACATCATGAGAATCAAATAAAATAGTCAGTACCCAATTAGCCATTAAAACCACATATTGGTTTCTCATAAAAATGCCAAAATCTTTGTACCTCAAAGATATTGTAGGATATGCTAAACACTATTTCATTGCAAACAAAACATTAAATGTTGCTAGCAATTTCGCAGAAACAATGTTAGGCCTAATGCAATCTTGGAACTTCTGGTTCTATAATAATGTTCTAATAACATAGAAATAATAGACTTCCAGTCTCAAAATATCCTCATTATTATCTTCGAGTCTAAACGGTTCCTTATCTACTTCAAGAGATTGGATAACTGTTAGTATGACAAGTAAATGAGACTTATCCATTCAAAAAATCTTCAAGACAATTTTCAAGTAGGCAAGTATGACAAGTAAATGAGACTTATCCATTCAAAAAAATTTTCAAGATAATTTTCAAGTAGGCTAACTAGTGTATAAAACTCCTTCAAGGAAAAGCTAGATCTTCAGGTCAAGACAGTACTTGGATTAATCTTCAAGACAATTTTCAAGTAGGCTAACTAGTGTATAAAACTCCTTCAAGGAAAAGGAGGCTGTTCATAATTACTTTCTCAACCTACTGAATCAGAAAGAGTCGATATCGCCTCCACTGAGGCTTGTTTATCTTTTGAATTTCTGGTTTAGTAATCTACTAAACTTCTAGTTCACTAACTAGTACGTGCATTTGAATACTGAAGATCTTTTCATTCCATTAAGTTTGTGCTCTTATCTCCCCCTAATCCCGAGAAACGATCTTCATAAAGTATGCAGTTAGCGTACCATATTGTATATTGAAAACAAACGCGGGTGAATTAACACCAACTTGTAAGAAATTTGAAATTAAAAATTTGAATAATAATACTGATGGGGATAGACTAAGGCTCGGTATTCGAAGCTCGATGTGGACGAGAGAGACGACCAATAAAGAGGAGGAGAGGGCTTAAAGGAAGATAGGATGGCATGGTGAAGGTCGGACGGAGATAAGTCGGTCGACCGGAGGTGATTTAATGGACTGCTCTATGGGGCACGTTCAAGGAAGAGTTTGATAATGAAAAAAATATGCTTGGTGGTTCCTTAGGTGAAAAGGCAGTTGAAGATCTTAGACTGAGAGTGATTGAACATAACATCGAAACGATTAACCACCATGGATGAAAAGTCGGGCTAGGGAAGCGAGAAGAGGACGAGTCGGACCGGACCGACCTTGAAGGGGTCGGTGTAAGAAAGACGGTGCAAGAAGGGCGGGGTAAGACATGCGGTTACGGGAGTTACAAGAAAGTAAAAGTTACGAAGCAATGGTAACCACTCGGAGTCGTCAAGGTCAGGGACAAGGAAGAACGCAAGCTCAAGCATGAGCAAACGGTACTGCTAGACAAACCATTTCCCAGGGGAGGGACCTGCGAGAGTAGTTGTCTTAATCAATCTCATGCCCAAAGCGGGCAAAGACAAGCGGAGAACCGCCCTGCTAATGGGGTCCGAGTCGAAGAGGCGCCACTGCCTCCTATACTAGTCGCACCAGAGTAACCCGAGCGATTGGGATTCTGGGTATGCTTACTCGGCTAGTGGAAGTCCAGGAGCGAGAGGTTTGACTCCATGAAAGAGAAGGACCTCCGAAGGCTCAACAAGCAAGGTCCGTTCGGCCAGTGGAACAAGAAAGGTCGGCCGCTTTACACCGATCTCCATCGAGGTCGAGAGGACCGCGTCAGTCCGTTTTCAACAGGCTCACGAACCAAGAAATACCAGGTGATGAAGATATGAGGGAGGTCGATCCTAACGAGCCTAGAAATAGGCGGGAGCGACAATATCACGAGGTCCAGAGGCGCGTCGAGGAACACTTGGTCCATGAAAGTAGCAGAGAGTCGCGTTTGGAAAGAGGTCAGATGCTGGAAGACGTTGTCGCATTAGCATGACAAGTGCGGGATTTAGAGAACTAGATGAATGGAAACCTCGGCGCCGCCCAATGTTTTTTGCGAGTGTGTCCATTCTCCCAGGAAATCATGTCCTTCCGGACCCCAGCAAAGTTTAAGTTGCCCGAGAACCTAACATACGACAGAATTGGAGACCCAAGGTAGAAATTACTTAGCTTCCAAGCTCGGATGCAGATTCATGGCGCCGAAGACCCGCTGATGTGTAAGGCCTTCCTGACAACTCTAACCAGTTTGGCGCAAAGGTGGTGCATGAGACTATCTGAGCATTCTATTAATAGCTTTGCGCAGATGGTCGAGCTCTTCTTGACCAATTACGCCGCTTACCTACGACCATAGAAGAATTTCTTGTACCTGTCTAGGGTCAAACAAGACCCTGGGGAATCACTTAGGTCGTACCTAGCGAGGTTACAGAAAGAGGTTCAGGCGGTGGACGATCTAGACGACAAGACATTGTTGATCTTGTTTATGGAGAACTCAAGGTTAGGGAAGCTGTACACCAACCTCCATACTGAGTGGCCAAGCTCGTACGCCCAAGCCATTCAAAGGGCTAATCATCACGCTAACGCCAAAGACGCGGTAAAACAGAAGAGGATTTAGGAAGGAGGGTCGTCACGACCCAAGAAGCCTCGTGTAGAGGAATCACGTGCCTGTAGATTCGATAAGAGTCAGCTAGGTGGATAGGAGGTTGGTCGGAACCCTAAAAGAATGGGTGTCCTACCATTCTGACAACAGCCTGTTGCAGTTCAAGAGGTGTAAGCTCAGCCTCAAATAGAGGCACAACCAGCTAGCGTACCCGCGACCGCTGGTTAGACCTCTAGGACAGGTAAATATTGTCAATTGCATCGGTCGACCACCAATTCGATTGAGGAGTGCGACTTCTTGAAGAAAGAGATAGAAGCTATCATACAAAGGAATACCTCGACTCAGTGGCATCAGGGTTTGCCCTGACAGCGTGGGAACCAAGGTTAGTCGTTTTTTCCGACCAAGAGTTAGTCGTTTCCGGTGGTGTTGGCCTGCCGTTTGACCATCCGTGGTTGATAAAACCAACATATATGATTGTTGGATCCCAAATATATACTTTGTTTGGAGTGTGTTTGTTGCTATAAGAGTAGAGCTTGTACACTAGCCACACATTCACACACTTGATGCTCGATACGAGAGTATTTCGTGTGTTAAGGATAATTTATTCTTTGTGTTCTTATTTGGGCAACTTTAGGTTGAATTTCCACGAGAGTGGAGTTCAAGGTGAGGTTGCAAGTCCAAATAGCTATGAGAGTAATATTTTGACACTTTTGTGCATCTCAGTTACCCTATCCCTTTTTTTTAATCCCCTAATCCTTAGTAGAATAATTGGCATCTTAGCTTGAATCAACCAAGTCCCGATCCTTTGTTTTACTTGTCCAATTTGTTATTTTCTAAATCATATCAACGAAACTCATTAACAATAGGCCTAGCTTCTATAAGAGTAGTTTTAGCTTGTGCTTAACTCCACATAACATCAATTCCTAACATTATAAGAGCCATCTCTAGTGGAACGATATCTAAATCATATATTGTAATTTGATACTTGATTGATGCATGAAAAACGTCCTCATCAGATCTTCTTTCCAATTTGATTGATTTGAGATTGCAATTGTAGATTCAAGTTTGGTAACACTTTCAGATTTTTCCTTAATTTCATCTCTTGATTTCTCCATTACATCTTCTATATTGCTAGACTTGATTTTTTAGATTTATACTTTCAAATCATGATGATTTGTGGTTAGATTACCTAGGAGTTAGATTTGATGAACTAGAGATTATGCATGCTTGATTTTTCAATGTGGTAGAGATGAGATGTGTGCAATTATATCTTAGAAGCTATTGTTGTGAATAATGTTGTGTGTTGATCCTTTCCTCATTAATAGCCGTGATGAGTGAGGAGTATGAGAGAGTGGAATTAGCAAGAGATTATGATTCCACAAAATTTTGCATATTTGCATTCTGATCCTCGTCCTTCTATCCGAGAGGGTAAGGCTCGGGAGGAGGCGTAGGCTAGATGTTTGATGAAATGCCTTAGTCACATTGTGGTCTAAGAGTCTAAGTACAGAATGGCTTAGTGTTTGCAATACGGCTCCCAAGAGTTAGCCATGATTTGTATTACATCAAGTCCATTGTAGCCTAATGCATGCATAAGATCAAGTGATTCAATCCAACTCACCGCTTTAATTGCTTTCGTGTGCTTTTACTTTCAAGCTTGTTACCTTTCATTTCCATACCTTCAATTCTATCCTTTCTCCTAGTTAACCCTTGATAATGCACCCCTATGATTGTCTTGCGCTCCACTTAGCTCAAAGTTGTCATCCTTGTGAGAACGATATCCTTGAGAATCTTCATTCCCAACCTTCTTTCCATCTATCGCTAAACACAACTTTGTCACAACGTTAACTTGATATCAAACTTTAAGGACACTAAGTCCATGAGTGGCTATGTGTTCACATAAGCCAGTGCAGACGTTTGTGTGGAAATTCTTGATATAATTTGTGATAGTTAGATCCATGATGGAATCTGAGCTGATAGCCTTAGACAAGTGTCACGGAGAAGCTGAATGGCTTTGCCATTTTCTAGAGATATTCTTAATTGAGGAAAAACTCATACCTCCTGTGATACCTTGGATTTAAATCATGCCTTGAACCCCGGTAATTCATCCTTTCTTGGGGTTAATTTAATTAATTGGGCCCAGTTCTTTTAAATAAATATATATTTCATATTCTAGCTTATTTAATCGTTAAGAAAGCCCAATTCTCTAATTTAATTTTGTAAGGGATACCAATTACAATCGTTATATCGTGCACCACGGTGCACATAGCAATGTGCACCTAAAACGACGTCGTTTCGATGTTAGTGGACGCGGACGTCAATGACTCCAATGAATTCATTATCTATAATACACATAATCATTATCTAGAATACACAGAACGTTTGCCTAGAATACACAGAATGCTTGCCCAAAATACACAGAATATTGACACAAAATACACAGAACTCATCCTCCAAACATTCGAATGCACAAACACATCACAACCTGTGTTAATAACATGAATACACAAAATATTGACACAAAATACACAGAACTCATCCTCCTAAACATTCGAATGCACAAACACATCACAACATGTGTTACTAACATGAATACATAGAACGGTTGCCTAGAATACACAGAATGATTGCCTAGAATACACAGAACGATTACCTAGAATACACAGAATATTAACATAAATACACAGACCGGCCGAAACGGGAAACGTGATTTCCAAAAAAAGGGACGGTTAGTTTACAATGCTCAAAACGACGTCGTTTACGTACGTGGTGCACATTGTAGTGTGCACCGTGGTGCACGGTATAATTTGCCTACCAATTAGCCCTTTTCATCCCTTATAATAAATTGAATATTTAATTGACTCAATCCCTTGAGGAATCAAGGCTTATGCTATTTAAATTAATTCTTAATAGGGCATAGCCCATCATTAATGTGAGAGCCCATACTTCATTTAATTACCTTAATACTACATACACTATGTATGCATAGATTTTTTGGGAGTCATATAAAAGCCTACTAATAATTAATCTCCCTAGTTTTCTCCCTTCTCCAACATGAACTACACACCATTATCACCCATAAACCCTATACAAGATCATCCCTTCTTCCTAGCAAGGATTCAAAGCAAGATTTCTCTTTTAGGGTTTCATATGCTTGGGTAAGTACTAGTCCATGTTTAGATTGCATTCCATCCTACATTTCTTAGTCTTTATAAGTTTCTTATGGTTTTCTTGGGTTATTCTTGGGTCAAGATGATCATGGTGATGGTGGTGGTTTGATGGATTGAGCTAGGAGTTGGTGTTTGGAGAAACTAGCCTAGAGCTAATCCTCCATCTCTCACTAAACCTACTTTCACTCTTGTATATATGTGATTTGGTGTTTTGTGGAATCTTGTGGAGTATTTCTTGGTTATTGCTTCTGATTTGTTGGATTATTGAGCCTATATTGTGGATCTTTGGATTGTGTTAGTCATTCTTGAACCTTGATGTGTCTATGTATTGTTGTTATGGATTCCATGTGTTATTTGACTTTTGAAATATATATAATCTAATCATCTTCTTGGTACTGGAATGAGCTATCGTGTACTCTATTCCAAGTCTAGGATCCATTCATTAGTATTGCGCTTGCAGTGCATCTCAGCGGTATAATGTGTCCTGTTGAGGTTCTCCGTAAGTATTTTGGTGGTGGGGAGTGGCAGAACGTGGTGTTCCGTGGGGGGCATTCCGCTCATTCGTGCGGAAGGGACCGGTGGACCATGGTGTTCTGCCAGGTTGTTCCGCAAGGTCATTATCCTTCTCTGTTCTTATGTCGTTTTGTGGTCAAATGACTCTGTTGTTTCACATTTGGTTTCTGGAGTATATTCTGAGTATTTTGTTGAATTTGCTACCTGATTATTGAGTATTGGTTCATGGTTGTTGGTCATTTACCTTGGATTATTGATTGAGTATGGTTGGTTGATCCTTGAGTTAATATCCTGTGTTTATGTTTTGAGCATGATGTCCTATTGTTCATGTTCTGAATCTGTGTATTCCTTGGTTTGAATATTTCCTTTGGAATTGGACTTAAGTTGATATGTTGAGGTCGTGAACTCTTGCGAGTAATCCTTTGGGTTTCATGTGTCATGTATACCCTTCTTGAGAGGCGATTGTGTAACACCCCTAAATTTTCATGCTGAGATAAGCAAGAAACATAATCGCTCTGTTTGGTAAATGGCTGTTAGCTGATTGGTTTTGTTGTTTGGGTTAGAGGGTATGATTTGTTAATAACATTAGCTGATTGTAGAAAGTTGTTTGATAAATTAGCTGTTAGGTGATAGCTGTTTGGTATAATTTCTTTTCTCAAAAAGCTAATTGAAAAGACTGCTTTGAGTAGCTTTTTGAATTTTAGTATTTTGGAGTTGCAAAAAGCTTATTAACCAAAGACTTATATTGATTTTTTTAATCAAGTCAAACAACTGATAGTGGTCAAATAAGCCAAAATTGGCTGATAGGCTGATTATTTACCAAACAGGACTAATATGAAAGCTAGCAAATCTCATAACCATGATATATTTAAGGCAAAAGCAACACTAATACTCAGAGGGTGTCACGCCATATCTAGGTAAACCAGCACCTAGATGCTAAGGCAATATCCACAATCTAACTCATCAATCCTCAAAAGTAAACATAAACCAAATAAGTCAATACATAACTAGAGTCTATGGCGCGCAGGCCTGAAATGTCTAAGTAAACCAACAACCCACTAAACCAGTCATAAGGCCAACTAGATCTAGTACTAGCTCTCTCACGGCTCAATCTACTCCATACTTGGAAAACAATTTGAAATATTAGCAAAGAAATGCTAAACAATGCACCACTCACACTCGTGAGAAATACAGTAGTATAGCATAAGTTGTAAATAGTTTTTACACGCGCATATAGAACATATACGCCAATGTGACTGTAATTTGTTTTAAAACCATATGACTCAACAACAACAAGCTGAATGAATAACAAACCAAGGACAATTCAAATGAATACCGTAACAAAGGATAAATCCACAATATAACAATTCTATAATCAGACACTCAAACAAAGCACAACCTCAACCGAACAACTCAAGTGAAACCAACCAGTCACAACCACATATCACTCCCTTAGAGTGACCCCAAACCAAGGTACATAGGATAAGATCCAAACCACAACTACAAAACCATAATACCAAACCATCACACCAATGTCACAACACAGAGGCATAAAGGCCCATTACCACAGAGGAACAATGCTTGACCACAGAGGCATAAATCCCATTACCAGAGAAGCATGAAGCCCAACCACAGAGGCATAAAACCCATTACCACAGAGGCATGAAGTCCAACCACAGAGGCAAAAAACCCATTACCACAGAGGCACGAAGCCCATTACCAAAGAGACACAAAGCCCATACAATTCCTCTCATAATCTCAAACACAAGTAGAGTCATATCTCAATTAACCACTTCCAAAAGGTACTCAAGACTCAAGAGGCCAAAGAAATGCCCGCAAGGACTCAAGGTCTCAACACATCAAACTCATACTCATTCCCAAAGGAAATACTCATCGCAACAGTACTCATATTCAGAACATGGACACAAGACATGCTCCGAACAATAACCAATAACCAACCAACAATACTCTATCAATAATCCAAGATAATGACCAACTACCATGAATCAATACTCAATAAGCAAGGTAATATACTCAGCAACACATTCAGAATATATTCCAGAATGAAAGGAGAAACAACAGAGTCAATAGACCACAAAACATCCAGTAGAACAGAACCAGGAAATGAACTAAAGGAACAAGTAGGCGGAACACACTACACTGACGGAAGATCCTGGCGGAACGCTGTGGTTCGCCACTCCCCTCCATGAGAAGGAATAGAGCCACCCGACGCAGTTCCACCTTCCGCCACACTACACTACTAGTACACTTGCGGACACCCTAAGCGAGACACATTATACCGCCAGAAGCACCACAAGTGCAACCCCAATATATCGAACCCAGACTCAGAACAAAATGCCCAATAGCTCATTTCAGTACTCAAAATATCATTAGATTACACACATTCAGAGGCCAAATAATACATGGAATCCATAACAATAAATACTCATACACATCAAGATGGAAGGATAATGAACACAAGTGTAACACCGCCATTTTTATAACCAAAATTTCCTTATTTTTTTTAACGTTACTATAAATAGAGTTACTAAAAATAGAATTCTTTATAAATAATGGAACCTCATTTCAAGTCTAATACAAATATTAATTTAAATCTCAAACACTTGGGGTGCTACCGCCACATCTAGACTTATCAAGACTAGATGCAAGGCTAAACAAAAATATCATCATCACAGGGTAATAAAATCAAAAAAAAAAAAAAATTGTCTAAGTAAACCAATATCTATCTGCTATTACAATTTCAATCTTTCTCCTTGGAATAAATCTATCACTTCAATCAATCTTATATCCACGCTCTCATTCACCAACCATAACCAATTACCTGAACAAAATATAATTTCAAAAAAAAAAAAACATACAAAAACAAACGGGGTTAGCAAAACATTGCTAGGTAAGGTTTATTCCACCCTGTAAAATAAGTTTTGGATTTTTTAGAAATAATATAGTAACTTTCTCAAAGGAGATTATTTTGTAATCTTACAAAATATTATACCTTTGAAAAATACATGCGGAGATACACTTTTCAAAATCAATTTTCATACATACACATGGAGAATTAATATTTATAAATGGAGAATTAACCATCCCCTCAAAATCTATTTAGAAACTGAACCCAAAACTATGTGCACACCCCCAACAGATTCCAAGCTACTGGGTAGTATATGATCCAAGTAGCACACCGGCTACCCCACTCAACCAATTTGGAAACTGGATCACAACCTATGTGATACACCCTCATGGGATTCCAAGCCCAGTGAATGGTAATTGGCCCAAATATGATCTGTAATTCTCTTTTACTGAACACCACACAATATACTGGTTTCTATAGAATAAATTTCTCCATAGATAAATACTTTCCTCCAAAAATCTCATTTTTTCCATAATTTAATTTTCTCCAAAAATCTCCAAAATGTTTTTCACAACATAATTTTCTCCACAATGTATATACCTTCTACAAAATATAATTTCCTCCAAAATATATTCCAAAACATTCTTTTTCTCCAAAATATCTTAGCATATAATATACTCAAAATACTAATATATATTATTTTATATATTCACGCAAACACATGCATGAGTACACTATCACCTCATTATCACAAAGTAGCAAATCAAGAAGTATGGAGTCTACATCAATACATTAAGCACAATGCTAAATACACAGATTATATACATTTGTAAGGTATGCACAATGCCAAATATACTAATATTTCCAAGTATTGGTAGAATACATCAACTATATTACACTTTAACATACTAAAATTTTACATCCTACGACATAAACAATTACAATATTATATATAAATATATATATTTTTAAAATCTATATACCTCACATATATACTATATATAATATATTTCAAAACATAAAATTAATTTATGTACGTACAGTACATAGCAAAGATCATATCTCTCTCTCTCTCTCTCTCTCTCTCTATATATATATATATATATATATATATATATATATATATATATATATATATATATATATTTCGTTTTGGTTTTTTCTTTTTCTTTTTTTTTTTGAAGAAATTAAACATACGGCACTACTATGAGTACGTCAATTATACATAATACTCACACACGGCAAACACAACAAATTCACATACTAAAAAAAATATTCCTATTAAAAGAATATATATATTTTAAAACACTTATATGCGTACTACTATACATATAATTGATACATTCATAATATAGGTATATATATTTTTAATGACAAAACCTACGGCATTATGTATGTATATATATACATATATATATNATGACAAAACCTACGGCATTATGTATATATATATATATATATATATATATATATATATATATATATATATAATATATATATATATACATATATATATATATATATATATATATATATATATTATAGACATGTATATACACACGGCACATGTATAATATCTATATGTAGAATATATTTTTATAGATTTTAGTTATAAACACGGCAAACACAAAGAATTAAAAAAAAAAACATGAAATATATTGACTGTACCTAAAAATCACATATACCATATGAGATTCTATACACATGAACTTGTAGGAAAATTTCAGGAAATTATCACGGTCCATGAAAACACATATTTATACTTCAAAGTTGTTCATAAAAAGATCATGTACAAAATTTACGAGGCAAAATAAAGCCGACATAATCCACTTACAAAAACATAAACTTCCATGACACTAGCTAAAATGCAAATTTCATAGAATAGAATAAACAAGTAGACATAATAAACACTTACTTGTTTTTCTTAGAAATCCTCAAGAAACTTCAAGCCTACTATTGATCTTCTAATGGTCCTTCTTGAAAAACTTGATACTCTATTCTTAATGATGAATTTTTTTTCTTAGAAATTATAGAGGAAGTTTCCAGCCATTATGAGAGGAATATGCAGCGAAAATTACGCCGATAAGGAGAAAACATATGAAGGGGAAATATATTTGTCTTAGTCAACACAAAGAAAAAGGAAAAAGATAATTCTTAATTTGAAGATTAGAGATAATTGAGAAATTAATCAAGAATTAATATTTGATAAGGGGTGATATGCGCTAATTAGTTGACTAAGTATTATCCACATGCTAAATGTATGTGGACACAATTTAAGACCATATTCTAAGTTTTATAAATATATATGATAATGAATATTATATAAGGTATATACATACATTACCGAAAATACAAAATAATTTTTGTAATATTTCTTCAAATAACTTAAGTCACATACTGTAATAAATAAAAATAGTTATGGACCATATAATTAATTATTTAAAATAAAATAACATTTATATCATAAAATAGTTTATCAACATAGTAAGTTACAATTGAACAAAAATAAAGACATGGAAGTTTCATTGGATTGATGATAAAAATAATAGGATTCAATAAAAAGGTTTAGAGTTTAAATCTCTACATGAACAAAAACTAATTTTTTTAATGCTCAAAAGATTAATGCTATTCCCAATTAAATGATTTTTTTCCTCAGTGAAAATCACGGTATCACAATCTACCCCTCTTAAAGAAATCGGGCCCACTTAATAAAATTAACCACACGGTAAGAAGAATTAATGGGGTTTAAGGCATGATTTAAATGCTGGGAATCACACTCTACCGAGTCTACCCCCTTTAAAAGGAGCTTCGTCCCCGAAGCTCGAAGCTAACGGGAACAAGAATCAAATAGGTAGTACAAAGTAAAAGATTGGGTCATTGTTTGAAGGAAAGATTACCCAGCAAAGAGTTTATCTAGAAAGGTTTTAGACTCTAAACTTAAAACTCCCAATACCCAACCCATGCCTACACATGCAAATGCCTAAGGTTAAGACTTCTCACCCTGATTGAATAAGGTCGGGTAGTGCTTACTCATCTCATCCTCCATCTCCCAGGTTGCCTCCTCGACTTCGTGGTTGGACCAGCATACTTTCACTAGCTTTACTACTTTGCGACGAGTCTCCCTGGTTTTGAAATCCAGAATCTTCATCGGCTTCTCTTCGTATGACAGCGTTTCATCCAAGCTCAAGGTCTCAGTTGGAATCACATGTGAAGCGTCATGCACGTATTTCTTCAGCTGTAAGACATGGAACACGTCATGCACACGATCTAGCTTAGCTGGCAGAGCTAAGCAATATGCCACCGAATCTATTCGTTCAAGGATCTCATATGGGCCAATAAATCTCGGGCTCGACTTCTCTTTCTTCCCGAATCTCATCACACCCCTAGAAGGCGAGATCTTCAACCACACTTTCTACCCCTCATGAAATTCAGCAGATTTCCTCCCCAAATAGGCTTAGGATTTCTGGCGATCTTGAGCGGTTTTCATTCATTCCTGAATGATCTTGACTTTCACAGTCGCTTCCTACAGATACTGCTGTCTTATAGTCACGGGATTCACCAAATCTTCCTAGCATAATGAGCTTCGACACTTCTGTGCGTAGAGGGCTTTGTACGGTACCATCCGAATGCTCACATGATAACTGTTATTGTAGGAAAACTAAATCAAATAAAGGTGTTCTTCCCATGACCCTTGCAAATCCAGGACACAAGCCCGCAACATGTTTTCCAATGTCTGAATAGTTCGCTCGGCCTGACCGTCAATGGCTGGATGGAAAATGGTGCTCATCTTCAGCGTAGTACCCATAGCCGCTTACTAGGCCTACCAGAACTGGGACAGGAATCTCGAGTCTTGGTCAAACACAATGTCGCGAGGCACTCCATGATCTTTCACTACTTGATTCACATAAGCTTTGGCCAGCTGGTTCATAGTCCAAGTTTCCTTCATAGCAATGAAGCATGTCGTCTTGGTGAGACGGTCCACGATTACCCAAATTTTATCCTTTCTGGTTTTAGTCAACGGCAACCCCCCTACAAAAGCCATAGAGATCGAGTCCCATTTCCCTTCAGACATTTCTAGCGGCTGCACCAGTCCCTTGGACTTACATCTTTCTACTTTAACCCTCTGGCAATTCAGGCCTCAGCTCACGAAGTCTGCTACTTCCTTTTTCATATTCGGCCACCGAAACAGTCTTTTTATGTCCTTATACAACTTGTCACCACCAGGATGTACTGAATACGGGGTGTTATGTCCTTCTTCTGAAATTTGCCTTTTAATTTCTTTACATGAGGCTGACACACACCAATGCGCGCTCTTGCTAACGCAAACTTCCATCATTGTGCAACTCGAAGGGTCCTTTCTTCCCTTCCACCAAGCTCATGATGAGATAGGCAAGAAACATAATATGAAAGCTAGCAAATCTCAGAACCAAGATATATTTAATCGGAAGCAACACTAATACTTAGAGGGTATCACGCCACATCTAGGTAAACCAGCACCTAGATGCTAAGGCAATATCCACAATCTAACTCATCAATCCTCAAAAGTAAACATAAACCAAATAAGTCAATACATATCCAGAGTCTAAGGCGCGTAGGCCTGAAATGTCAAAGTAAACCAACAACCCACTAAGCTAGTCATAAGGCAAAGTAGATCTAGTGCTAGCGCTCTCATGGCTCAATCTACTCCATACCTGGAAAACAGTTAGAAATATTAGCAAAGAAATGCTAAGCAATCCACCACTCACACTAGTGAAAAATACAGTAGTATAGCATAGGTTGTAAATAGCTTATACACACGCATATAGAATATATACGCCAACGAGACTGTCATTTGTTTTAAAACCAAATGACTCAAAAACAAAAAGCTGAATAGATCACAAACCAAGGACACTTCAAATGAATACCATAACAAATGATAAATCTACAATAAAACAATTCTATAATTAGACACTCAACCAAAGCACAACCTCAACCGAACAACGCTAGTGAAACCAACCAGTCACAACGTCACATCACTCCCTTAGAGCGACCCCAAACTAAGGTACATAGGATAAGATCCAAACCACAACCACCTAACCATAATACCAAACCACCACACCAATGTCATAACACAGAGGCATAAAGCCCAACCACAGAGGCATAAAAGCCCATTACCATAGAGGCACAATGCCCGATCACAGAGGCATAACGCCCATTACTAGAGAGGCATAAAGCCCAACCACAGAAGCATGAAGTTCAACCACAAAGGTACAAAGCCTATTACCATAGATGCATGAAGCCCAACCACAGAGGCACAAAGCCCATTACCATAGAGGCAGAATGCCCGACCATAGAGGCACGAAGCCTATTACCACAGAGGCACAAAGCCCATTACCATAGAGGCACAATGCCCGACCATAGAGGCACGAAGCCCATTACCACAGAGGCACAAAGCTCATATAATTCCTCTCATAATCTCAAACATTGGTAGAATCATATCTCAATTAACCACTTCCCAAAGGTACTCAAGAATCAAGAGGCCAAAGAAATACTCACAAGGACTCAAGGTCTCAACACATCAAACTCATACTCATTCCCAAAGGAAATACTCATAGCAACAGTAATCAAATTCAAAACATGGACATAAGATATGCTCAGAACAATAACTAAGAACTAACAAAAAATACTCCATCAATAATCGAAGGTAATATACTCAACAACACATTCAGAATATATTCCAGAATCAAAGGAGAAACAACAGAGTCAATTGACCACAAAACATCCAATGAACTGAAGGAACAAGTAGGCGGAACACACTAGCCCGTCACACCTACCCGCCCTCACTAATGGAAGATCCTAGTGAAACGCCGGGGTCCGCCACTCCTCTCCGTGAGAAGGAATGAAGCCACCCGGCTGAGTCCCACCTTCCGCCACACTACACCAGCAGTACACTTGCGGACACCCTAAGCGGGACACATTATACCGCCAGAACGCACTGCAAGTGCAACCCCAATACACCGAGCCCAGACTCAAAACGGAATACACGATAGCTCATTTTAGTACTCAGAATATCATCAGATTACACATTCAGAGGCCAAATAATACATGGAATCCATAACAATAAATACCCATACACATCAAGGTGGAAGGATAATGAACACAAGTCCATAGATCCACAATATAGGCTCAACAATCCAACAAATCAAAGACTAAAACCAAAGATATTTCACAGGATTCCACAACACCAAATCATATACATATATTCAAGAGTGAAAATAGGTTTTAGTGTAATATGGAGGATTACGTCTTGAAGCTTAATGATCCACAAGCAACCACCAATCCTAGGCTCAATCCATCACCACCTTGGTTATCTTAACCCAAGAAACCCCAAAGAAAACCATAAGAAGCTTATAGAAAGACTAGGAAATTATAAGATGAAATGCAATCTAAATAGGGACTAGTACTTACCTAAGCACAATAAATCCTAAAAGAGTAATCTTGCTTGCAACCTTGGTAGGATGAGGAATGGTGTGTGTAGGGTTTTTAGGAATGAAGAAAATAGTGTAAATCACTTGTATGAGAAATAAAAGGCTAGGGGAATTATTATTATAGAGCTTTTATATGGATCCTCAAAATCATTACATAGACTATGTATGTAACATTAGGGTGATTAAAAGTAAGATGGGCTCTTACATAAGGGATGGACTAGATCCAATTCAAAATTTAATTTAATTAGTACAAGGCTTGATCTTTCTAAGATTAGGCCATAATAAATATTCAATTTACTATAAGGGATGAAAAAGACCCAAGTGGTATCCCTTAAAAAAATTAAATGAAGGAAATTGGGCTTTCTTAACAATTGAATAAATTAGAATAGGAAATATATTTCTACTTAAAGGAATCGGGCCCAATTAATAAAATTAACCACACGGTTGGAAGAATTACCAAGGTTCAAGGCATGACTTAAATCTAGGGTATCACAGATTGTTCGAGCTACGGCTCTATGTGCATCTATTGGTATATAGGATGGAGTCGGTTGGGTATTGTGTGCCTCTGCGATTTGGGTATGGTATGCCTCTATGATTGGGCTCATACGCCTCTGTGAATGGGCCTCTGTGAATGGGCTTGGATGCCTCTGTGAATGGACTTATACGCCTCTGTGTTATGATGCTGTGATATGTTATTTATGTTATGGTTGGGAGGTTTGGTTTGGATAATATTCTATATTTTTGGGATTGTGTCACTCTAAGGTAGTGATGTGAGGATTGTTGATTGGTTGGTTTCACTTGTGTTGTTCAGTTGAGCCTGTGCATTCGTTTGAGTATCTTATTATGGAACTGTGGTATTTTAGATTCATTCCTTGATATTGGATTCATTTTAGGTGCCCTTGGCTTGTGATTTATTCAGTCTATTGTTGTTGAGTCATCTGATTTTTAAACAAAGGACAGTTTCGTTGCATATATTCTATATACGTGTGTAAAATCTATTTACAAGCTATGTTATACTATTGTATTTCTCACGAGTGCAAGTGGTTGATTACTTAGCATTTCTTTGCTAATATTTCTAATTGTTTTTAGGTATGGAGTAGATTGTGCACGAGAGAGCACTAGATGTAGATCTACATTTCCCTTTATGCTTAGCTTAGAAGTTGTTGAGAATGTTAGACATTTCAGGCCTGCGTGTCTTAGGCAATTGATGTTTTGTGTGTTTAGTGGAAGTGAAGGTGAAGTGGTAAAACAAAGAGTTAAGACTCCCCGAGTGTCGTGTCTCTCAAGGATGGCGAATGGGAACCAAATGGGTGTGTTGGCATCTAAGAGGTTGAAGGAAAAGAGTTACGGGATTTGCTAAGGTTGGGTGTCATTTGTAGGGAAGTAGGAAGGTTGGTGGTTGTGTAAAATAAATAAAAAGGAGGAGATCGGGGCCTTAGGTTTCTCTATGTGGTCTATCTTTTGATGGGTTTGCGAGCACAAGATGTGGAATAGACTAGGGAGTTCGTGGCACTTCACCAAGTGGCGTCACACTTTGGACTCCCACATCCTCATTCGGTTGGGGCATTTCATCGAACACTTTGTCTACCACATAGATTAACCTTGGGGCTACCAATCCCCTATCTAATCTACTCTATCATGCTAAAGAAACAATAAAAAGAAAGGAAATCTCAAAGAAACAAGTATTAAATTAGGAAATGGAGAGAATAGTTACCACCCTTAGAAAGGGGATCTTAACAACCTTGTTCTTGAAATCCCAATCCTCATCCTTGCCCTTGGATCTATTCTAAACTAGAAGAGAAAGGAATTTTCCCCCAAGAGGGGAGAAAACCCTCTTAGATCTGTTCTACTCTAATTTTTCTGATTTTTTCCTTTGGTTTAGGGAAAGAGGGATTTATATGGGTGACAAAACGGAACAAATTTCCAAAAATGGCCCTTGGCCTGACCACGCACGCTACCACGCATGGTGGTGGGCGTGGGAGGTTACTAGAAAGATTCCACGCCCAGCCACACGCGTGTGAGGCTGCGTGGGACGATACTGCGTTGTGGCTTCTTTTGTCTTTTGCTCTATTTTAGCATCAAATCCCTCTCCAACCTGTAAAATACCTCAAAACTCTTCCTAGGAATGATGTTAGAAGATTTTGATCACATCTGAGCTAAAATGCATGCAATTGTTATAATCGGATGTCAAAACTTTGCACTTTTAATCCAATTAAGACCCTTTTTAAGTTGTATTCTTGGTGCTTATCAGCAATCGTTTTGTATTGACTTTTTTCAGATTCTGTTCCTTTTGAGGATATTTGAGGCTTATTTTGGATGTTGCCTTAGCATCTAGGTGTTGGTTAGCCTGTATGTGGAATAGCACCCCATGTGGGTTTAAGTTAAACGCTTCCGCATTTATATCATTTACCATTGAGATTTGTTACACCTCCAATATATGTTGGTTGAGTACAGAGTTACACATGCAATGGTAGTATAGACTTATAAGTCATAGGCATAATACTATTAAACAATTTCTCACAATTGGTGTTGCCTCTTTTGACAATGTAAGGTCAAAGGATAACATAGTGGCTGCTAACCTGAGGGTAAGCACATGGTTGTTGAGAAGTTAACACAAAGAATGAGTCTAAAGCCCTTGGAATAAAAGTAATATAGTGGATTCCCATCTTACCAAGCACCTAGCTAGGTTCGATGGAACAACTAAATTATGAAATGAAGCGAATCACTATGGGGATCTCAAACTCCCTACCATTCACCATTAGAACAGTGACTCCCGCACGAGATTATTATGTTGATGCTTTAATGATTTGAATGTCGATTGACATGTTTGAGTATGCAGGATACTCGAAAAAGAATCACCTATGTGAGAGAGAAATAGGGTCGCTTCAAAGAAGAATTGATGGGCTCAATTCTTTAGTAACTCTTGCATAACTAGGAACGGTGACCCACGATCAAAATGGGAACATTCATGAGAACAGAACAAAGGTTGAAAGTTCTTGTGTGGGATATGCCATCGTCTACACAAATGGCAATCAATTCAAAGACATCAAGTTCTACTGAACAGCCAGTAGGGTTAACATATCTTCACAAGGCAATGTTCAAAGGGTAACACCTACCTATGCTATGCAGGGATCGACCGAAGAGCATATTCGTGTCATTTTTCCACATCTTGAAAATCACGTTTTACTCATGTGGGGGATTGTTGGATTTTATTTATTTATTTATTTATTTATTTTTGCATAAAATGACATAGAAAGTGGCTATTTTGTTTTACATATATATGTGGGTCCACTTCCGATTTGGGTCGGGTCAAAGTGGATTCATGTTTTTCGTAGTGAAACGAAGAGATTGATATATTGTACGCTCAAAATGAATAATGGGTGAATGAGAAATTGATTCTCAAAATAGACCCATTTGAGTTGGAAATTAAAATGAAAGTGGAAAGACTTTGTAAAAGCACTTGTCTCACATTGGTTTGAGAAGTGGGTTTGCACCACTATATATACAAGACCCTTTTAGAGGGATGTTGAATTGTATAGCATTGAGGCTCTCTCGAGTGTGCAGGAAGTTACTATAATTTTCTTGTTGTATTGATTTTTAACTGCTTGATGTATAAAAGAACTAGCTTGTTGCCATACTCTCTTGCTGTTCTAAAAATCTTCTTACCGCTTCAAATCTTTAAGTACTGTGAGACTAACTATTATTGTAATTAACTAGTCCTTGCTGTTTCTCTTTTCCTGCTGCATTGCTTATTCCTTGGCATAAAGCTTTGGCAGCATATTTAAAACTTATAAGAAATTTTTTGCTGTTTCTAAAATCCTAACTTGTTTATACTTTGCATCATCAAAATCTAATACTCGGTAACACTATATTCCTAACAGCATTAAGTCAAACCTGTAAAATTAAATTAAACATTCAAGCTCAATAGTATCCCTAACAAACCTTCAAGTGTGAGAGTTATGAGTTTATCAAAGATATTAGTTAAAAGTTTAAACCAAGTGCTAACAATTCATAACCACAAATTTTCACTCCATCTTTTGACTTTAAATCTTTTGACTTTAAACTAAATTTTGAATCTTACATTTTAAACGTGTGAATTGAATGGTTAGAGTGTACCAGCATTAGAGTACCCAAAAGTGTTGAAATTAAATCATAATACAATTACCTGGACCAAACGTAATCCAGCTCGATCTCTATAAATTCATGGCAAAGCGTAAATTCAATTAAGAATTCAAGTTTAAAAATGGCTAGTTTTTGTGTTCACGTGTTCGCCTTGGCTTTGCTTGCCAGCTTTTGTAACTCGGTGCATTCTTCACCCCTCATTAAACACCATGTAGCACTGTTTGTGTTTGGAGACTCGATATGTGAAGTTGGAAACAATAACTACATTAATACTACTAATGATTTCAGGGCTAATTTTCGACCATATGGCGAAACATCTTTCCCCAACGCTACTGGTAGGTTTTCAAATGGTCGCCTCATTCCAGATTATATTGGTACGTCTACACTTGAAAACTTTCATATATATATATATATATATATATCTTGTTAATTTTAATAACTCGCTGCTCGCTTATTTATTTGGTTAAAGCCGATTTTGCAAAGAAGCAATGCGTGCAGCCATATCTCGCAATCAAGAATCGACTTAATGATCGATTTATCAATGGCGTCAACTTTGCATCAACTGGTGCCGGTAGTCTTGATGGAACCAATGCAGGCCTGGTATGTTATCTTTTTTAGACTAATTAGGCAAATTATAACGTGGGTTAGCTAGGGTTCATTTGCGTTGTGAAAACTAATTAACAATAACAAACACTTTTGTGTATAGTTATTAAACCTAATTAACAATAACATGGAAGGGAGTGGGTTCGAGGCTCAGTAGAGACGACTATTGACTCTTTGTGCTTCAGTAGGTTGAGAAAGTAGCTATGAACATATACTACATTGTAACAGAGGCAGTAGTACTATTAAAAAAACAATTATGTGTATAGTTAATGCAACACAATTCATTTACTAAAAACACAATATTTGCCTGTTTGACTTGGTTAAATAACCAATAATATGAGTGTTCGTTAATCAATTTTTTTTGTAATAACTTATTGCTCCAAAACACTAGAATTTAAAAAGCTGTTCAAACATAAAAGAAGCTTTTTTGATCAACTTTTTTTAAAAAATAAATTATATTGTACCCTTAAACGTCATTTTGCATTTAATCAGCTATTAGCTAACAACTACTCCCTCTGTCCCATTTTACATGTCCTATTTACTATTCATTGGTCAAACCAACTCTTTCTTTATTGCTTATTTTCATTAGTAATTTTTTATTATTTTTAAATTTAATTTTTTGTGTTTAATAGTACTTTTAATGTAGTTTCTAAATATATAAATTTTATATATTAATGTTAAACTTAATATTATGAAAAATTGAATTAAAAATAACTTCAGTCAAGTCTCGTTAAACGAATCAGACAAGCAAAATGGGACGGAGGTAGTAATTTATTAAACATATTTCTACAAGCAACTAATGCTATAAGTTACTCATACCCACTAATAGCTTGTTAGCTAATAGCTGTTTAATTACCAAACACCCCATAATATGCTAATTGTTAACTATAGACACATATGTTTTGGTTTGAGATCCACCATCGAATCTAAAGTGGACCCTAGTGCATGATATAACAATTACTCCATAATATTGGGCGTCAGCTGAGCCGGTCAAGTTCAGCCCCTGCTTTATTCTAGAGGTGCCACTATGACTTACTATGAAGGGATGTAGTTAAATGGTTAATGTTTAGTTAGTTATAACTAATTGAATTTAGAAAGGATATGACAATCAGATAATCGATGATTCCTGTATTTAATCATGCTTGACTTACAGGATGGGACCTACTGAGAAGTGAATATAGTACCGCCCATTTACCACTATACTAAATGTTATAAGAGCATGCATAGACATTAGGTTTAGATGGCAGGATGGCATACTTAATTGACGGTCTGATTAGCTAATATAGTTACAGGCTTGATCCTCACAGGTAATTCCTTTTAAAACACAGCTGGGATATTTCAAGAAAGTTTCACAACAATTGAAGCAAGAGATGGGGAGTCACGGATCAAAACAACTGCTCTCTAATGCTGTCTACATGTTTAGCATTGGCAATAACGACTATGGCACTTTCATAAACAACTCCACCCTTCTAAATTCATATACCCAGAATCAATACGTAGATATGGTGGTTGGTAACATGTCAACTGTTTTCCAGGTGATATTAATTAATCTACAGTTGATCTGATCTACAAAATATTATAGATCGATCAGGAAATTGTGGGTGTTAATTACTCCTTTTTTTTTTTTTTTTTTTTTTTTTTTGTTTCTATATTTTAACAGGAAATATACAAGGAAGGAGGAAGGAAATTCGTTATTCTATCGGTGGGTGCTATAGGATGTGTACCATCTGCTAGGGCTGCCAACTTCCAAACTGGCAGTAGTGAATGTTTGGAGATTCTCCAAACTTTGGCCAAATTGCATAATGAGGCTCTACAAAAAATGCTCAACAATTTAGCCACGAATTTACCAGGATTCAAGTATTCCTACTTTGATTATTTCCAATCTTCCATAGATATAATTAGTAATCCATCTAGTTATGGTAAGTTTTATTTGTCACAGTAAAAAAATTACATCATTGAGTTATTAATTTTTTCGATCACTTTGCATTGGCATTACCTATCTAGTATTAATCTTATTTTAACCTCAAAGTCTTGTCATCTTGTCAAGTAATATGCTTATAAGAAATATTAAAAAATATTAGATACTTACTAAACAATATTACACGTCCCACACAATTATATTTTTATTTAACAATATTAATTTCACGAAGTTTCACTTGATATAGTCTCAAACAAGACTAATTATTTCATTTATTTTTTAATGTTATAAGGTTTCACAGAGGTGAAAGTTGCATGTTGTGGCAGTGGTCCATTTAGAGGAGATCCAAGTTGTGGAGGAAAAAGAGGAATGACATTTTATGAGTTATGCCCAGATGTCAACAAATTTTTCTTTTGGGACTACAATAATCCCACTGAGAAGGCCAACAAGCTTTCTGCTACATTGATGTGGGATACAAGCCCCTATGTTACACCTAACAATGTCAAGTCCTTCTTTCAATCCTAGTAATCCAATAAATAAATATGCCACTGGAATCGCTGGTTAATTAGCGGTTTAATACTTCGAGTGGTTAATTATGATAATAAATAAGAGGTTGAATAATATCTACACCTAGGTTATATAAAGAGTGATGATGTTTGTGCTTATTATAATCGTTGAATTGAAGTATATGTACACCTACGTTATATAAAAAGTGATCGTTTTTGTGCTTATTATAATTGTTGAAGTATATGTACACCTACGTTATATAAAGAAGAGTGATCGTATTTGTGCTTATTATAATTGTTGAAAACAATAAAGATTTCTTAGGGTGTGTTTGGTTGTATACTTTTGCACCCTATAATAGGTTTTCATCAAAAAATGAATAAAAGAAATAAAAGGTCATAGTCCTTCCATTAAATATGAAATTTTAATATAGGTTGTATACATACTTGTAACCACAAGATTAAGAATTCAAATCTTAACTTTCTTGATTTGAGACAATCAGTTATAGGTAACTTAGGTTGATTTATCTTTTTTTTTTTTTTAAACTAGGCTGATTTATCTCTTTCTAGTCTTTTGTCAACTAGGGTTAGTTATAAGATAGGATTTACCCAATTATACCTTCAAATAGTGAACGGATTTCTTTGTCACCCAAAAAAAATTTAAAATATATATGCAGAAATCAAGTGATGAGGGAAGGATGAGGTAGGACTTGATTGACTATTGATCATATGTCATTTTGAGGTTGAATGCTAATCCATTTTTATTAGTGGTAACGGATTGCACTAAGGTAACCGAGGTGCTCTTGTGATCTACTACTATACACAATATTCTAACAAGCTAGTAAACATGCTCCCATTACAATTAGCAAGTTAATAGGCACAAAAGCAATCAATGACCATTGATATAATCTCAATATAATTGTGCATATTTTTATAAATGGTTAGGATCAACTTTTGAGCTTAAATGTGTTAATTTGCCATCTCCAATGCATATTCCTTGCTTTCTCATGTAGATATGGTTTCATTCTTGATTTGAGTGCTTTTATGGTGTTTGTTAGTGTTTTGAAATCATTTTAGATCAAATCCGAAAGCAAGGGAACGTTCAAAGGCATGCTTGGAGTCAAAATGAATGAATAATGTTGATTTTGAGAGCTGGACGCGTCCAGAATATGTCCCGTCGCGACGAAAATTTCCAGTGTGCAAAGTTTTGGGCCGAGATCAGTGCTCGACGCGTCGAGCACCAGCCTCGACGCGTCGAGAAATTCCAGTAAGCGAACAATTTCGATGACCCAAGGCTCGACGCGTTGAGAATCCTGCGACAACATATATTTCAGCTCTGCGGAATTAGCTATTTTACCCCTATTTTTGCTCCAACTATATAAGGCTCATTTTCCCAAAACCCTAGGACCTAAGCTGCGTTTTTAAGGCAAAAAGGAGTGAGTGTAAGGGTGTTGTCTCTTAAATGGAGTGAAGGAGAGATCCACCACTTTTGAGAAGAAGATTGTCACCCCAAGGAGATATAAAGGCATTGGGAGGAAGAAGGAAAGCTTGGAAAACTACATTTGGGAGAATTTCTTTTCCTTTTCTTTACTTTCTTAGTCTTTCTAAACTCTTTATTATGTGAGCTTTAAATTCAATACTAGCTATGATTAGCTAGAGTAACTTTGGGATTTTTGGGTGAAAAGTGTTTATGAACCTTATTGTGCCTTGTTCTTCATGTTTAATGATATATTTATATTTGGGTATGATGACTTGTTATGCAATTGTGTTTAATATTGTTGATGCTTCTGATTAAGGATCCAATTCCTTGCTTCAATTGCTAAATTTATGTCTTGATGGGAGTTAGGATATAAACTAGGGCACCACAATTGCATTTGACTTTTACTTCTTGGAAAAGAGTATTTAGTTAAGTTGTTTAAGATGCTTGTTCTATTTCTTGTCTTGTAGGAGTTAGGGGAGTAATTCCCCTCTTGTGTGCATCTTAAACACTTGTCTAACCCAAATTGGATATTTCACCTTAGCTTGGTATTAGGAGATTAAACACTTAAACCCGGAAATCTCACTCTCTCTATTGTTTTCATCCACTAGGCTTTCATTATTCTCGTTTACTACTATATTTGCATTAATTCAAATACCATTTTCGTTAGGATTAGCTTCACATGAATATATTAGTAACTAGTGTTCGATACGCCCGACTTCCCTGTGGATCGATAACCCAATACTCGGGTATTTATTTGTTATAAAAATATGCTACAACCAACTATCCTTATACCATGGACTAGGGTTTATAGTGCACCGTAGATCATGGTGCATGTGTATATGTCTTATATTGTGAGTTTTTGTGTATTGTGTTATGAAATTTTGTACCTTAAGAGTATGAATTTTGTACCTAATAAAACGAATTAGTAATTGTATCTTATATTATGAATTTATGTGTCTTGCGTAGTGAAATTATGTGCCTATGAACACAAATTATGTATCTAAATCAAATTTAAAAAATAAGCTAAGTAATTAAATATATAACATGCGCGTGTGTCTTGTGTTGTGATTTTTTGTGTCTAGTGTTATGAAACTTTATATGTTACTGGTATGAATTCTGTACCTCGTTGTTTTGATCTAGAATTTATAATGCCATGTGTAACTAATTGGTCCATGATATAAATTGTCTCGAAATGACCACTTAAACTTTTACAGACACATATTGTGCGAGAACTCCTAGGGCTAATCAAAGAGATCTCTCTACTAATTCTACTTACTATCGTAGTGTAAAAATGAATCGTTGAGTTTACAGTGTTCTAGTCATACCCTACTTCCGTTGAAACACAACAACACCGCTCGATTGAGCCATCAGCTTTGCGTTTGGTGCGGCAAACCAATTTGCAGCCGATAATGTTCATATGAGGCGTAACCGGTACAAGTTTTCAAGTGTTGTTATTTAAAAGGGCGTTGAATTCCTGATCCATGGCATCCAAGTGTTGTTATTTAAAAAGACATTGAACTCTTGATCCATGGTGTAGCTGGTACAAGTTTCCAAGTGTTTGAGAGTAACAAGTTAGGTCGATAGTTGTATTAAGGGCATAGAATTGCTCGCCCGTGCCTCGAGTCTTGTGGCGAGTCCGCATTATGTTCCCCGCTTTGATGGGTGCCAAAAATAGCTATGTTTTGTGGGGTAATTAGGAGGTATAATACGCTATAAATAAAGTCCTTTAGGCCTACAACAAGTTGGAATAACTATAAGAACTAATTGAGGTTGCGTTTGCCAAAAAATAGCACAAGCTGTAATTTTGCAGTGCATTCCGACGACAATTCGGTAGAATGAGCATAACTCGGGCTAGAAATGTCCAAATAACGTGATTCAAGTTGGTATAGAACCAGAACTTCAAGAGCTACAACCTAGAAGCAGACAACAAAGGCCGATTCTGGGTCCACGCACGGACATGGCATGGAACATTTCCAGTAGATAGCCTCCCACGCCTAGTATCCACGCGTTGACAGCTCGTGGATCAGCCCTGGGCACGAAAAAATAACTATTTAAAGTGTGTTTTTGGCTGATGGAAGGAGCTAACATTTCTCCCTACTGTTCCTAACATTTTAGATTAGCCTTTCTTGCAATTAAGAGCACAGATTAATCTAGGTTGCTATTGAAGAAGAGATTGAAGATTGTAATTTCATGCTTTGATTGGTAATTTCTACTCCCATTTTCATGTATCTTCAATTTCATTGAACTTTATATTTTAGTTCTTAATTGCTTTTAGATTTCCTTTTGTTTTGATCTTTGCAATGATTAACTAGCTTAGATTTTGGGGATTAGATGTTCCAATCTAGCTATTGTGTTTGATTTGATTCAATTTTTCCATTGATTCTAATAATGTTGAATTAGGGTTCTTATGTCATGTGTGGTTGACGCTTATCTTGATTGGTTCCTATTCGTGGCCACAATAGGTAGCTAAGTTAGGGAAATGTAGATTGCGCGATAGTGGATCTACATGAGTCCTAATTGACCATATACCCGCCCTTGGTTCAGAAGGATGAGGCCCGGGAGGAGTGGTAGACCAAGTGTTCGATAGAATGCCCCATCCGAATGAGGAACCGGGAGTCCGGGGTGTAACGCCACCCGGTGACGGTGCCATGGGCTCCTTTGATTGTGTCCGAGTCACATTGCCTAGAATCCCCGTAGTAGGATCAAATACAAGACCTAGATAGGACATCCATCTCCTTGCTTTCTTCAATTACTTGCCTTTGTTTTACTCTTGTCAAACCTCTTCCTTATGATTTCTCTTGCTTTGAATGAATCTTGTAACTCTTGCCTCTTAACATCCTAAATGCCACACACTTGATTCGGATCCAATTTGTCATCCTTGAGAACACGACACTCGAGGAACTTTTTCATTGTTTTACCACTTTCATTTACTCACCATAAACCACAACATCAAAATGACGCCGTTGCCAGGGATGTTTATCGTGAAGCTAATCTTGTCGCGGATGCTTTAGCTTTAGAGGGTTTGCTTTGCACATCAGCTTCTGTGTTTTCTTTGTTTAGCTTGTTACTAGAAATTGTTAAATTAACCCTATTGTAGGACTTACAGGGCTTTGCTGCTCCGAGATCTATTCATTCATTATAAATGTCATACTTTGTTAGAAAAAATGCTGGTATTCTGTATTACATTTGAGATACAATAAAAATACAGAAGAACAAGCGAACAAAACCAACAAGGTTCAAGATTTAATCTTATTTGATATCTTCTAGATAGCGTGTAATAACTTTCCTATAAGCTTTAAATCTCCCTCAGAAAAAAAAGCAACAAGGTTCAAGATTTAATCTTATGGGATACAAGAAGATGGATGAAATTCTTAAGTTGCTTTGTTTAAGAATTTCCTGTAGATTGTAAGACTGTGAAATATCTTGGTGTACTGCAAGTTGATTGCTTGTCAATTACCTGTGTCTTTCAGATGTCTCCCCAAAATATTTATATGAAATATTTTGATTGTTAAAGAAGTTACATGGAAGTTACCGACAGTTAAAAACTCCAACTTTCACAAAATATATTTTAAAAGATATATTAATCCTGGAAAATATAATTATATGAACCATGTATAACATATACATTTTTCATAAGATATAAACCTTCATATGTTACGTTCTGCATGCGGAATTTTATATATATATATATATATATATATATATATATATATATATATATATATATGTGTGTGTGTGTGTGTGTGTGTGTGTGTGTGTGTGTGTGTGTGTGTGTGTGTGTGTGTGTGTGTGTGTGTGTGTATTTTCAATTCAAGCTAGCATGCCGCACCACACTTCGTGTAAACAAACGCAAATTATATTGTGGACCATGATCATAGCTGATACTGCAGTTGTGTTGAACGGATACTGCAGTTGTGTTGAAAGGAAACTGCAGTTGCACGGAACAGAGGTCATTCATCAGTTCAGCACAACTACAATTCCATATGGATGACATGTCCTCTGTTCCGCGCAATTGCAGTTCCCTTTCAACACAACTGCAGTATTCTTTCAACAGAACTGCAGTATCAACCATGACCCATGGTCCACAGTATAACGACCGGTAAACACATGGCTAATGCTTCAATTCCCACAAATGACATTTAATCATTCGGTCAAAAAGACCTAACAATTAGCCACTTATGTATTCGGCCATGGAACCAAGAATTCGGCAACAAACTAATCATTATGAATTCGGCCACCTAATTTGACACGCCGAATTTTTATACACAAATAGGAAAAGGAATCATCAACCAATCAATTTGGTTAAAACAACGATTCGTTAAAACCGTTCGAAATATTTATATTTTCCAATTTACTTTCTATCAAAATAAAATAATATTTATAACTTCAGAACTCCAAATATTATTTAAGCTTGTATGTTAGTCCATCTGAAATATTAATCTCTATTACTATATAAATATCCAACAATCCTCCTCTATTTATATAGTAAAAATTAATATTGAACCAAGATAAATATAAAATTCATGCATAAATGAAAGTGTCTTAGAGATTGAACTTTCACATATTATTATATGCGGTACATCAATTCGAATTGTAGTGATGGATAAATCTTGAATCACGCAGTCTCTTTGAAAAAATGTAGGTATAACACACAAGTTTTACAGTCATTACAACGCAAAGTAACCTAACACTATAAAGGCCATGTGTCTGTATCAATTAATGAGCACATACCAAGTAAAGCCCAAACTTGTTGAAGAGGCCACACCTCATGCTCACAGAAGCTAATCTTTTATATCATGCACTGCATCATGCTTTTTTTCAAAATATCAGTTAAGAGTATAAACTCATACCTACTTCAATGCAAAACCAAGCATCACATTTCCTGGGATACAATTTTAATTAAACTTTTGATGCTTGTAAATCACAAAATGAAGTACTCATCATAATTGAACTCAAGGTCTAACGTTATAACTTAGATGTGAGTTGAGCTTTCTTTCACTTACAATTTAAATAATTAGGCTTTCCATATCCCTCAGATTATTTTGTACTTAACAACCCTGGACAATCCTTAAACTAGAATATTATCTGGCCATTAATGATGTACTAAATAATCATCAATACATAGTAAGGAATTTTAATTAAAACTATGCATTTAATTATAAGTCACCACAACCATATCCCTTGTCATAGCTTTGATAAGCGGATCCGCTAAATTAAATCGGAACCATACAAAGTCTAGTGCTACAACACCATTACATGCATGAGATCTCTCGCTCGTAGCTATGTCTCAAGCTTATGTTTCTTCACTTGCCATTATAAACATTGTTATATGCCTTGACAAGTATAGCAGCACTGTCACAGTGTACCAAACCTGGTGACATCTGTTTTGACTAGACCCGAAACTCCTCAACCAATCAAATTCTTTGTATCCTGAAGCAAACACAAAAATTCAGATCAAAGATCGATATTTCTTTTGAATATACTAAACCATAATTAATTGTTTTATTCAGTATTTCAAATGTTCCTTTTAATGCCATCCACTTTGTCAATAGAACATGATGATAGATAGAATTTTAATATTCTATCAATGAACTTGTAAAATAAAAATATTTAATTGATTATACCGGAACTCACTTTACAGGTTCCTAGTCAATAAATATTTATTTCCTGCAAATTCTATAACCAAGAATTTCAATCACCATGCATAACTCATTAACAATGAGTGATTTCTTAAACTCAAAAATTAAACCTCCTCCATTTGGAAAACCATCCACTTTAGAGAATAAACTGATAAGCATTCTCCACTCAGAAATATCCATTCACTTTGGAGAATAAGCTTATATTGATAAACCTCCTCCATTCAAAAAATTCATTAACTTTGGTGAAGAAACCATTTTGATTTTTAAGCTTATACTTTTCATGTTTCTTCTAAACTGAAGAATCATATCATCCTAAATCATACTCCATGACTAAAGTTGAAATTTTTTTTTACTAGCCAATTTCTATACTAGATAAACCAGTAAACCTTTTGGCTTTCTTTTACAATTTTAACACATTCTCAGTATGAGAAATCTTGTGTTAAAGACATCCATAAAATTTATGAATTTCATCATTATGCATTTCTTATGCATGAAAGTTACTGCATGCCTTCATCAGAAATATCACACAATATTTCAAAAGTTTTCTGCCTTAATAAAAAATATAACAAAAATTCCCAAGACTTTCTACCTTAAACAAAAATATAACAAATATTTCAAGGTTTTTGCCTTTCCTAAAAATATATAAAAAAAAATATTTCTAATACTTTCACAAGGATAGAGATTTCTATTGTGCCAAAATATCAATAATAATTCATACATGAAATTGAAAATAATTTCATCTTATCATTATGCAACTCAGTAACCATGCATATGATACCAGAAATATTGGCAACAGCAAACTATACCAAATTTTGCAATTTATAGCACATCAAGATACAACTTATTATATATGTATCTTGTATACTATGCATGCAACCAAGACAAAGTCTCAATATAAGCATATTTATATGCATGCACAGGCTATGCAAAACTTAAAAGAATCCATGCATAACTTCTACACATGATACATAACTTAGCCAGTAAGTAAAATAAAATTTACATTCATTTCGAGGCCAAGACAAATAAAAGTATCGTTCTAATTGCATCCTGCAATTTGTATTCGTTTTTATAATTCATCTTTTTTTTTTGAAAAATTTTTATAATTCATCTCTTCAGGCTTTTAATGCGCTAAAACCACACACTCCAGCATGGAGAGAAACATATCTTCTCATTTCAAACAAATCATGCTAATAAAATGATATATTTATATGAAACCAGTTTTATACGTACATCTCACTAATTATCTTGACATAATTAATGTTCCATTATTCAGAGTGAACACGGAAATAAAAGTTCATGGCATGTATTCAAACCACATGCACATCATGTACATAGCATGCCATGAAAATCATGCAAAAGCCGCATGAAATCTTCTTGTACAATAAAATGACAAACCCAAAAGTGATTACTGTCATCTTTATCACCAAATTCGAAATTCACAATCTGAAATATTTCCGTGATGTTTAACTGTTCTTTCATGCCACATCTTAGGAACTTTCAAGACATGATAAATGATCACATGTTTAGAAAATTTCAAGCTTATAGATTGTTAGACTGTGAAATGCTGGTATTCTGTATTACATTTGAGATACAATAAAAAACATAGAAGAACAAGGGAACAAAACCGGATCATTTGATGTCTTCAGGCGTGTAATCACTTTCCTATAAACTTTAAATCTCCTTCAGAAAAAGTAATAACGTTCAAGATTTAATATGATGGAATACAAGAAGATGGATGAAATTCTTAAGTTGCTTTGTTTAAGAATTTCCTGTAGAATTGTAGAACTGTGAAATATCTTGGTGTATTGCAAGTTGATTGCTTGTCAATTGCCTGTGTCTTTTAGGTGTCTCCCAAAATATTTATATGAAATATTTTGACTGTTAGAGAGGTTACATGGAAGTTACCAGCAGTTAAAAACTCCAACTTTCACAAAATATATCTTAAAGGATATATTAATTCTGGAAACTGAACCATGTATAACATATACGTTTTTCATAAGATATGAACCTTCATATGTTATGTTCTGCATGCGGAATTAAGTAAAACAATACGGAGTATAATATCTATAATATATATATATATATATATATATATATATATATATATATTCAATTCAAGCTAGCATGCAGCACCACACTTCGTGTAAACAAAAGGCTAAGGCTTCAATTCGCACAAATGACATTTAATCATTCGGTCAAAAAAACCTAACAATTAGCCACTTATGTATTCGATCATGGAACCAAAAATTCGTTTGACACGCCGAATCTTTATACACGAATTGGACAACGAATCATAAACCAATCAATTTGATTAAAACAACGATTCGTTAAAACCGTACGAATTATTTTTATGTTCCAATTTATTTTCTACTAAACTAAAATAATATTTATAACTCTAGAACTTCAAATATTATTTATGCTTGCATGGTAGTCCGTCTGAAATATTAATCTCCATCACTATATAAATATCCAACATACTTCGCTTTAAAAAAATAGTCAATCAAGTCCTACCTCATCCTGCTTCTCTCATCACTTGATTTCTGTATATTTTAATTTAATTTTTTTGGGTGACGAAGAAAGCCCAGTCACTATGTAAAGGTATAATTGAGTAAATCTTGTCTTGTAATCCTAATTGCAAAAGACTACAAAGAGATAAAGCAACCTAAATTACCTATAACTGATTGTCTCAAATCAAGAAAGTTAGGATTCGAACTTGTAATCTTGTGGTTATAAGTATCTATATAGCCTAGGTTAATTTAATCTTATGTTTAGTTATTTTTTATTTTACTTCATGCATTTCACTTGTTTGTTACGATTAAATCTGGATTCATATGAGTTGATTAGATCTAATGATTATCGCCTTGATTCCCTATGAATTGAATTAGGGTCACACTTGCGTGAGACCGTCTCACGGATCCTTATTCTTGAGACGGGCCGTGAGACGGGTTGGGTCGGGTCAAAGCATCATGCAAATGTCATACTTATATGTGCAAATTTCATACTTATATGCTCAAATATCAAGAATATAATTTTTGTTACTTATAAGAGAAAATGTAATACATTTTTCATAATAAGTAATGTTGACAAGTGCCCCTTACTTATAAGGGCAAATATAATACTTTTGAGGAAAAAAGTAATACTTTTAAATCGAAATGTAAAAGTATTGTATTTTCTCTTAAAAGTAGTACATTTACCCAAGTAACAAAAAATGTATTCCTGATTAGTATTACATTTGAGCATATAAGTATGACATTTGTGCATATAAGTGTTACATTTGCAGATTGACCCGACTCGACCCGACCCGTCTCATGGTGAGACGGTCTCACACAAGTTTTTGCCATTGAATTAATACTTTGAGATATTCCGATCCTGAATTAGTCTTTTCTAATGCTACATCAGTGTATATATATTAAAATTCCATATTTAATGCATTGACTATGATCTTTTTTTTTTTTTTTTCATTTTTTCCCTTGTTTTTGATTTCATTGTTCAAAAGTAAAGTAAAAAAGAGTAATGGTTTTAATTTGTAATTAACAAATGATTTTATTCCAATAGTAGGATAACCAACATAAGCAAACAAACATGATAATAGGTATATGTATGAAAACCTATAATATGGTGCAAAAGTACCCAACCAGACACACTCTAAGTTCTCTTTATTGTCTTGAACAATTATAATAAGCACAAATACGATTACTCTTCTTTGTATAATGTAGGTGTACATATTCTTCAACAATTATAATGAGTACAAATACGATCACTCTTTTTTATATAACGTACGTATAGGTGTACATATTCTTCAACAATTATAATAAGCACAAACACGATCATTCTTTATATAACGTAGGTGTACAAATTCTTCAACAATTATAATAAACACAAATACGATCACTCTTTATATAACATAGGTGTACATATTCTTCAACTATTATAATAAGCACAAACACGATCATTCTTTATATAACGTAGGTGTACATATTCTTCAACTATTATAATAAGCACAAACACGATCATTCTTTATATAACGTAGGTGTACAAATTCTTCAACAATTATAATAAACACAAATACGATCACTCTTTATATAACATAGGTGTACATATTCTTCAACTATTATAATAAGCACAAACACGATCACACTTTGTATAACGTAGGTGTACATATTCTTCAACAATTATAATAAGCACAAACACGATCATTCTTTATATAACATAGGTGTACATATTCTTCAACTATTATAATAAGCACAAACACGATCACACTTTGTATAACCTAGGTGTACATATTCTTCAACAATTATAATAAGCACAAACACGATCATTCTTTATATAACATAGGTGTACATATTCTTCAACTATTATAATAAGCACAAACACGATCACACTTTGTATAACGTAGGTGTACATATTCTTCAACAATTATAATAAGCACAAACACGATCATTCTTTATATAACATAGGTGTACATATTCTTCAACTATTATAATAAGCACAAACACGATCATTCTTTATATAACGTAGGTGTACAAATTCTTCAACAATTATAATAAACACAAATACGATCACTCTTTATATAACATAGGTGTACATATTCTTCAACAATTATAATAAGCACAAACACGATCATTCTTTATATAACATAGGTGTACATATTCTTCAACTATTATAATAAGCACAAACACGATCACACTTTGTATAACGTAGGTGTACATATTCTTCAACAATTATAATAAGCACAAACATGATCATTCTTTATATAACGTAGGTGTACATATTCTTCAACTATTATAATAAGCACAAACACGATCATTCTTTATATAACGTAGGTGTACAAATTCTTCAACAATTATAATAAACACAAATACGATCACTCTTTATATAACATAGGTGTACATATTCTTCAACAATTATAATAAGCACAGACACGATCATTCTTTATATAACGTAGGTGTACATATTCTTCAACTATTATAATAAGCACAAACACGATCACACTTTGTATAACGTAGGTGTACATATTCTTCAACAATTATAATAAGCACAAACATGATCATTCTTTATATAACGTAGGTGTACATATTCTTCAACAATTATAATAAGCACAAATACGATCAGGAGGTGTACATATTACTCAACCTCTTATTTATTATCATAATTAACCACTCGAAGTATTGAACCGCTAATTAACTAGCGATTCCAGTCGCATATTTATTTATTGGATTACTAGGATTGAAAGAAGGACTTGACATTGTTAGGTGTAACATAGGGGCTTGTATCCCACATCAGTGTAGCGGAAAGCTTGTTGGCCTTCTCAGTGGGATGATTGTAGTCCCAAAACAAAAAGTTGTTGACATCTGGGCATAACTCAAAAACTGTCATTCCTCTTTGTCCTCCACAACTTGGATCTCCTCGAAATTTACCACTGCCACAACATGCATCTTTCACCTCTGTGAAACCTTATAACATTAAAAAAAAAAAATTAAAATATATAATTAGTCTTGTTTGAGACTTTACAAGTAAAACGTTGTGTAATTAATATTGTTAAATAAAAATTTAATTGTGTGAGTATATATCATGTGAGACGTGTAATATTATTTAATAAGTATCTAATATTTTTTAATATTTCTTATACGCTTATTACTTGACAAGATGACAAGGTTTTGAGGTTAAAACAAGATTAATAATAGACAGTGTATGGCAATGCAAATTGATCGAAAAAAATTAATAACTCAAAAATATGTATTTTACTGTGACAAATAAAACTTACCATTAGCAGATGGATTACTAATTGTATCTATGGCAGATTGGAAATAATCAAAGTAGGAATACTTGAATCCTCGTAATTTCGTGGCTAAATTTTTGAGCAGTTTTTGTAGAGCCTCATTATGCGATTTGGCCAAGGTTTGAAGAATCTCCAAACATTCACTACTGCCAGGTTGGAAGTTGGCAGCCCTAGCAGATGGTACACATCCTATAGCACCCACCGAAAGAATAGCGAATTTCCTTCCTCCTTCCTTGTATATTTCCTGTTAAAATATATAAACACACAAAAAAGCAAAAAGTAATTAATACCCACAATTTCCTGATAGATCTATAATGGCCATGTTTGGTAAATAATCAGCCAATTTTGGCTTATTTGACCACTATTAGTTGTTTGGTTAATAAGCATTTTGTAACTCCAAAATGCTAAAATTCAAAAGGCTACTCAAAGCAGCCTTTTCAATTAGCTTTTTGAAAAAAGAAATTATACTAAACAGCTATCAGCTAACAGCTAATTTATCAAACAACTTTCTACAATCAGCTAATATTATCAACAAATCATACCTTCTAACCCAAACAACCAACCCAATCAGCCAACAGTCATTTACCAAACAGAGCCAATATATATTTTGTAGATCAGATCAACTGTAAATTTATTAATATCACCTGGAAAACAGTTGACATGTTACCAACCACCATATCTACGTATTGATTCGGGGTATATGAATTTAGAAGGGTGGAGTTGGTTATGAAAGTGCTATAGTCGTTACTGCCAATGCTAAACATGTAGACAGCATTAGAGAGCAGTCGTTTTGACTTGATAATCCCCATCTCCTGCTTCAGTTGTTGTGAGACTTTCTTGAAATATCCCAGCTGTGGTTTTAAAGAAATTACCTGTATGTGAGGATCAAGCATGCAATTATATTAGCTGATCAGCTAGACAATTAAGTACGCCATAATGCCATCTAAACATAATGTCTATGCTCTTATAATATTTAGTGTGCAGGGGTAAATACACTGTAAAAAGCACGCTTAACCACAGAATTCTTTGATTATCTTATTGTTATATCATTCTTAAAATCAATTATTTATAAGTTAGTGGACATTAACCATTTAATTCCATCCATTCATAGTAAGTCACAGTGTCAAGTCTCGAATAAAGCAGAGGTTGAATTCGACCGGCTCAGCCGATGCCAAATACTATGGAGTAATTGTTATACCATGTACTAAGAACCACTTTAGATGGTGGATCCCGAACCAAAACTTATGTGTTTATAGTTAGCATATTATTGGGTGTTTGGTAAAGAGCTATTAGCTGATAACTATTATATTAGTGGGTTTGACTAACTATGGCATTAGCTGGTTGTAGGAAGAATTTGATAAATTAGTTGTTAGCTGATACCTGATTACATACATGCAAACTAATGTTTAAGGCTAGGTATAATTTTTTTTTTTTAAGGGTTTGAAACAATAAGCTATTATAAAAAGCTTATTAACTGAACACCCATATTGATTGTGTAACTAAGTCAAACAGCTAATAGTGGTCAAACAGGCCAAAATTGTGTTTTCATTAAATGAATTGTGTTCTATTAACTATACACATAATTTGATTGTTATTGTTAATTTGTTTTTCCTAGCTAATCCATGCTATAATTTGCCTAATTAGTCTAAAAAGATAGGAACGTACCAGGCCTGCATTGGTTCCATCAAGACTACCGGCACCGGCTGATGCAAAGTTGACGCCATTGCTAAATCGACCGTTCTGTTTCTTGATTGCGAGATATGGCTTAACGAATTCAGGCTTGTTTGCAAACTTGGCTTTAACCAAATAAATAAGAGAGCAGCGAGTTATTAAAATTAAAAAGATATATATACATAAAAATGAAAGTTTTCGATCAAAGTGAAGACGTACCAATATGATCAGGAATGAGGAGACCATCTGCAAACCTGCCAGTAGGGTCAGGAAAAGATGTTTCGCCATATGGTCGAAAATTAGCCTTGAAATCATTGGTAGTGTTAATGTAGTTATTGTTGCCAGCATCATACAACGAGTCTCCAAACACAAACATTACTGGTTCATCATTAGGGGGAGTAACTATACAATGCACCGAGTTAAAAAAGCTGGCAAGCAAACCCAAGGCAAACACGTAGTGAACACATAAACTAGCCATTTTTAATCTTGAATTCTGAATTGAATGTACGCTTAGCTTTGCCATGAATTTATAGAGATCGAGCTGGATTACGTTTGGTCCAGGTAATTGTATTGTGATTTAATTTCAACACTTTTGGGTACTCTAGTGCTGGTACACTCTTACCAAGCAAACACGTTTAAAATGTAAGATTCAAAATTTAATTTAAAGTCAAAGGATTTAAAGTCAAAAGATCCACTGAAAATTTGTGGTTATGAATTGCTAGCACTAGGTTTAAACTTTTAACTAATATCTTTGATAAATTCATAACTCTCAGACTTATGCATAAGCTTCTTGTCTATTTTGAAGGTTTGTTAGGGATACTATTGAGCTTGAGTGTTTAATTTAATTTTACATGTTTGACTTAATGTTGTCATGAATAAAGTGTTATTAGATTTTGATGATGTAAAGTATAAACAAATTAGGATTTTAGAAACAGCAAAAATTTTCTTTTCAGTACAGTTTTAAATATGCTGCCAAAGCATTATGCCAAGGAATAAGCAATGCAGCAGGGAAAGAGAAGCAGCAAGGTCTAGCTACAATAATAGTGAGTCTAGAACAGCTAGCAAGAGAGTGTGGCAACAAGCTATTTCTTTTATACATCAAGCAGTTAAAAATCAAAACAATAAGGAAAACTTAAGCATGGCAGTTAGAATCAGATAGTATGCCGCAAATTGCAGGCAATATAGTCAAGCCTTTGCTCCCTGCAAAGGAGAGAGAACCTCAATGCTATATAATTCAACATCCCTCTAAAAGGGTCTTGCGTATATAGTGGTGTAAACCTACTTCCCAAACCAATGTGAGACAATGCTTTTACAAAGTTTTTCCACCTTCATTTTCAAACTCAAATGGGTTTACTTTGAGAATCAATTTGTCATTCACCATTATCCTTTTTGAGCATAGTATATATAAATTTCTTCATCTCACTACGAAGAACCTGAATCTACTTTGACCCGACGCAAATTGGGAGTGGATCTCACATATATCTGTAAAACAAAATAGCGACTTTCTATTCCATTTTATGAAAAAAATTCAAAAAATCCCCCACATGAATAAAAAGTGAATATTTTTGGGATGTGGAAAAACGACACAAATGTGTTGCGCTCTTCGGTTGATCCCTACATAGCATAGGTAGGTGTTACCCTTTGAACCTTCTCTTGTGAAGATATGTTTATTCTATTGGCTGTTTGGTAGAACTTGTTGTCTTTGAATTGATTGCCGTTTGTGTAGTCGATGGCATATCCCACACAAGAACCTTCCAACCTTTGTTATGTTCTCATGAATGCTCCCATTTCGGTCATGGGTCACCGTTCCTAGTTCTGCAACAGTTACAAAAGAATTGAGCCCATCAATTCTCCTTTGAAGCAACCCTACTTCTCTCTCACATAGGTTATTATGTTTCGAGTATCCTGCATACTCAAACATGTCAATCAACATTCAAATCATTAAAGCATCAACATGCTAACCTCGTGTCGGAGTCACTGTTCTAATGATGAATTGTAGGGAGTCTGGGACCCCATAGTGACACGCTTCGTTTTATAATTTAGTTGTTCCATTGAATCTAAGTGCCAGGTAGGATGAGAATCCACTATATAACTTTTATTCCAAGGGATTTAGACTCATTCCTTGTGCTAACTTCTCAGCAACCATGTGCTTACCCTCAGGTTAGCAGTTGCTATGTTATCCTTTGACCTTACATAGTGTAAAGAGACAACACCTGTTGTGAGAATTTGTTTAATAGTATTGATAAGTGCAAAAGATACCACTTTTATAAGGTTATTCGTGGATCGTTTAGTATACAAGTTAAGGCTTTTATGAATGTTTTAGTATTAAATTGCATTAGAATGCTTTATATTGTCTTAAGTACCCATTCCACACATCGTGAATTGTTTTGTAGGAGAAAAGGGGCATAAAGAAGAAAAATGGCGTTAGTTTGGAGAGGAAACCCGAGGAACATGGAAGAATGAAATCGAAAAGAACCAACGAAGAACGAAGATCGAAACGGGCGAAGAAACAGGGCTCGGACGCGTTGGGGACGCGCGTCCGGACCGTCCCAAACTCGAAAAGTACTGCGGGCTCTCTGACGGACGCCGGGGCGGACGCACGCGTCCACCCCGCGTCCATCAGAGGGCCGCAAACTCCTGCGGCCGTAAATTCGGACGCGGGGCGGACACCCGCATCCACCCCACGTCCGGCTATGCGCCGTAGCGCACAGTCGGGCGGACGCGGGGCAGACGCCCGCGTCCGCCTCGTGTCCGGTCGCGCGAAGTAGCACGCTCGGCTGGACGCGAGTCCGGACGCCGCGTCTGGCCCGCGTCCAGCGTCGCGGGCAGCCCACTTCGGGTGCGTTTTTTGGGTTAAAAAGGGGAATTTTCTTCTGGTTTTTCATTCCGGATCCAAGACACTTCAATTCCACACCTTAGAATATTTCTCTCTCTAGGATTAGCCTAGAGAGATCACTCCACATTGCAATTCTTAGTTTAGATTAGAATTAGAGAAGAATTCCATTGGTGCAAGATTGTGATCTACATTCAAGTTCAAGATTAAAGTTCAATTTCAAGTTCAAGTTCAAATTCAAAGTTCAATTCCTAGCTAAGTCTTCCTTTTAATTTCTTGTTATTACTTTTGTCTTTTGCTATTTCAATTCCAAGAATGATTAGATAGATCTTTGTGGATTTGGATTGAGCAATGTTGTATGGATGTTCTTGAGCTTTGAATTGATCAATTAGGTTTTGCAATTGCTTGATTATGAGTTTGGTTGTGTGAGTGGTGATCCACTTTGACTCTTGTGTAGGGGTGATCAACCTATATGAGAGGTGTTTGGAGAAGGAGTCTCACCTATGAGAGTAGGGATACTCCTTAGCCTAGCCTAGCACATTTCCCTCTCACCTTTGAGAAAAGGGAGAGGGAAAGCAAGAGGCACATAACGTGTTTGTCAAAATGCCTCTCCTAGCCTAGTGATCACAAGGATGACATTACAGTCTAAGGAGTGAATCCATACCACGAGAGTGGCGGTGGTGTTGGTGACCTTGTCTCATTTTCATAATCTAAGTGTTGCTAGCCTAATATCTTAGGAAATCAAGGATACCTATATGAGTTGCAAGGTCCAAATCCTCCTTTCCAATTGATTGTTTCCATTGTTTTGTTCCTTATTTTCATGATGTTTCATGTGCATTTTCTTACTATGTTTGGGTTAGCTTTCAAACACTAAACACTCTTGTGCTTAATCCCCTTACCGCTTGAATTCCCTCCTTGCCGTCCTTTGAGAACGATACTCGGAAATCTTTCCATTTTAACATCTATTTCTTTCCATCCACCACGAAAACTACACTCTTCAAGTATTATGCATATGACTTATAAGTCTTAACTACCACTGTACATGTAACTCATTACTCAACCAATTTTGGCTTGACTATCACAATATAATGCACATATATTGGAGGTATGACTTTTTCCTCAATTAGGAATATCTTGAGAAAATGGCATAACCATTCAGCCTCTTCGTGACACTTGTTTAAGGCTATTAGCTTAGATTTCATCATGGATCTAGCTATCACAGATTGTTTCAAGAATTTCCACACAAACAACTGCACTGGCTTACGTGAATACATATTCACTCATGTACTTAGTTTCCTTAACGTTTGATATCTGGTTAACGTTGTGACAAGCTTGTTTTTAGCGGTGGATAGAAAGTAGGTTGTGAATGAAGATTATAGGGGATATCATTCTCACAAGGATGAAAACTTGGAGCTAAGTAGAGCGCAGGACACTCATAGGGGTGTATTATCAAGAGTAAACTAGGAGAAAGAATAGCATTGAAGGTATGGAAATAAAAGGTAACAACCTTGAAAGTAAAAGCACAAGAAAGCATATAAAGTGGGGAGTTGGATTGAATCACTTGATCTTATGCACGCATTATGCTATGATGAAGCTGATGTAATGCAAATCATCGCTAACTCTTGGGAGTCGTATTGCAAACACTAAGTCATTCCGTACTTAGTTATGATATGACTTTTGGCAGAAAGACGATGGTGTTTGGTGGAGATTTCAAACAAATTTTGCAAGTAATTCCAAAGGGCATGGGGGAAGATATTGTTGGTGCAAGTATAAATTCCTCCTACCTTTAGAGAAGCTATAAAGTTTTTAGGCTAACTAAGAATCTACGACTCAGAGGCTTACAATCAAACATTGAAGTTCAAGATATTGAAGACTTTGCAAAGTGGATTGCTAATGTCAATGATGGAGAAAATGGTAATTCAGGTGGCAATGAATGTGAGGTTATTACTATTTCTGATCACTTATAACTCAAGTGTAATGATGATCCTATTGCCACAATTGTTGATAGCACATTCCCTATGCTTCGTAGTGGTCATAGTGATCTTAGCTATCTCTAGAATCGTGCTATTTTAGCTCCAACTTTGGATGTCGTAGATAAAATCAATGAATACAAGACCGAGTAGAATCATGTTGAAGGTAGGACATATTTGAGCTGTGATTCAGTATGTAAATCTGATTCTAATGTAGATATGCTTTCTGATTTGCACATCTTAGAATTTTTAAATGGTTTGCAGTGTTCTAGAGTTCCCAATCATACACTTTCTCTAAAAGTTAGTTCACTTGTTATGCTTTTGAGAAATATTGATCACTCCTTAGGACTATGCAATGGTATAAGGCTTATTTTTACCAAGTTGGATGATCATATCTTGGAAGCTCAAATTTTGTGCGGAACAAATGCAGGAACAAAGGTCTTAATTCCGCGAATGTCGTTAATATCTTCTGATCCAAGATCGCCTTTTAAGTTCCAAAGAAACAATTTCCTTTGATGTTATTATATGCGATGACAATAAATAAAAGCCAAGATCAAACATTATCAAATTAAACGTGGGTTTGTTTTTGAAAAGACCGGTTTTTAATTATGGTCAAATGTATGTAGCAGTGTCAAGAGTTGGTAATCTTAGGGAATTAAAAAAATTTTGATTTGTAGCGAAAATGGGCAATTTGTAAGTACGACTAAAATTGTCGTATACAAAGATGTATTTAATAATGAGTGATAAAATTGCAATTTTTAGCGTTATGAATTTATTATTTCTCTTCATCATTTATTTATTTTTATTATATTAGACGTTAAATTATATATATAATATGTTTGGTCGTGCATCACACAGGTGCAAATACTAGTTCTATATAAAGGCCTTTTAATTTGTTGGGTATTATATTTTAGAACTTTTGACACTTCAAATTCTTTGATTTTCATTCTTTCGAAATCTCTCGATCTATTCTCACAAAGTTTCTGCCAACACATCTGTATAAATTCGAAGTGTTCTTTCTTTTGTTCAGTTCACCGTATGATTTAGTTGAGTGCTTAAATTAGTCGTAGTATCATAATCCATTGTATCTTTAGAAATCGACGCTTCAACACTCCTACCACTCTTAGGATGAAGCTAATCAATTGTAAGCAAAGTGTGAATGACACATGTGTTGGATTAATCTTGAAAAATATTGTGACTTTATTTTGTTGAAAATAATTGCGAATAAAAAATTTCTTTATGGACTAAAGTAATCACTTATGAAATTGAATCACTAAATTACTTATAAATTATTAAAATTCACGTACAAAGTCCATTTGAAATAAGAAATTCCAATTAATTGGATTTTATTTTATTAAACATACTTGATACTAATTAATCTAACTATTTGGTGCACAAAAACTTTGGGAGAGTAATATTTATTCCATTTCCATTTAGAACCGTTTTGTATTTGAAATTTGCTCGTAAACATTTTCGTTCGTTTTCTAATTCATACGTAAATATTATCAAAATCTAGTAATTACATTTATTCTTAACCCTCCTCTAAACTTTTTACTAATTCGTGACCATCAATATCAATGTCACAAGAAATTAAGAAAACCACAGCTTAGGCACTTAGGCACGATGAATTCCATAGATTGTATAGCTATGTATGTGTACACATTTTTTCCAATTCTTTTTTTGCGATATTTTGCTTGAAATATGCACGCCTTCTCGATACTTGGTGTAGACTTTTTGAGTTGCTGATTTATTGCAATTTATTGCAAATTTAATATGGCATTTATTAAATAATTATATGTATTATGTTACACGAAACCAGCAAACAGAGGAAAAAAAAAAAAGAAAAAAAAAAGAAAAAAGAGGGGTAACGGGATAGAGGTCATTTCAAAAAAGGTAGAAAATAAAATGCGGGAAAATATGTATATATTGAAAATTGATCAATGTTAATGTTGTCGAATGTTAGTATGATGGTATGTGTCGCTGTTGTTGTTCGGCTAGATTCGTATTTCAATCAAAGAGAGGACAATGACCAAAAATGACAGGAGGAAACTGGGAGGCAATTGATAGGACAAGATATGTTTGAATTTAGTTTTCATATTTTTATTTTTGACCATTTTAAAAGAGATTAAACCCAAAACCGGTGTTATAAATTGAAAATGCATTTCTAGTTTTTTTTTTTTTTTAATTAAGAAACAACCTAAAACTTTTCCATAACTTTTGATGTTTTAGGAAAAGATAGATAGGAAAATGTTTTTAAACAAAACAAGTTTTAAATACAAATTAAAACATTTCCTAATTAAAGAAATAATGCTACTCTTCAAAACACCAAGATTTGAAACCCACCTTTTGAAGCACAAAGAGTCAAGAGTTGCCTCCAATGAGGCTCGAACCCAGTCCCATCATCTATGTGGGAGTGTAAACCGGGACACCGGGTGCCATATACCATAAGGTCTTTGGCAAGTCTACACCAATGTCTAAATAAGTGAAATCATTATTGTGTAGATAATACTATCAAATAATGTACATTCAGTATATGATAATATATTTTTAGTATAAAAAAATCTACATTATTTTCAGAAAAAATACATTATTTGAGTATAAGTACATTATTTTATATAATGTACATTTAGTACATGAATAATGTAATTTTAGTGTATTAAAAATATTCTTTTTGTTGTGGCCCACACAACACTGTGGACCACGGTTCACACAATAATCTGTCAAATAAGTGACTATATATGCGGACTTTAATTTGGATTTTGGACTTCTTAATTTCAAAAAAAAAAAAAAGGAAACCCTGTAAATATATATAACTATACAAGCTATGGATTCATGCGGCACATGCCTATGGTTTGGACTTCTTAATTACAAGCTATGGATTCATGCGGCACATGCCTATGGTTTGAACTTCTTAATTTGTTTAACATTCATATTGATGGTCCCAAATGATTAAAAAGTCTAAAGGGCTGTCCAAAATAAAAGGGAGCTTAAATGATTTAAAGGTTTTTTTTTTTTCCTTTTTGGTAAGTTCACGGGCTCTTTCTTTGTCCATTTAACGGTCCAAGTCCACTCACGCTCGCTCCGAGAGGCACAAGAGCTAGTCCAGGGGGAATTGTCACTTTTGGGAATCGAACCAGGGTTCTAGCAAAATTCTTCCCCACAAAGAGAGCTCACTTGCCACTTGAGCTACTCCATTGGGTTATTAGTACTCTTCATTGCTTAACTTGTTGAAGCACAAATAATTCTGTAAAGGGAAAAGTAGGATTTAAAATCAAAATCCACTACTATACGGCAAGCAAATCAGCAAAGATACACAAAGAACGGATTAATGCGATCAATAGATTTTATTGTCAATCCTTATACCATATATGTACCAGGGTTCACAATAAATTGTGGATCCTAGTACATGTGTATGTGTTTTATGTTGTGAGTTTGCATTTTGTGTTATAAAATTCTGTTCTTTATGAATATGAATTCTGTTTATGAAACAAATTAGTAATCGTGTTGTGAAATTTTGTGCCTATAAACACAAATTATGTACCTAAATCATATTTGAAAAATAAATAAATATATAACATGTGTATTGTCTTTGTTGGTTTTATCAACCACAGATGGTCGAACGACGGGCTAACACCATCAGAAAATCGACTAATGCTTGATCGGAAAAATAGAGTGACTTCTCAACTCTCTTGGTATTATAAGTTGCCTTTTGACTACAATGAATTGCTTATATCTTTCTAAAGGCTTTGAATCCCTATTTATACATGCTTGGAGGGATTTCTCCCTTTGGAGACTCTAAACTACCATATTCAATTTAGGAACTCTTTCTTTATTACATTTAGGCAGTTTCCTATTCTATCTTGACCTTCCTTCCATATCTTCCGCCTTCCGCTGCCTGACTCTTTTAGGAAACTCTCATAGTCGCCTTTATCACACTGCCTTATTTCCCTCGGCCTCGGCCTTTAGGTCGGTCCGGGCCGACTCATCTCCTTTGATCCATCTTTTCTTCCATAGTAATCAACTGTTTCAATAGCATTGTTCAATCACTCTCAGTCTAAGATCTTCAGCTGCCTTGTCGCCTCTACAACAAACCCTCGACCGACCGACTCATCCTCGACCGGCCTATTCCGTATCATCATGCGCTCTTCCGAGCTCTTCAAGCTTGACCTCTACATTCCTCTTCCCCGCTTCATCAGGCATCCCTTTGATTCAAGCTGAGCCCCTACTACCGAGCCTTAATCTATTCCCCATCATCTAGTCCCTTTATTTTTCCTAGCTATGCGAAGCACAGCTTGGGGAAATGCTTTGTTTCTTTGACCTTAGAGAAATTTTTGCTCCCAGTCATTCACTTTCCTTAGTTACGCGAAGCACAACTCATAAAAGTATTGATAACTCTGCCTCTACCATTATCCTATCTTCTTCGCACTTTAGTCCTTCGGTTTTGTTTGCCTAGAGAGAGCTTTTTACTCCCCCCCCCCCAATCCCTCACTTTCTCGAGTTACGCGAAGCACGACTCGGAAAATTATCTCCAACTGGGTGTCAAGCTTTCCTCCCGTGCTGCCCATCACCCGTGCCTTCCGAGCTTCTATCTTTTGACTATATCTTCTCTCGGTCCTGTCACTGGTCAAGTCCAATGCATTTAATTCTCTTCGATCCTTATCTTTTGTCAAACAGTGAGCCTCTTACAAAGGGGGATATTGTTAATAAAAAAAAGGGTTTTTGTTTAAAAAGAGAATAAGGCAAAGCCCCGATAAAGTTGTTTTAAGTTTCACGACAATTAGTCACTACTTGTGTAGTTCAGAAGATAGTTCAGTCAAAGATAAAATTATGTTGTATTAATTCATAGATCGAGTATGTATGTAAGTTGTAGATAGTTCGGTATATAGTGCGGAAGACTCAAAGACTAGAAGACTTGAAGTATTGAAGTATTGAAGACATTGTCCCTGCACTATCAATCATACTAGTTCAGGACGGTTATTCAGTTGCAACCGCATCACGTCTCCAACAGATATAAAAGGGAATATCATCTCCAAGAAATAGTTGGTTAAAGTTAAGAAGATTGATACTTAGAAAACAAGTCTGATTAAGCTGAAACGATATCTTGACAAAGCTTAACTTTGATTCAAGATCGGAAATCTCTTAATGAGATAATGGGCAAAAAATCACTCTGGTTAAGCACTGCGCGCTGCTGTTAAGGGGGGGCCTCGACACAAGAAGATCTAGAGATCGTCTTTCTTGACAACTCTTCAAGGTAGAACTTCAGGGATGCAGAATTGTCGAAGATCCACAAGTTCTCGACGTGAATTCAATTGTACAGTTGGTATACCTCTTTAAAATTGGTTCTATGAAGAGTTGGGCGATCAGAGTGATGCCCCCAGATGTAGGAACTATGTTTCCGAACTAGGTTACCAAATTACCTACGTCCTTGCTTAATTTTCTTGCATCTTTACTTTAGGCAATTAGGTCTCTGATCTAACATTTGAATCAACTTAGGTCGAGTTCACAGTATTATATGTTCGTAATCACTTAGTCGGATTTAGTCATTTTTAGCAATTAAAATCTATCAACTAAATCCAGACTTTCGTCGCCAATCCACGTATCTTACGCGTCAACTTTCAAGTGGGTTTCCGAGGCCAAGGCCTTCATCTTCCATCCCTTGGAGCAGGTGATCACGGCTGATGACTTGCAGCCTTTGGAGGGGGCTAACCCCCTCTATCTTCTTCAGTCAGCCGCTTACCACAACTTCCATGTATTTCTTCTTAGTTGCATATTTCTATTCTTCGAGTCCAAACTTTTACACTTGTCGCCTTTCTAGGCTTAACAATTCTACGTTGGTCTTCACGGTGCTGTGAAGGCCTTGACCAAAGATTCTGAGCTTCTTAAGTCTGCCAAAGCGACTCACTCCAAGGAACTGAAGAATCTGAAGGCTGAGATAGCTGAACGAAAAGCCAGCCTTGCTGAAGAGTGGGAGAGGGACAAGAAGTTGGCTGAGGAGCTGAAGTTGGCCCGGGAGGAGGCGTTGCGAGAGTTTAGGGAGTCAGAGGCCATTCTTGAGGAAGCTATGGCCCATGCTGACATGTACGCGCGGACCGTAGTGAAAAAGTGGTTGGTCGGTCTAGTAGGGAAGTAGTTCTTGCTCGACCTTGGTGAGCTAGACTACGGCTTGGGGTACTAGGATGCTCAAAAGGAGATCTTCGACCTGCTCAAAGCCTGGGGCGCTACTTTTTCTCCGATTAGTTAGGGCCTTTGTGACCTAGCTACCCCCACTGATGACAAGGCGGCCGATGATACAAACATAAATGCCTCGGCGGATACAACTGGCGATGAGATTCCGATGGATAATGCTTATCTGAGCTCCTCAACCAATTTGAATTCCGTGGCTGGGATGGATCGTGACCGGGTTCCGGCTCTTGCTAAGGAGGGCCAAGGGGATACGGTCGCTATAGAGGAAGAAAACCCGTCAGTAGCTCTTCAACTAAATCGCCGATGCTCTAGAAGTTCTGATTGTAACCCACCTACTAGACCAACGGGAGGGGATACGGTCAGAGTCCCTCAGTCCGAGGCCTAAATATTATGGTTGTTTCCCTTTTATCTTTTTTGCTCGCCTTGTAATAGAAGCTGTGGCTTTTTTTTTTTTCCTTTGAATGAACAACTTCTTTACTTTCCTACTTTGGCTTCTTCATTTTATCTTTCGCATGTTTTGTTTTCCTACAAGTGTAAACGGTCGTCATGCCGTGCTAACTTCACTCGGTCTTCTGTAACTCTGACTTCGTCGTAGTCTTTAACTTGTAACGGACTGTGCCAAAAATTGCCTAACTCAGACTTTTTCACAACTTATAATTCACACTTTGTTTCTTTGAACCCTTGTGCTTTTTAGACTTAAACTCTCTTGCTCCATGTTTTATTTAAGTCCTATAACTCGGCTTTTCTTGAACCTCTTGGTTCCTGCAACCCGACCTCTGATACTAAGATGCCTTTGTGCGTTATGATCTCAGATCCTTTGAATTTTTCGGACTTGTACTTTAAATTTTTTCCTTTTGACCTGGCCAACTCCCTTTGACTCCAATTGTACATATCCCCTTCCCTCCAATTATGCCAGTTTCCCGACCCTTTACTCCAATTGCATCGGTTTCCCAACCCTTGTTTTAGCTTGCGCCATTTGAAGGCTGGTGGACCACCCGACTTTCGTTTTAAAGAACCCACGCCATTTGGAGGCTGGCGGACCACCTGATTTTCGTCTTAAAGAACCCGCACCATTTAGAGTATGGCGGACCACCCGATTATCGTCTTAAAGAACCCGCGCCATTTAGAAGCTAACGGACCACCCGACTTTCATCTTAAAGAACCTGTGCCATTTAGGGGCTACCTGACCACCCGACTTTCATCTTAAAGAACCCGCGCCATTTAGGGGCTGGCGGACCACCCGACTTTGTTTTAACTCGCGCCACTCGGAGGCTGGCGGACCACCTGGCTTTTGCTGTTTCACACTTGGAAGTAATTTGAAATGTATATTTTTAGAGTCATTTCCATTTTTGGTCCTACTCTTATTGGGGCATTACCAATTTTAGTCAACTTCATTAATTTTTGACACATTGCGACCAATCTTATTTATTCCTTGCCACTTTTAGTCCACCGTCAAAATTTTTGTCAAATAACCATCCAAAAACAGGGGTATTTTGGCCTTTTCATGCTTTGATCATCTCCTTTACCCTTTGCAGTGGTTTTCCTTACACATTTTCATCCAATGAAGAGGTCTGGCGAAAGCCATGACTTTGTAATGTGGCTCACATAGCTTGCGTCAAACCTTTTCATTGGATGAAAATGTGTAAGGAAAACTACTGCAAAGGGTCAAGGAGATGACCAAAGAATGAAAAGACAAAAAATACCCCTGTTATGGACGGTCATTTGACAAAAATTTTAACGGTGGACTAAAAGTGGCAAGGACTAAATAAGACTGGCCGCATTGTGGCAAAAATTAATAAAGTGGACTAAAATTGGCAATGCCCAATAATAGTAGGACTAGAAATGGAAATGACTCATATTTTTATTTCTAAAAATAATTGAACTATAGGCTTTTCATTTGTTATATGTAATAAGCTTTTCAGCTATTAAGTATAATAGACCTTTCGGCCACTAACTAGCTAAGGGTTTTTCGATCTGAAAAGGAACGGACTTTTCAGCCAACCCTAATGTTTTATGTTTTTTAGCCTTTACAATATTTTGGACTTTTCAGCCCTTACAAAGTATCAAACTTTTCAACCCTTACTGATAGAACTTCTTGAGGTGGTATGAGTTCCATAGCCAATCCACTGGCCAACCGTTCATTGTCTCCAGTCGGTACGTCCCTGGCTGAACCATTGTGGCTATACAGTAAGGCCCTTCCCATTTCTTTACAGACTTTCCTCCTTCATTGGGCTGACTAGTGGTTCAACATCTGAGCACCAAATCCCCCTGAAGGAAGTAGCGGGGCTTGACACGTTTGTCTTGATATCTCTTTACCGACCTTTGATACTCAGAAATCTTGCGCCAAGGTACCTCTCTTCTTTTTTCCAAGAAGTTTTTCTCTGTCATCAAACTCTCCTCGTTTGTCTCATCGGTGTAACGCATGACTTAGTCACTAGGCTCGAGTACTTCAATTGGCACCTTAGCCTCAAACCCATATGTCAATGAGAAGGGTGTTTCTCCAAATGCGCTTCTTGGACTTGTGCGGTAAGCCCATAACACTCGTTCTAGCTCGCTCAACCAATTCCCCTTAAGATCACTTAGCTTCTTGTGTATTCCATCCACAATGGTCCGATTGACATTCTCTACTTGTCTGTTTGCGTGAGGGTAGGCTACGGATACCTTGGTGTGCCAGATCCCGAACTGCTCATAGAACTCGGCAAAGGGTCGACAATTGAACTGAATTTTCTACTTATCACTTATCAGATGCTCGGGTATACAAAATTGGCAAATTACGTTCTTCCAAATGAATTTTTTGCATTGGCACTCAGTTATGGTAACTAATGGCTCGGCCTCCACCCATTTAGTGAACTAGTTAACGGCTATTATGTAGAACTTATGTCGCCCCTGTGCGACTGGTAGTGGGCCCAACAAATCTATACCCCACCTTGCAAAGGGATTAGCAGTGGTGACCGGCGTATAGAAAGAAGTCGGCATTGTCTCCTTCCGAGCAAAGGCTTGACACACAGGGAATTTAGCCACTTTCCAGAAGCAATCACTAACCATGGTCGGCCAATAATATCATTGTAATACGAGCTTTCACGCCAAAGTGTGAGCCCCTTGATGGGCCGAGCAAATCCCTGAGTACGTCTCTTCCATTACCTTTTCAGCATCAGCTGGGAACAAACACAACAAGAGGGGTCCACCGAAAGACCTTTTGTACAGCCTTCCATCCTGTATGACATAGGATGGTGCCATTCTTTTGATCCTAGCTGCTTCTTCCGGATCCTCCGGCAGCTCGGCTTTCTTTGTACATGATCAGGCTGGCCAATAACTCAGCCTCTGGGGTTATCTCCTCTTCTTCATGACCTCGACCTTGGTTCTGCCGACTTATGACATTTGCTTTTCACCCAATCTCATCCTGAGCCTCTATACTTGGTCATTCCACCATTTCTTTCCGATATATACCCACTAAATATTCTGGTATTCCACCCAACTTTATCTTAGACAGGACATCTGCCTCCGAGTTTTCCGCCCTAGGAACATGGTTGATCTCATAGGCTTGGAACTCCTTTAGGAGTCCCACAATCACTTCTTTGTACTGCAACATCTTATCTCCTTTGGTATCATATGTTCCTTTTACTTGTCCGACCACCAGACGTAAGTCGGTCCGAATACGAAGTTTCTCAGCTCCTAAAACTTTAGCCACTCTTAATCCTCCAAGGACGGCCTCATACTCCACTTTAATATTGGATGTTTTGTACTGGTACTCCAAGACATAGTACAGTCGGAATCCTTCTGGGTAGTTAACATTACTCCCCCTCCATGGTGCTTCTAATTTAACGCACCATCAGCATGCATTTCCCACCATCCCTCAGACTCGGGAATAGTTACTGAATCGTCTTTCACGTATTGGGCCGTGCATTCAACTATGAAGTCGGCCAATACTTGGGCTTTGATGGCAGGGCGTGGTTGATATTCAATTCCATATTGGGTAAGCTCCACGGCCCACTTGACCAACCAACAGGAGGAAGTTGGGTTAATAAGCACACTGGCTAGCGGCTGTTCTATCAATACTCGAATAAGGTGAGCTTGAAAGTAGGGGATCAACTTCCGTACCGTGATCACCAACACGTATACCATTTTTTTCAAGTGGCAAGTAGCGAACTTCGGCAGCCTTCAAAGCCCTACTCACATAACATATAGGATAGTGAATTTTGTTTTCTTCTCGGATAAGTACCGAGCTAACAACCCGGTGAGAAGCGGCCAAGTAAAGAAACAATGTCTCGTCCTCCACCGGTTTGGACAATATGGGAGGGGAAAGTAGATATGTCTTGAGGCTCTCGAAGGTAGTCAATTATGGAAAACTAGTTGCCCTAGCACAATAAATTCAATAGTGTGTGCGTTCAGAATGCACTGTATGTTCCTCGTGCGTGCCTTGTACATGCATCGTGTGTCAGACACACACTTTACGTTCTTGTTAAAGGTGTTTCGACCTCCTGAGATGAAAATAAACCACTGACAAAACATCAAAAATAAAAGAAGAAGAATAGAATAAAATATGTTTGTTTGTTTATTTTTTTCTTCTTTTTGCTACCAAATTTATATTCTAATGTTTAAATTGTAACATTGCATTAAAATATTTCAATTTATTATTTTTAAAAAATTGGCCAAGCTACAATGAATACATTTAATAACCAACTATAAAAAATTAAAATAAGTAATTCCATGTCAACATGATAATATTAATAAGAAAATGAGATCATCGCATCATTCTTAATATTGAATTCACATAACAATTAAATAGAAAAAATCCAATAAAATAACATTATTAAGTCATATAATGAATATTAGGAAAATTGAAGTTGTGATAGGGTATATACAATTACTGTAAATAAAATATAATCTAATTATCTATAAAAAAAAATATGGATCCAATTTTTATCATATATGTAGCCCTATAAATATCATTTCATCTATTATAGCCAATACAAGATAAAGAATTAAAAAACCACAAAGACTATGGGTGTGTTTGGAATCCAAGAAAATGAATTATGGTAAACTAGTTGCCCTAACACAATAAATTCAATAGTGTGTGCGTTCTGAGTGCACTGTATGTTCATCGTGCGTGCCGCGTACATGCATCGTGTGTCGGACACGCAATCTACGCTCTTGTTAAAGGTATTTCGACCTCCTGAAATAAACATAAACCACTAAAAAAAACTTAAAAAATAAAAGACAAAGAATAAAAGAAAATATGTTTGTTTGTCTGTTTTTTTTTTTCTTTTTGCTACCAAATTTATATTCTAATGTTTAAATTGTAACAATGCATTAATATATTTCTAGTTATTATTTTTTAAGAATTGACCAAGGTGCTTCTTATAATATGAATACATTCATTAACCAACTAAAAAAAATTAAAATCAGATATTCCACGAAAACATGATAATATGAATTATTTATATAAAATGAGATCCTCGAATCATTCTTAATATTGAATTCACATAACAATTAAAAAGAAAAAATCCAATAAAATAACATTATTAAGTCATATAATGAATATTAGGAAAATTGAAGTTGTAACAGGGTATACAATTACTATAAAGAAAATATAATCTAATTATGTATAAAAAAAATGTATCAAATTTTTATCATATATGTGGCCCTATAAATATAATTTCGTCTCTGCATAATAGCCAATACAAGATAAAGAATTAAAAACAACAAAGACTATGGGTGTGTTTGGAATCCAGGAAAATGAATTATGGAAAAATAGTTGCCCTAACACAATAAATTCAATAGTGTGTGCATTCTGAGTGCACTGTATGTTCATCGTGCGTGCCGTGTACATGCATCGTGTGTCGGACACGCACTCTACGCTCTTGTTAAAAGTATTTCGACCTCCTTAAATGAAAATAAACCACTAAAAAAACTTAAAAAATAAAAGACAGATAATAGAAGAAAATATGTTTGTTTGTCTGTTTTTTTTTCTTTTCGCTACCAAATTTATATTCTAACGTTTAAACTGTAACAATGCATTAAAATGTTTGTATTTATTATTTTTTAAGAATTGACCAAGCTACAACATGTTATAAAATGAATACATTTAATAACCAACTAAAAAAAATTAAAATAAGTAATTCCATGAAAACATGATTATATTAATAATTTATATAACACGAGATCATTGAATCATTCTTAACATTGAATTCGCATAACAATTAAAAAGAAAAAATCCAATAAAATAACATTATTAAGTCATATAATGAATATTAGGAAAATTGAAGTTGTAACAGGGTATACAATTACTATAAAGAAAATATAATCTAATTATTTATAAAAAAAATGTATCAAATTTTTATCATATATGTGGCCCTATAAATATAATTTCGTCTCTGCATAATAGCCAATACAAGATAAAGAATTAAAAACAACAAAGACTATGGGTGTGTTTGGAATCCAGGAAAATGAATTATGGAAAAATAGTTGCCCTAACACAATAAATTCAATAGTGTGTGCATTCTGAGTGCACTGTATGTTCATCGTGCGTGCCGTGTACATGCATCGTGTGTCGGACACGCACTCTACGCTCTTGTTAAAAGTATTTCGACCTCCTTAAATGAAAATAAACCACTAAAAAAACTTAAAAAATAAAAGACAGATAATAGAAGAAAATATGTTTGTTTGTCTGTTTTTTTTTCTTTTCGCTACCAAATTTATATTCTAACGTTTAAACTGTAACAATGCATTAAAATGTTTGTATTTATTATTTTTTAAGAATTGACCAAGCTACAACATGTTATAAAATGAATACATTTAATAACCAACTAAAAAAAATTAAAATAAGTAATTCCATGAAAACATGATTATATTAATAATTTATATAACATGAGATCATTGAATCATTCTTAACATTGAATTCGCATAACAATTAAAAAGAAAAAATCCAATAAAATAACATTATTAAGTCATATAATGAATATTAGGAAAATTGAAGTTGTAACAGGGTATACAATTACTATAAAGAAAATATAATCTAATTATGTATAAAAAAAATGTATCAAATTTTTATCATATATGTGGCCCTATAAATATAATTTCGTCTCTGCATAATAGCCAATACAAGATAAAGAATTAAAAACAACAAAGACTATGGGTGTGTTTGGAATCCAGGAAAATGAATTACGGAAAAACAGTTGCCCTAACACAATAAATTCAATAGTGTGTGCATTCTGAGTGCACTGTATGTTCATCGTGCGTGCCGTGTACATGCATCGTGTGTCGGACACGCACTCTACGCTCTTGTTAAAAGTATTTCGACCTCCTTAAATGAAAATAAACCACTAAAAAAACTTAAAAAATAAAAGACAGATAATAGAAGAAAATATGTTTGTTTGTCTGTTTTTTTTTTCTTTTCGCTACCAAATTTATATTCTAATGTTTAAACTGTAACAATGCATTAAAATGTTTGTATTTATTATTTTTTAAGAATTGACCAAGCTACCGCATGTTATAAAATGAATACATTTAATAACCAACTAAAAAAAATTAAAATAAGTAATTCCATGAAAACATGATAATATTAATAATTTATATAACATGAGATCATCGAATCATTCTTAATATTGAATTCACATAACAATTAAAAAGAAAAAATCCAATAAAATAACATTATTAAGTCATATAATGAATATTAGGAAAATTGAAGTTGTAACAGGGTATACAATTACTATAAAGAAAATATAATCTAATTATTTATAAAAAAAATGTATCAAATTTTTATCATATATGTGGCCCTATAAATATAATTTCGTCTCTGCATAATAGCCAATACAAGATAAAGAATTAAAAACAACAAAGACTATGGGTGTGTTTGGAATCCAGGAAAATGAATTATGGAAAAATAGTTGCCCTAACACAATAAATTCAATAGTGTGTGCATTCTGAGTGCACTGTATGTTCATCGTGCGTGCCGTGTACATGCATCGTGTGTCGGACACGCACTCTACGCTCTTGTTAAAAGTATTTCGACCTCCTTAAATGAAAATAAACCACTAAAAAAACTTAAAAAATAAAAGACAGATAATAGAAGAAAATATGTTTGTTTGTCTGTTTTTTTTTCTTTTCGCTACCAAATTTATATTCTAATGTTTAAACTGTAACAATGCATTAAAATGTTTGTATTTATTATTTTTTAAGAATTGACCAAGCTACCGCATGTTATAAAATGAATACATTTAATAACCAACTAAAAAAAATTAAAATAAGTAATTCCATGAAAACATGATAATATTAATAATTTATATAACATGAGATCATCGAATCATTCTTAACATTGAATTCGCATAACAATTAAAAAGAAAAAATCCAATAAAATAACATTATTAAGTCATATAATGAATATTAGGAAAATTGAAGTTGTGATAGGGTATACAATTACTATAAAGAAAATATAATCTAATTATGTATAAAAAAATGTATCAAATTTTTATCGTATATGTGGGCCTATAAATACAATTTTATCTCTGCATAATGGCCAATAAAAGATAAAGAATTAAAAACCACAAAGACTATGGGTGTGTTTTGAATCAAGGAAAATGAATTATGGAAAACTAGTTGCCCTAACACAATAAATTCAATAGTGTGTGCGTTCTGAGTGCATTGTATGTTCATCGTGCGTGCCGTGTACATGCATCGTGTGCCGGACACGCACTTTACTCTCTTGCTAAAGGTATTTCAACCTCCTGAAATGAAAAAAACCACTAACAAAACTTAAAAAATAAAAGACAAAGAATAAAAGAAAATATGTTTGTTTGTCTGTTTTTTTTTTCTTTTTGCTACCAAATTTATATTCTAATGTTTAAATTGTAACAATGCATTAAAATATTTCTATTTATTATTTTTTAAGAATTGACCAAGCTACCGCATGTTATAAAACGAATACATTTAATAACCAACTAAAAAATTAAAATAAGTAATTCCATGAAAACATGATAATATTAATAATTTATATAAAATGAGATCATCGAATCATTCTTAATATTGAATTCACCTAACAATTGAAAAGAAAAAATCCAATAAAATAACATTATTAAGTCAAATAATGAATATTAGGAAAATTGAAGTTTTGACAGGGTATACAATTACTATAAATAAAATATAATATAATTATGTATAAAAAAATGTATCCAATTTTTATCATATATGTGGCCCTATATATATAATTTTGTCTCTGTATAATAGCGAATAGAAGATAAAGAATTAAAAACCACAAAGATTATGGGTGTGTTTGGAATCCAAGAAAATGAATTATGGAAAAATAGTTGCCCTAACACAATAAATTCAATAGTGTGTGCATTCTGAGTGCACTTTATGTTCATCGTGCGTGCCGTGTACATGCATCGTGTGTCGGACACGCAGTTTACGCTCTTGTTAAAGGTAATTCGACCTCCTGAAATGAAAATAAACCACTAACAAAACTTAAAAAATAAAAGACAAAGAATAGAAGAAAATATGTTTGTTTGTCTGTTTTTTTTTTCTTTTTGCTACCAAATTTATATTCTAATGTTTAAATTGTAACAATGCATTAATATATTTCTATTTATTATTTTTTAAGAATTGACCAAGGTGCTTCTTATAATATAAATACATTCAATAACCAACTAAAAAAAATTAAAATCAGATATTCCACTAAAACATGATAATATGAATTATTTATATAAAATGAGATCATCGAATCATTCTTAATATTGAATTCACATAACAATTAAAAAGAAAATATCCAATAAAATAACATTATTAAGTCATATAATGAATATTAGGAAAATTGAAGTTGTAGCAGGGTATACAATTATTATAAAGAAAATATAATCTAATTATGTATAAATAAAATGTATCAAATTTTTATCATATATGTGGCCCTATAAATATAATTTCATCAAATTTTTATCATATATGTGGCCCTATAAATATAATTTCATCTCATTTTTATCATATATGTGGCCCTATAAATATAATTTCATCTCTGCATAATAGCCAATACAAGATAAAGAATTAAAAACCACAAAGACTATAGGTGTGCATGGAGTAAGGAAAATGAATTATGGAAAAATATGACATTTAAGAGAAGGTCTCTCGGTGTTCGAAAGAAATTTTTTTTTTAGACTAGTTATTAATAAGCTGCGATTTACGTACCGGTCACGAACCGTAAAATTTTAAAGGATGCTTATACGGTTCGAATTTTTCCTAGAAGATAGATTATTAAGTATGATACGATTAAGCCTGAACTTTCTAGTTAGTTCAAGTGAAAATTTAAACGGACTGTAAGGGAAAAATTGTTACAGACCTTTGTACCTATATTTCGCGAAATACCGAAAAATTCCCAATTTTAGTGGATGTTGACGGGATTATTTTTTGGATAATTTTGGTGTTAGAATTTTCCCGAATTAAGTTATAATCCTCCGAACCTTTATCTGATTTAACCCCAAACTGGCAAAGTAAATATTACTCTTCAAGAGCCACCATGGGAGATTGACAAGTGTCATCCTCAATTACCACATGGTAAATTTAATTAATGCTTGTCATAAGAAGTATGGGAATGATATACTTGATCCCTTAAGCTACAAGCTAAACTTCCCATCATACCCACTCTCATCTACATTTTCGAAAATATTAGAAGGAAAAGAAGAGAAAGGAAATCTTAGTCTTCTACATTGTGATCCAAGGACTCCCTAACTATCTCTCCAACTCAAGTGCTCTATTATAGGTAAAAACTTTGGTTTTGTTCGGTTAAATCCTTCTTAGAACGTAAGTTTAAACTAAAGGTTCATGAAAATGTTGTTATTATGGTGATTTTTGTTTAGGGTCTTTGGTGAACGGCTTGAAGGAGAAGATCATCAACTTTCTACGGTTTTAAAATCTTCTAGAGAGGTAAGGAATCCCTTAAGTTGGTGTAGTCACTTGAAGGTGATCAAATGCTAGTAAATTATGTGACTAGGATTTATTTAAAAATTACGTGTTAAGTTTATGGATCTACAAGTTGGCTCAAAAGACTACATCTTGATTATTTTGTAATTTTTGTATGCATGTTCATAGTTGATTTATGCATGAATATGCTCTGTTTACGTCCTTGTAGGCTTATACTTGTGAAAATAGTCGAAAATTGGGACGTTACAACCCCATTTTTCTGCCCGAAGTGGGCAGAATCGAGTGGACGCGGCCTTGGACGCGCGTCCAAAGCGCGTCCATCGACGCCTAGGAGTTTTGGCGTCACGGCCGAGAGGCCGGACGCGGGCACCGCGTCCGTGGGCGCCCAGTTTCGGCGCCATTTGCCGAACCAGCGGACGCGGCTCGAACGCACGCGTCCGCCGTGCGTCCGCTGCTGCGGGCAACCGCGAGTCCGCGCGACGCGGACTCGTTTTCGACCGAACTTTTCCCCGATGTTTTTATTCCTGAGTGTTATGACGTTTGGAAGGCCTACGGGCAACCGAGTAAATTTTTTTGAAAGCTCGAATACTATTTTTGTAATTATAGTCATTACTTGGAGAAAAATTGTGTATTTAAGAAATAAATGTGACTCTTGTCACTTGGATTTTTTCATGGTGAAAAACCATTGACAAATATGTGTATTTTAAAAATACATTTGGATAAGAATGATTGTTTGAGTCATCACATGAATATATTAATCAAACCCAAGGAAGAAGGAATGTTTTGAAAAGCTTAGTTTCTGGATAACGTTGTTGAGATGATAACTTCTTGGGAGGCTTGCGAGCCGGGGCCCGGAAGTTATTGAAATGTTGACTTTACGGGAGGCCTGCGGGAGCCGTGACCCGAAAGTTATTGAGATGTTTGACTTCTTGGGAGGCTTGCGAGCCGGGGCCCGGAAGTTATTGAAATGTTGACTTTACGGGAGGCCTACGGGAGCCGTGGCCCGAAAGTTATTGAGATGTTTGACTTCTTGGGAGGCTTGCGAGCCGGGGCCCGGAAGTTATTGAAATGTTGACTTTACGGGAGGCCTGCGGGAGCCGTGGCCCGAAAGTTATCGAGATGTTTGACTTCTTGGGAGGCTTGTGAGCTGGGGCCCGGAAGTTAGTGAAATGTTTGACTTTGCGGGAGGCTTGTGAGCCGGGGCCCCAAAGTTATTGAGATGTTTGACTTCGCGGGAGGCTTGTGAGCCGGGGCCCCGAAGTTATTGGGATGTTTGACCTGCGGGAGGCATAAGTGCCGCGGCCCGAGTTTCTTGAAACATTCTAAGACCACCCTACACTTATCCAGAGAGAAACTAAGTAATTTTACTAACTATGTAAAATCTAGTTACTCCGTAACTAGATTGAAGAATAAAATGTCGCGAGTTCTGAACAGTATAGAGTGTGTTGTTGAACTCACTTTTGAATTAAATGATGGAATTCTTGGAGATGAAAGTATTATATGTTGATGGCACTCATACACTATATTGTACTATTTTTGTTGTTAATCTGAGTGCAGGTAGATTGCAACGGATGGGTAAAGTTTACAGTATTAAGTATTGTGTTATTTTGAAACCTTTGTTTACTTTCGAGTGACAATGGATTTCCTTACTTAGCCGTCGTGCTAACTACACTTCTTTGTGTCCTTTATCAGATGGAATCTAGTGTGGGCTCATGGAGCCCAGCGGACTCCGATCCATCGGAGTTCGAGTTCCCGGTACTAGATTACGACGACTATGCCCAGAACATACTTGATGGAGACCCGTAAGCCCCCGGCTATGCACCAGATCCTCCTGTACTGACTTGTACTCCTGATCCTGCTCCCACTGCTGTCTCACCGGCGGTACCGGTTTGGTCCCCGGCCCCTGTCGAGCTGTTGTGTCCCTTTGACGTCATCCAAGCTAGCTATGGGTTTTATCCCATAGAGATCTTACCCGATAGTGATCCTCTTGAGTTTGTGGTTCGCTATCCCTACCCGTGGGACCCGAGTCCCCCAGACTATCACAATGAGTGGATGATGTATATTAATACTTGCAAGTTTCTGGACCACATCACCTGGTTTGAGGGTGAGTGGCACGTCGTTTGGGGTACCTACACTGGCCCGGTGTACCACTCGTTAGACTAAGTAGTGTCTAGGGTGGGGGAGTCAAGTCTAATCTTTTGTGTATATATATCTTTTGTAGCTATGCCAGTTCTAGAATGACTAGCAAAGTTGGGTCTAGCTTAACACTTTTCATGGGCTGTATTTTAAAACCTTGGTTCTTTCGGTAGCTAGTTNTGATCCTGCTCCCACTGCTGTCTCACCGGCGGTACCGGTTTGGTCCCCGGCCCCTGTCGAGCTGTTGTGTCCCTTTGACGTCATCCAAGCTAGCTATGGGTTTTATCCCATAGAGATCTTACCCGATAGTGATCCTCTTGAGTTTGTGGTTCGCTATCCCTACCCGTGGGACCCGAGTCCCCCAGACTATCACAATGAGTGGATGATGTATATTAATACTTGCAAGTTTCTGGACCACATCACCTGGTTTGAGGGTGAGTGGCACGTCGTTTGGGGTACCTACACTGGCCCGGTGTACCACTCGTTAGACTAAGTAGTGTCTAGGGTGGGGGAGTCAAGTCTAATCTTTTGTGTATATATATCTTTTGTAGCTATGCCAGTTCTAGAATGACTAGCAAAGTTGGGTCTAGCTTAACACTTTTCATGGGCTGTATTTTAAAACCTTGGTTCTTTCGGTAGCTAGTTCAGCCACACTTTACTGATGCTATGAAAATGCATTTTAAGTTGATGGTTATGTTGATATAGTGTAGTATCCTTATCTTTAGCCTGTGCACCTAGAACGAATCCTATGTGATTGGGTTTAGTCTAGGTGTGGCGGTAACTACTCCGGTTGTTCGGTACAGCCTAGTCGGGGTGTTATAACTTGGTATCAGAGCCCTGTTTCGAGTCAGAATCCTAAGTCAAACTTTTTCGAGTCAGCTCTTGTAACCCCTCGGTTTTTCCGACAAAGTTAAGGTTCTAGAATATAGATATAAAATTTTTTAAGCTATGACATTTAAGAGAAGGCTTCTCGGTGTTCGAAAGAATTTTTTTTTAGTATAAGATTAGTTATCGATAAGCTGCGAACTACGTACCGGTCACGAACCGTAACATTTTTAAGGATGAAGATTCAGTTCGAATTTTCCTAAAAAAAAAATTGGATTATTGAGTATCATATGATTAAGCCTGAACTTCTAGTTAGTTCAAGAAAATTTTAAACGGACTGTAAGGAGGTAAAATTGTTACGAACCTCGTACCTATATTTCGCGAGATACCGAAAAATTCCCAATTTTGGTGATTAGCGATGGGATTATTTTTAGGATAATTTTGGTGTTAGAATCTTCCTGAATTAAGTTATAATCCTCCGAGCTTTCATCTGATTTAACCATAAACTGGCCAAATAAATTGTGATCTTCCTAGAGACTCCATAGGGTGATGACATGTGGCAACCAAATCTAGCCTAAGATTGATCATTTAATGCTAGCATTAATGAGGTATGGTGCAATTGCACTTGATTTCTTAGTCTTCAAGCTAGAGCTCACATCATCATCTCTCTCATCCTACTCCATCTCATTTTCGTAGATCACCCAAGGAAGAAGAAGAAAAAATAAAATTGTTTAGTCTTCCATTGTGATCAAAGAGCTCCCAAGCATTTTTCAAACTCAAGTGTCTAAGTGTAGGTAAGATTTTAGACTTTGTTTGGTTGAAACCTTCTTAGAATTTAAGTGTAAACTAAAGGTGCATGGAAATGTTGTTATTATGGTGATATTTTTAGGATCTTGGACTCAAAGGAAGGAAAACAACAATTTCTACCATTTTTTTTTAGGATCTTCCAAAAGAGGTAAGGAATCCCTTTATTTGGTTGAGGTTGTTTGAAACTAGATAATTGATAGTAAATGATGAGATTAGGAGTTTTATGAATATGTTTTTATACATGATAATGGCTGAAAATGCATGTACATATTATATTTATGCCCATATAGGCTTATACTTGTGAAAATATTGACAAGAAATTTAGCTAGTCTCTGGCAGTGACTTCCGAGAATTTCTGGGAAAAATCGGTAAGGTATTTTGACCCTAAATTTTTTGGACATGTAGATCTATAAGTGTAGAACCTACATATAAAATTTCATAATGATCGGAGTAGTATAAGTATGGTTTCCGGAATTTTTCCCAAAACTGGTCCAGAGAGGAAAGATGCTGGACAGCACACTGCCAAGGGCAAAAATGGAATTTTCTGTGTTAATTCGTGAACCAAAATGACCCAAACTTTTTATGGACATCAAGTACTATGAGTTAGGGTTCTACCATAAAAATTTCAAGTGAAAAAGAGTTCGGGAACTATAGTTACCGGCCTAATCTTTCGGACTGCGCCATGCTGAAAATTTCTGGACAGAATCGGTTATAAACAGTTTTTACAAAATATCTTTGTAACAAAATTAGTGACGAAATTTTGGGATGTTACAACCATATTGGAAGAATTAAATTATTTTGAAAATGCTATTTGATTCCAGGAAAGAAAAGAAAATGTTTTCAAACCTTAATTCTAGTAAAAGTGGTGAAGGATCTTGTTAACCACGGAATAAAGATGAGCTTAAAGTGCCTATTCCGCATGGTAATTATGTGTATGATCATTCATACTGTGGGCGAAGTCTATTCGCCGAGTACTATATCACCCGGAAGGAAAAGGACTCCTACGGGGGTGTGCACACTTAAGTATAGTCACTCTATGTTCGGGTAGGTGTCGTTCTTATGAACCTAGTGAGGCTAGCTAGGAATCATTCCAACGCTCCTATAAGTCCAGGGGATCAGTATTAGACCGGGCGATGACCACTGAACCCGAGTTCAACGATCCAAGTGGTCAAAAGTGGAGAAAGACTCCAAAGGCCTCACACTTTCTATCTAGAACTAAGTGGAATTTTGGAAAAGTGGATGTAGTTACGCTGTAGCTACGGGAAAGAAAGATGTGACAAGTTTTTAAGTACCCAAAAGTTGTGGGTGATCTCTCTCTTTGAAAAGTGAAAAGTGATGAGAATTTCATTATGAGGGAAAAGTTTTTCTACTAATGTGATTACAAGCAAGATGTGTGATTTATGTTTTCTACTACTTACTAGCATGCTTAATTGTTTAATAATATATTATTGGGTATGAAAATGATTACCAAATGACCTTGTCAAAAGGAAAAATGACATGAGATGTCATTGAATTTTGCTCATAGTGTATGCAAGTTGCTCTTTATAACTGTTGCAGGTAGAATCTTGCAGATGAGTAAGGTATAGGGTTTTCTATGTAACAATTTTTACAAAACCTTTATTTAGTTTTGAATAACCCATGGATATCCTTACTTAGCCGTCGCGCTAACTACACTTCACCGTGTCTCTTATCAGATGTTGTCTAGCGTGGGCTCTTGTAGCCCGATGAGCGTTGAGAGCTCATCTAAGTTGTGTTTGCAGTGTTGGACTATGATGACTATGTGCAGATCCTGCTTGATGATGACTCCTGCTCCTCCTGCTCCGCCCTTTCCGAAGTATACTGTTTAGAACAACTCCTTCTTTTTGTTGTGTGAATATCTTTTGTAGCCTAGTATGGCTAACAAGATGTGAACAACCTAAACTTTCACGTTTTTGGACCCAATGGGTCGATCCGTGTATATATAGTAGTAGCTAACCTAGCTACCTTCCTTTCTTTCCGCTGCAATATATACGTAAAGCTTTTGTCAAGTAGAAAGCGTGTGAAACAGTTACCTTCTTTAGCCTGTGCATCTAGAGTGGACTCTTTCTGGATTTGATTGGGTTCAGTCTAGGTGTGGCGGTAACCACTCCGGATGTACGGTATAGCCGAGCCGGGGTGTTACAGCTCTAGTTTCGAGTTAACCAAGTTTCGAAGTCAGCTTAGGTTCGTTAAGGCTAATCTAAGTTATGGTTACAGTTTAACGAGTACAAGTTCAGAGCAGAGCTGGAATGGAGGCCGGGTGGCATAAGAAAGGGGTATTTCACTTTTTACTCCACAGAATCTCACGATTCTGGTTGTTGAATAATATGATCAATATTTGTGTTTTCTTGCATGTGTTTGCTTAAGTTGTTGTGAGTAAGCATGCTAGCGTAATGCGTTGATTACCATTATACTATGTTGAGACCCTTGTTTAGAGGGTGTGATAAGGGTGAATGTTAGGAAGGACTGTATAGGACTTGAGTAGGTGCTATACTAACTGCCTAACTAGCTAATTCCGAGAGGACTTTTATACGTCGAGTACTAACTTGGGATTATCGTCCAGCAAGGATGCCGCTGAGACGGAATGCGCCTGCGGGTAACGACAATAACCTCTCTACGATAGATCGAATGGTTCAAGCAATGGAGAGAATGACTGAGTTTATGCTAGCTCAGCAAGGCCAAAACCAAAACCATGGACAGCCGAGAGTGGATTTCGCTAAGGCAATCGCCAACCGACAACCATCATACTACGCAGGTGAAAAGGATCCAGTAATTTTGGAGGAGTGGATCCGAACGTTCGACAAGTTGCTCAACGCAGTGAATTGTCCTGCGAATCAACGAGTATCCTCTGCAATCTATTACCTGACGAAAGCCGCAGACAATTGGTGGGCGACGGTCGGACCTAATCTCCTGTAAGATCCAGCATTTGGTTGGGAAGAATTCAAGGTGGAATTGAGGGAACAATTCTACACCGAGCGTATCAAAGGGATTAAGTGCGGGGAGTTTTTGCGATTGAAACAGAAGGGAGCGACTATCCAGGAATACTATGATCAGTACGTTGAGCTGATGCGATTTGCTCAAGAGATCGTACCGGATGAGGCGAGTAAGGTGAGAAGATTCGTTCGGGGGTTGGACTGGAGTATAATGGGAATAATCGCACCTTTCATGTGCTCTACCTTTAAAGAGGTGTATGATAGAGCCTCGGATCATTATCAAGTATACCTGGACCAACAGGAAGTCTACGGCCGAAGCAAGAGGAAAGCTGAAGACAAGTCTCGGAAGTTTCCAGCAGGAAACAAGAAGGCCAACCAAGGCAGCTTCAACCCAGTGCGAGGAAGAGAAGGGGTCAATCAGGGGAACCGTCCTGCTTGCCCAAGATGTGGGAGGAATCACCTCGGAGTAAACTGTCAAGGGATGAAGATCAAATGTTATAGGTGTGGTCTCCTGGGGCACAAATCTTTTCAGTGCCGAAGTCAAGAAGACAGTCCCCAAAAGCCTCTGCAAAATGTGAATCAGGGAAGGAGATTCAATGGGAATGCCGGCTGGAATTCCGCAGGAGCAGAAGACAAGAGGACCAACTCCCAATCTGTAAATTCAGGAAGACCAGCGAACGCCACGCCTGGTTCCAATCACAAGGGAAAGCAGGTGATGGGAGAAAGCAGCGGAGAGAGACAAGGCAGGATTTACGTCGTCAATAGCGCTCAGGCTCAGGCTAGCGACGCCGTAACGGGTACTTTCCCCATAAACTCAGTACTTGGATTAGTTCTATTTGATACGGGGGCTACCAATTCATTTATATCCTCTGCGTTCGCTGATAAACTAAAGTTAAGGCCTACTGCTAAGTTAGATCTAAATGTCACAACGGCTTCGGGAGTAGTAGTATCCTGTACGGAGGGCTATGACGACGTTGCTATAGAGATAGCGGGGTTTAACTGCCCCGGAAACCTAATTCGTTTTGAACTTGAAGGCATCGATGTCGTACTCGGGATGGATTTGTTGGATAGGTACAAAGCTCAGATCGTGTGTAATGAGCGAAAGGTTGNGAGTCACAGTGAAGAACAAATACCCGTTGCCCAGGATCGATGATCTATTTGATCAGTTGAAAGGAACGGGTGTATTCTCGAAGATTGACCTACGGTCAGGGTATCACCAAGTTCGAGTAGCGAAAGAGGATGTGCCTAAAACGGCGTTTCAAACGAGGTACGGACACTACGAGTTCACAGTCATGCCATTCGGAGTGACTAACGCCCCAGGAACCTTTATGGACTTGATGAACCGAATTTTCCTTCCATACCTAGACAAATTCGTCGTTGCTTTCATAGATGACATCTTGGTCTACTCTAAAACATCGGAGGAACACGAGGAACATCTCAGGACAGTGTTACAGACACTGAGGGAAAAGAAACTTTTCGCAAAGCTTTCAAAGTGCGAAATTTTGGAAAAGAGAAGTCGCATTTCTTGGTCATGTGATCACCAAGGAAGGAATACGGGTGGATCCAGCCAAGATACGAGCGGTAATCGAATGGGAAGCGCCCAAATCAGTTACAGAAATCCGCGGTTTCTTAGGTTTGGCGGGTTATTACCGAAGGTTTGTTCAAGACTTCTCGAAGATAGCAAGACCACTGACGAACTTGCTCAAAAAGACGACCAAGTATAGTTGGGACGAAGAATGTGAGCAGGCGTTCCAGGAGCTTAAGAAGAGATTGACCACCGCTCCAGTGTTAACTCTACCTGTTGGAACGGAAGGTTATGAGTTGTATACTGATGCGTCTCACAAAGGACTAGGATGTGTCCTCATGCAAAATGGAAGGGTAATAGCGTATGCTTCTCGACAATTGAAAACTCATGAAGCTAACTACCCGACACATGACTTGGAACTTGCAGCAGTGGTATTTGCTCTCAAAATTTGGCGACACTATCTCTATTGAATCTCATGCAAAATTTATACAGATCACAAGAGTTTAAAGTATATCTTCACTCAGAGGGATCTCAATTTAAGACAAAGGAGATGGCTAGAGTTGATCAAAGACTATGACTTGGAAATTCAGTATCACGAGGGCAAGGCAAACAAAGTGGCTGATGCTTTGAGCCGAAAGACAAACCATGGTCTTTGGATATTACCCGAGCAGTTTTGTAAGGAGTTTCAGGGACTCAATCTGGAAGTGAAAATGCGTGGTCAAGAGGGACAAGAGAAGAAATTATATTACATGTCGACCACTCCAACCCTATTTGAGGAAATCAAACAAGCGCAAGAAGGGGACAATTGGTTGGAGAGCATCAAGGAGAAGATGGTTGGTGGAAAACATGGACCATTTGAACTACACCCGGATGGGAGTGTGAGATTCCAAGGTAGATGGATAATACCTAAAGGGTGTAAGAAGTTAATGGAGCAAATAATGAAAGAAGGCCATTATACACCTTACTCAGTTCATCCTGGTGGGGATAAATTGTATAAGGACTTGAAACAAAACTTTTGGTGGTCGGGCATGAAGAATGATGTGGCTGAATTTGTGGCTAGATGTCTGAACTGTCAAAGGGTTAAGGCAGAAAGAAGCAAACCAAAGGGATTATTACAACCACTAGAGATTCCGCAGTGGAAATGGGACTCAATCTCCATGGATTTCGTGGGAGGATTACCTAGAACCAAGGCGGGAAACGATCAAGTGTGGGTCATCGTTGATCGACTGACCAAGATAGCAAGATTCATTCCGATGAACAAAACATGGTCAATGGAGAAATTGGCAAGGGCCTATGTTAAGCACGTGGTTAAGCACCACGGGGTAGCACGAGATATCGTTTCAGATCGAGACTCACGATTTCTATCGCGTTTTTGGGGAGCGTTACAAAGAGCAATGGGCACTCAACTCAAACTGAGTACGGCTTTTCACCCTGCCACTGATGGTCAAACGGAGCGAACAATCCAAACGTTGGAAGATATGCTCAGAGGTTGTGTGCTCGATTTCCAGGGTTCATGGGACGAACAGTTGGATTTGATAGAATTTTCCTATAACAACAGCCACCATGCGAGTATAGGAATGGCACCTTATGAGGCATTATATGGGCGGAAATGTCGAAGCCCTCTGTGTTGGGGCGACAAAAGTGATATCGTTACACTTGGACCTCAGTATCTCCAAGAGACTATTGAGGCAATCAAGATAATTCAAGGGAGGATGAAAGTCGTGCAGGATCGACAAAAGTCGTACGCCGATTTGAAGCGACAATTCACCGAATATCAAGTTGGGGAGAAAGTATTACTGAAAGTCTCGCCCACTAGAGGAGTCAGGAGGTTTGGGAGGAAAGGAAAGTTGAGTCCTCGTTATATAGGACCTTACGAAATTTTGGAAAGGATAGGGAATTTAGCCTATCGATTGGCCCTACCGATTGAGCTTGATAAAGTACACAACGTATTTCACGTTTCTCAACTTAAACGATATGTGCCCGACGCATCCCATGTATTAGAGCCGGAGGAACTGGAAATGGATGATTCGATAACATACGAGGAAAGACCAATTCGAATCTTGGACTCAAAAACACGAGATACGAGGAGGAAATCAGTCAAAATGATCAAAGTCCAATGGTCGAACCACAGTCCCGAGGAAGCTACATGGGAGTTGGAAAGCGATATGATGGGACGTTATCCGGAATTATTTAACTCAGGTGCGTGGAATCGATCTAACTTGTATGTGCCTAAATGAATTATGTGTTAAGACTAGGCATGCTAGAAATTCGTTTTGGGTAGAAGAAGGTAAGTAGTAGTCTACTTTGAATCCAAGGAGGACGAAAAGGAAGTTTCGAGGACGAAACTATTTTAAGGGGGGAAGACTGTAACCCCTCGGTTTTTCCGACCAAGTTAAGACTCGAAAGTTTTTTTTTTTTAAGCTATGACATTTACGAAAAGGTCTCTCGGTGTTCGAAAGAAATTTTTTTTTTAGACTAGTTATTAATAAGCTGCAATTTACGTACCGGTCACGAACCGTAAAATTTTAAAGGATGCTTATACAGTTCGAATTTTTCCTAGAAGATAGATTATTAAGTATGATATGATTAAGCCTGAACTTTCTAGTTAGTTCAAGTGAAAATTTAAACGGACTGTAAGGGAAAAATTGTTACAGACCTTCGTACCTATCTTTCGCGAAATACCAAAAAATTCCCAATTTTAGTGGATGTTGAAGGGATTATTTTTAGGATAATTTTGGTGTTAGAATTTTCCCGAATTAAGTTATAATCCACCGAACCTTTATCTGATTTAACCCCAAACTGGCAAAGTAAATATTACTCTTCAAGAGCCACCATGGGAGATTGACAAGTGTCGTCCTCAATTACCACATGGTAAATTTAATTAATGCTTGTCATAAGAAGTATGGGAATGATATACTTGATCCCTTAAGCTACAAGCTAAACTTCCCATCATACCCACTCTCATCTCCATTTTCGAAAATATTAGAAGGAAAAGAAGAGAAAGGAAATCTTAGTCTTCTACATTGTGATCCAAGGACTCCCTAACTATCTCTCCAACTCAAGTGCTCTATTATAGGTAAAAACTTTGGTTTTGTTCGGTTAAATCCTTCTTAGAACGTAAGTTTAAACTAAAGGTTCATGAAAATGTTGTTATTATGGTGATTTTTGTTTAGGGTCTTTGGTGAACGGTTTGAAGGAGAAGATCATCAACTTTCTACGGTTTTAAAATCTTCTAGAGAGGTAAGGAATCCCTTAAGTTGGTGTAGTCACTTGAAGGTGATCAAATGCTAGTAAATTATGTGACTAGGATTTATTTAAAAATTACGTGTTAAGTTTATGGATCTACAAGTTGGCTCAAAAGACTACATCTTGATTATTTTGTAATTTTTGTATGCATGTTCATAGTTGATTTATGCATGAATATGCTGTGTTTACGTCCTTGTAGGCTTATACTTGTGAAAATAGTCGAAAATTGGGACGTTACAACCCCGTTTTTCTGCCCGAAGTGGGCAGAATCGAGTGGACGCGGCCTTGGACGCGCGTCCAAAGCGCGTCCATCGACGCCCAGGAGTTTCGGCGTCACAGCCGAGAGGCCGGACGCGGGCACGGACGCGCGTCCGTGGGCGCCCAGTTTCGGCGCCATTTGCCGAACCAGCGGACGCGGCTCGGACGCACGCGTCCGCCGTCCGTCCGCTGCTGCGTGCAACCGCGAGTCCGCGTGACGCGGACTCGTTTTCGACCGAACTTTTCCCCGATGTTTTTATTCCCGAGTGTTATGACGTTTGGAAGGCCTACGGGCAACCGAGTAAATTTTTTTGAAAGCTCGAATACTATTTTTGTAATTATAGTCATTACTTGGAGAAAAATTGTGTATTTAAGAAATAAATGTGACTCTTGTCACTTGGATTTTTTCATGGTGAAAAACCATTGACAAATATGTGTATTTTAAAAATACATTTGGATAGGAATGATTGTTTGAGTCATCACATGAATATATTAATCAAACCCAAGTTATTGAGATGTTTGACTTTGCGGGAGGCTTGTGAGCCGGGGCCCCAAAGTTATTGAGATGTTTGACTTCGCGGGAGGCTTGTGAGCCGGGGCCCCGAAGTTATTGGGATGTTTGACCTGCGGGAGGCATAAGTGCCGCGGCCCGAGTTTCTTGAAACATTCTAAGACCACCCTACACTTATCCAGAGAGAAACTAAGTAATTTTACTAACTATGTAAAATCTAGTTACTCCGTAACTAGATTGAAGAATAAAATGTCGCGAGTTCTGAACAGTATAGAGTGTGTTGTTGAACTCACTTTTGAATTAAATGATGGAATTCTCGGAGATGAAAGTATTATATGTTGATGGCACTCATACACTATATTGTACTGTTTTTGTTGTTAATCTGAGTGCAGGTAGATTGCAACGGATGGGTAAAGTTTACAGTATTAAGTATTGTGTTATTTTGAAACCTTTGTTTACTTTCGAGTGACAATGGATTTCCTTACTTAGCCGTCGTGCTAACTTCACTTCTTTGTGTCCTTTATCAGATGGAATCTAGTGTGGGCTCATGGAGCCCAGCGGACTCCGATCCATCGGAGTTCGAGTTCCCGGTACTAGATTACGACGACTATGCCCAGAACATACTTGATGGAGACCCGTACGCCCCCGGCTATGCACCAGATCCTCCTGTACTGACTTGTACTCCGGATCCTGCTCCCACTGCTGTCTCACCGGCGGTACCGATTTGGTCCCCGGCCCCTGTCGAGCTGTTGTGTCCCTTTGACGTCATCCAAGCTAGCTATGGGTTTTATCCCATAGAGATCTTACCCGATAGTGATCCTCTTGAGTTTGTGGTTCGCTATCCCTACCCGTGGGACCCGAGTCCCCCAGACTATCACGATGAGTGGATGATGTATATTAATACTTGCAAGTTTCTGGACCACATCACCTGGTTTGAGGGTGAGTGGCACGTCGTTTGGGGTACCTACACTGGCCCGGTGTACCACTCGTTAGACTAAGTAGTGTCTAGGGTGGGGGAGTCAAGTCTAATCTTTTGTATATATATATCTTTTGTAGCTATGCCAATTCTAGAATGACTAGCAAAGTTGGGTCTAGCTTAACAGTTTTGATGGGCTGTATTTTAAAACCTTGGTTCTTTCGGTAGCTTTTGATGGGCTGTATTTTAAAACCTTGGTTCTTTCGGTAGCTAGTTATGGGCTGTATTTTAAAACCTTGGTTCTTTCGGTAGCTAGTTCAGCGCTGTATTTTAAAACCTTGGTTCTTTCGGTAGCTAGTTCAGCCACGTATTTTAAAACCTTGGTTCTTTCGGTAGCTAGTTCAGCCACACTTTACTGATGCTATGAAAATGCATTTTAAGTTGATGGTTATGTTGATATAGTGCAGTATCCTTATCTTTAGCCTGTGCACCTAGAACGAATCCTATGTGATTGGGTTTAGTCTAGGTGTGGCGGTAACTACTCCGGTTGTTCGATACAGCCGAGCCGGGGTGTTATATAAAATGTATCAAATTTTTATCATATATGTGGCCCTATAAATATAATTTCATCTCTGCATAATAGCCAATACAGGATAATGAATTAAAAACCACAAAGACTATGGGTGTGTTTGGAATCAAGGATAATGAATTATGGAAAACTAGTTGTCCTAACACAATAAATTCAATAGTGTGTGCGTTCTGAGTGCATTGTATGTTCATCGTGAGTGTCGTGTACATGCATCGTGTGTCGGACACGTAGTTTACGCTCTTGCTAAAGGTATTTCGACCTCATGAAATGAAAATAAACCATTAACAAAACTTAAAAAATAAAAGACAAAGAATTGAAGAAAATATGTTTGTTTGTCTGTTTTTTTTTTCTTTTTGCTACCAAATTTATATTCTAATGTTTAAATTGTAACAATGCATTAAAATATTTCTATTTATTATTTTTTATGAATTGACCAACCTACCGCATGTTATAAAATGAATACATTTAATAACCAACTAAAAAAATTAAAATAAGTAATTCCATGAAAACATGATAATATGAATTATTTATATAAAATGAGATCATCGAATCATTCTTAATATTGAATTCACATAACAATTAAAAAGAAAAAATCCAATAAAATAACATTATTAAGTCATATAATGAATATTAGGAAAATTGAAGGTGTAACAAGGTATACAATTACTATAAAGAAAATATAATCTAATTATGTATAAAAAACATGTATGAAATTTTTATCATATATGTGGCCCTATAAATATAATTTCATCTCTGCATAATAGCCAATACAAGATAATGAATTAAAAACCACAAAGACTATGGGTGTGTTTGGAATCAAGGATAATGAATTATGGAAAACTAGTTGTCCTAACACAATAAATTCAATAGTGTGTGCGTTCTGAGTGCATTGTATGTTCATCGTGAGTGTCGTGTACATGCATCGTGTGTCGGACACGTAGTTTACGCTCTTGCTAAAGGTATTTCGACCTCATGAAATGAAAATAAACCATTAACAAAACTTAAAAAATAAAAGACAAAGAATTGAAGAAAATATGTTTGTTTGTCTGTTTTTTTTTTCTTTTTGCTACCAAATTTATATTCTAATGTTTAAATTGTAACAATGCATTAAAATATTTCTATTTATTATTTTTTATGAATTGACCAACCTACCGCATGTTATAAAATGAATACATTTAATAACCAACTAAAAAAATTAAAATAAGTAATTCCATGAAAACATGATAATATGAATTATTTATATAAAATGAGATCATCGAATCATTCTTAATATTGAATTCACATAACAATTAAAAAGAAAAAATCCAATAAAATAACATTATTAAGTCATATAATGAATATTAGGAAAATTGAAGGTGTAACAAGGTATACAATTACTATAAAGAAAATATAATCTAATTATGTATAAAAAACATGTATGAAATTTTTATCATATATGTGGCCCTATAAATATAATTTCATCTCTGCATAATAGCCAATACAAGATAAAGAATTAAAAACCACAAAGACTATAGGTGTGTATGGAGTCCAGGAAAATGAATTATGGAAAAATAGTTGCCCTAACACAATAAATTCAATAGTGTATGCATTCTGAGTGCACTGTATGTTCATCGTGCGTGTCGTGTACATGAATCGTGTGTCGGACACGCACTCTACGCTCTTGTTAAAGGTATTTCGACTTCCTGAAATGAAAATATACCATTGCAAAAACTTAAAAAATAAAAGACAAAGAATAGAAGAAAATATGTTTGTTTGTCTGTTTTATTTTTTTCTTTTTGCGACCAAATTTATATTCTAATGTTTAAATTGTAACAATGCATTAAAATATTTCTATTTATTATTTTTTAAGAATTGACCAAGCTACCGCATGTTATAAAACGAATACATTTAATAACCAACTAAAAAATTAAAATAAGTAATTCCATGAAAACATGATAATATTAATAACTTATATAAAATGAGATCATTGAATCATTCTTAATATTGAATTTTATATAAAATGAGATCATTGAATCATTCTTAATATTGAATTCACATAACAATTGAAAAGAAAAAATCCAATTAAATAACATTATTAAGTCATATAATGAATATTAGGAATATTGAAGTTGTGACAAGGTATACTATAATGAATATTAGGAATATTGAAGTTGTGACAAGGTATACAATTACTATAAAGAAAATATAATCTAATTATGTATAAATAAAATGAATCAAATTTTTATCATATATGTGGCCCTATAAATATAATTTCATCTCAGCATAATAGCCAATACAAGATAATGAATAAAAAACCACAAAGACTATGGTTGTGTTTGGAATCCAGGAAAATGAATTGTGGGAAAATAGTTGTCCTAACACAATAAATTCAATAGTGTGTGCATTCTGAGTGCACTCTATGTTCATCGTGCGTGCCGTGTACATGCATCGTGGGTCGGACACGCACTCTACGCTCTTGTTTAAGGTATTTCAACCTCCTAAAATGAAAATAAACCACTGAAAAAAGGTATTTCAACCTCCTAAAATGAAAATAAACCACTGAAAAAACTTATTTCAACCTCCTAAAATGAAAATAAACCACTGAAAAAACTTAAAAAAAATAAGACAAAGAATAGAAGAAAATATGTTTGATTGTCTGTTTTTTTTTTCTCTTTGCTACCAAATTTATAGTCTAATGTTTAAATTGTAACAATGCATTAAAATATTTCTATTTATTATTTTTTAAGAATTGACCAAGCTACCGCATGTTATAAAATGAATACATTTAATAACAAACTAAAAAAATTAAAATAAGTAATTCCTTGAAAACATGATAATATTAATAATTTATATAAAATGAGATCATTGAATCATTCTTAATATTGAATTCACATAAAAATTAAAAAGAAAAAATCCAATAAAATTACATTATGAAGTCATATAATGAATATTAGGAAAATTGAAGTTGTGACATGGTATACAATTACTATAAAAAAAAATGACAAAAACTTGTGTGAGACCGTCTCACCATGAGATGGGTTGGGTCGGGTCGGGTCAATATGCAAATGTAACACTTATATGCGCAAATGCCATACTTATATGCTCAATTTTAATACTAATCTGAAATAAAATTTTTGTTACTTATTAGGTAAATGTAATACTTTTAAGGGAAAATACAATACTTTTACATTTCGATTTAAAACTATTACATTTTTCCTCAAAAGTATTATATTTGCCCTTATAAGTGAGAGGCATTTGTAAACTTACTTATTATGCAAAATATATTACTTTTTCTCATATTAGTAACAAAAATTGTATTTTTGATTAGTGTTATATTTGAGCATATAAGTATGAGATTTGCACATATAAGTATGACATTTGCATGGTGCTTTGACCCGACCCGACCCGTCTCACGAATAAGGATCCGTGAGACGGTCTCACACAAGTGTGACCCAAATAAAATATAATCTAATTATGTATAAATAAAATGTATCAAATTTTTATCATATATGTGGCCCTATAAATATAATTTCATCTCTGCATAATAGCCAATACAAGATAATGAATTAAAAACCACAAAGACTATGGGTGTGTTTGGAATCAAGAATAATGAATTATGGAAAACTAGTTGTCCTAACACAATAAATTCAATAGTGTGTGCGTTCTGAGTGCATTGTATGTTCATCGTGAGTGTCGTGTACATGCATCGTGTGTCGGACACGCAGTTTACGCTCTTGTTAAAGGTATTTCGACCTCATGAAATGAAAATAAACCGTTAACAAAACTTAAAAAATAAAAGACAAAGAATTGAAGAAAATATGTTTGTTTGTCTGTTTTTTTTTTCTTTTTGCTACCAAATTTATATTCTAATGTTTAAATTGTAACAATGCATTAAAATATTTCTATTTATTATTTTTTATGAATTGACCAACCTACCGCATGTTATAAAATGAATACATTTAATAACCAACTATAAAAAATTAAAATAAGTAATTCCATTAAAATATGATAATATTAATAATTTATATAAAATGAGATCATTAAGTCATTCTTAATATTGAATTCACATAACAATTAAAAAGAAAAAATCCAATAAAATAACATTATTAAGTCATATAATGAATATTAGGAAAATTGAAGTTGTGACAGGGTATACAATTACTATAAAGAAAATATAATCTAATTATGTATAAAAAATGTATCAAATTTTTATCACATATGTGGCCCTAGAAATATAATTCCATCTCTGCATAATAGCCAATACAAGATAAAGAATTAAAAACATCAAAGACTATAGGTGTGTATGGAGTCCAGGAAAATGAATTATGGAAAAATAGTTGCCCTAACACAATAAATTCAATAGTGTATGCATTCTGAGTGCACTGTATGTTCATCGTGCGTGCCGTGTACATGAATCGTGTGTCGGACACGCACACAACGCTCTTGTTAAAGGTATTTCGACCTCCTGAAATGAAAATATACCATTGCAAAAACTTAAAAAATAAAAGACAAAGAATAGAAGAAAATATGTTTGTTTGTCTGTTTTATTTTTTTCTTTTTGCGACCAAATTTATATTCTAATGTTTAAATTGTAACAATGCATTAAAATATTTCTATTTATTATTTTTTAAGAATTGACCAAGCTACCGCATGTTATAAAACGAATACATTTAATAACCAACTAAAAAATTAAAATAATTAATTCCATTAAAACATGATAATATTAATAATTTATATAAAATGAGATCATTGAATCATTCTTAATATTGAATTCACATAACAATTGAAAAGAAAAAATCCAATTAAATAACATTATTAAGTCATATAATGAATATTAGGAATATTGAAGTTGTGACAAGGTATACAATTACTATAAAGAAAATATAATCTAATTATGTATAAATAAAATGAATCAAATTTGTATCATATATGTGGCCCTATATGTAACACCCCGACTCGGCTGTACCGAACCATCGGAGTAGTTACCGCCACACCTAGACTAAACCCAATCACATACAGATAGGATTCATTCTAGATGCACAGGCTAAAGATAAGGAACTGTACTATATCATCATGATCATCATAACTTGATATATATATATATTCACGGCATCAACAAAAGAGTAGCTAAGCTAGCTACTAACATGTACCAAAGTTTAGTTACAAACCACTGGGAGAGTTTGAGATAGACCCGACCCACTAGCCATCTTAGTACAAGCATGGCCACAAAAGATATATACACAAAAGGTCAGACTTGATTTCCCACCCTAGACACTACCTAGTCTAACGAGTGGTACACCGGGCCAGTGTAGGTGACCCAAACAAGGTGCCACTCACCCTCGAACCAGGTGATGTGGTCCAGAAAATTACAGGTATTGATATGCATCATCCACTCGTCATGATACTCCGGGGGACTCGGGTCCCACGGGTAAGGATAGCGAACAACAAACTCGAGAGGATCACTATCGGGTAAAACCTCTATGGGGTAGAACCCATAGCTAGCCTGAATGACGTCAAAAGGACACAACGGTTCGACAGGGGCCGGGGACCAAACCGGTACCGCTGGTGAGACAGCAGTGGGAGCAGGATCGGGAGTACAAGTCAGCACAGGAGGATCTGGTGCATAGCCGGGTGCGTACGGGTCACCATCAAGTATGTACTGGGCGTAACCATCGTAATCTAGGACCGGGAACTCGAACTCCGATGGATCGGAGTCCGCTGGGCTGCATGAGCCCACACTAGATTCCATCTGATAAAGGACACAATGAAGTGTAGTTAGCACGACGGCTAAGTAAGGAAATCCATTGTCACTCGAAAGTAAACAAAGGTTTCAAAAACCACATAATACTCAGAAAACGGTAAACTTTACCCATCAGTTGCCATCTACCTGCAATCAGATTAACAACAAAAGACAGTATAGTCTAGTATATGAGTGACATCAGCATATAATACTTTCATCTCCGAGAATTCCATCATTTAATTCAAAAATAGAGAGTTCAACAACACACACTTTACTGTTCAGAAATTCGTGATATTTTATTCTGCGATCTAGTTACGGAGTAACTAGATTTGCATAGCTAGTAAAGTTTTACTTAGTTTCCCCCTGGATAAGCGTACGACATATTTGGAACAAGTTCAAGAACCTCGGGCCGCGGCACTCATGCCTCCCGCAGGTCACCATCTCAATAACTTTGGGGCCACGGCTCACAAGCCTCCCGCAAAGTCAAACATCTCAATAACTTCCGGGCCCCGGCTCGCAAGCCTCCCAAGAAGTCAAACATTTCAATAACTTTCGGGCCACGGCTCCCGTAGGCCTCCCGTAAAGTCAACATTTCAATAACTTCTGGGCCCCGGCTCGCAAGCCTCCCAAGAAGTCAAACATTTCAATGACTTTCGGGCCACGGCTCCCGCAGGCCTCCCGTAAAGTCAACATCTCAACAACCATTATCCAGAACTAAGGTTTTCGAACATTCTTTCTCCCTTGGGTTTAATTAGTATATTCATATGATGACTCAAACGATCATTCTCATCTAAATATATTTCCAAAATACCCATATTTGTCCAAGGCTTTGCAACATGAAATTTCCAAGTGACAAGGTCACACTTGTTCCTTAAAAACACAATTTTTTTTCCAAATTGATGAACATAATTTTACAAAATAATATTTGAGCTTTCAAAAAAAATAGACTCGGTTGCCCGTAGGCCTTCCAAACATCATGTAACCCCTCGGCTTCACCGACAAAGTGAAGATTCGAAAATATTTTTTTCTGTAAGCTATGACACTTATGAGATGATCTCTCGGTACTTCAGAAGGATTTTTATGAGTAAGACTAGTTATTAATAAAGTTGCGAGCTACGTACCGGTCACGAACCGTAAACTTTTTAAGGACGTATATACAGTTCGATTTTTCCTAGAAAATGGATTATTAAGTATGATACGATTAAGCGTGAACTTCCTACTCAGTCAGTGAAGATTAGACGAACTGTAAGAGTGAAATTTGTTACGGACTTCGTACCTATATTTCGCGAGATACCGAAAAATTCCCAATTTTAGTGGTTAATGACGGGATTATTTTTAGGATAATTTTGGTGTTAGAATTTTCCCGAATTAAGCTATAATCCTCCGAACTTTCATCTGATTTAAACCCAAACTGGCAAAATAAATTAAGATCTTCAAGGAGACACCATAGGGAGATGACATGTGGCACTCAAAATCCCCACTTGGATTGGATCATTAATGGCATGTCATATAGGTATGGGAATGTTGCACTTGTTACTTAATTCTCAAGCCAAACTCACATCATCTCTCTCATCTCTTCCCTAATTCGAAAATACACAAGGAAGAAGAAGAAAGAAATTGGTTTAGTCTTCCACTTGTGATCAAGAACTCCTAAGCTTTTCTCCAACTTAAGTGTCTAAGTGTAAGTAAGACTTTAGACTTTGTTTGGTTAAATCCTTCCTAGAATTTAAGTGTAAACTAAAGGTGCATGAAAATGTTGTTATTATGGTGATTTTGTTTAGGATCTTCGGTGAAATGGTTTGAAGGAGAAGATCACCATCTTTCTACGGTTTAAAAATCTTCTAAAGAGGTAAGGAATCCCTTAAGTTGGTTTAGTCACTTGAGGGTGATCAAATGCTAGTAAATTATGTGACTAGGAATTTTATGTGAAAATTATGTGTTAAGTTTGTGGATCTACTAGTTGACTCAAGAAACCACACTTTGGATTTTTGGTAATTTTTGTATACATGTTCATAGCTAATTTATGCATGTATATGTTGTATTTATGCCCATATAGGCTTATACTTGTGAAAATAGTGAAAGGAAATCAGGATAGATTCTGGCAGTAACTTCCGAGATTTATTGGGAAAATTTGGTAAGGTATTTTGACTCCATTTTTCTCAGATATGTAGTTCAATAAGTGTAGAACCCGCATATAAAATTTCATAATGCTCGGAGTAGTATAAGTATGGTTTTCGAATTTTTTTTCCAAAACTGGTCCAGAGAGAGAAATTCTGGACAGCACACTGCCAAGGGCAAAAATGGAATTTTCTGTGTTTATTCGTGGATCAAAATGACCAAAACGTTTTACGGACATCAAGTACTATAAGTTGGGGTTCTACCATAAAAATTTCAAGTGAAAAAGAGTTCGGGAACTATTTTTACCGGCTCAATCTTTCGGACTGCGCCAAGCTGGAATTTTCTGAAAAAGAATGGTTAGGAACAATTTCGACAAAAATATGTTGTAATAAAAATAGTAACGAAATTTTGGAATGTCACAATCAATTTGGAAGAAGAATTGTGTTTTTAAGAAACAAGTGTGACTCTTGTCACTTGGAAATTTCGTGGTGAAAAGCCATTGACAAATGTGTGTATTTTGGAAACATATTTGGATAAGTATAATTGTTTTGAGTCGTCATGTGAATATGCTAATGTGAGGTGTCTTGTATGATTAATTAATACTGCAGAGCGAAGTCTATTCGCTGAGTGAATGGTGAGATGTCTTGTATGATTAATTCATACTGCAGAGCGAAGTCTATTCGCTGAGTGAATGGTGAGATGTCTTGTATGATTAATTCATACTGCAGAGCGAAGTCTATTCGCTGAGTGAATGGTGATATGTCTTGTATGATTAATTCATACTGCAGAGCGAAGTCTATTCGCTGAGTGAATGGTGAGATGTCTTGTATGATTAATTCATACTGCAGAGCGAAGTCTATTCGCTGAGTGAATGGTGAGATGAGATGTCTTGTATGATTAATTCATACTGCAGAGCGAAGTCTATTCGCTGAGTGAATGGTGAGGTGTCTTGTATGATTAATTCATACTGCAGAGCGAAGTCTATTCGCTGAGTGAATGGTGAGGTGTCTTGTATGATTAATTCATACTGCAGAGCGAAGTCTATTCGCTGAGTGAATGGTGAGATGTCTTTGTATGACTAATTCATACTGCAGAGCGAAGTCTATTCGCTGAGTGAATGGTGAGATGTCTTTGTATGATTAATTCATACTGCAGAGCGAAGTCTATTCGCTGAGAGAATTAGTGAGCATTAAAATGTCGTGTGTCCCGAACAATGATGTGTGTGTTGTGATTCTCACTTTGGATTGAGTGGAAATTCTCGGAAATGAAAGTTTTGCAAACTTGTCCGAAAGGACATGAAAATGATTTGAGCGGCAGTTATGCCATGGTATTTAACTGAGAAAACTTTACATGATTTAACTCGTATACTCTGCTATACTTTCTTTTATTGATAATCTGGTTACAGGTAGATTTTCAACTTATGGAAAAAGCTACAGTTTTCTGAGAATTATGTCTTTCGAAACCTTTGTTTACTTTTGAGTGACAATGGATTTCCTTACTTAGCCGTCGTGCTAACTACACTTCGATGTGTTTACAGATGTTGTCTAGTATGGGCTCCTGAAGCCCGATGAGTTCTGAATAGGATGGAAGTCGAGGTTGAGGACTACCCTATCCTAGAATAGACACCCTAGAAGAATTATTTCCACACGTACATATTTGTATGTTGACATGGTTATTTGAGGTTGTAAGTTTAGCCTTAGCGTTTGGGTATAGGAGAGATACCTAAGCGTGGCGGTAACACCCAGTTTTCTGCTGGCTAGACGCTTCCGCAATGTATTGTATTATTAGGGATTTTGTAATAAATCCAAGTTGTGAAAATTGGGGTGTTACACATCATAACCCTCGGGAGCAAAAACATCGGAAGAAGGTTCGGTCGAAAACGAGTCCGCGTCGCGCGGACTCGCGGTTGTCCGCAGCGACGGACGCACGGCGGACGCGTGCGTCCGAGCTGCGTCCGCTGGTTCGGCAAGGGACGCCGAATTTCTGGGCGCCACGGATGCGCAGCGGACGCGCACGTCCGTGTCGCGTCCGGCCATTCGGCCGGGACGCCGAAACTTTTTACGCGATGGACGCGCGGTGGACGCGCGTCCACTGTCGCGTCCATCCGATTCTGCCCACTTCGGGCCGCAAGAACGGGGTTGTAACGTCCCGATTTTCCACTATTTTCACAAGTGTAAGCCTATATGGACATAAACACAACACATACATGCATAAATCAACTATGAACCTGCATACAAAAATTACCACAAATCAAAGTGTAGTCTTTTAAGCAAATTTGTAGGTCCATAAACTTAACACATAATTTCACGTAAAATTCCTAGTCACATAATTTACTAGCATTTGATCACCTTTAAGTGACTAAACCAACTTAAGGGATTCCTTACCTCCCAAGTAGATTTTTTTTTTAGAACCGTAAAAAGGTGATGATCTCCTCCTCCACACTTTTCACCGAAGATCCTAAACAAAATCACCATAATAACAACATTTTCATGAACCTTTAGTTTAAACTTAAGGTCTAGGAAGGATTTAACCGAACAAAACCAAAGTTTTTACCTATAATAGAGCACTTGAGTTGGAGAGAAAGCTATGGAGTCCTTGATCACAATGTAGAAGAATGAGGTTTCCTTCCTCTTCTTTTCCTTATGATTTTCGAAAATAGGAGGTGAGAGAGAGATGATGATGGGAGGTTGGCTTGAAGATTAAGAAACAAGTATACCATCCCATACCTTTTATGACACTTCATTAATGAATTTACCATGTGGTAATTAAGGATGACACTTGTCAAATTCCCATGGTAGATCCTTGAAGGGTAGAACTTATTTTGCCAGTTTGGGGTTAAATCAGATAAAAGTTCGGAGGATCATAACTTAATTCGGGAAAATTCTAACACCAAAATTATCCTAAAAATAATCCCGTTATTAACCGCTAAAATTGGAAATTTTTCGGTATTTCTCGAAATATAGGTACGAAGGTCCGTAACAATCTCACTCTTACAGTCCGTTTAAATTTCTCTTGAACTAAGTAGAAAGTTCAGGCTTAATCGTATCATACTTAGTAATCCATTTTCTAGGAGGAATTCGAACTGTATATGCATCCTTTAAAATTTTACGGTTCGTGACCGGTACGTAGATCGCAGCTTATTAATAACTAGTCTCTAAAAAAAATTCCTTTGAAATACCGAGAGACCTTCTCATAAATGTCATAGCTAAAAAAAAGTATTCTCAAACCTTAACTCTGTCGGAAAAACCGAGGGGTCACACTATAAATATAATTTCATCTCAGCATAATAGCCAATACAAGATAATGAATTAAAAACCACAAAGACTATGGTTGTGTTTGGAATCCAGGAAAATGAATTATGGGAAAATAGTTGCCCTAACACAATAAATTCAATAGTGTGTGCATTCTGAGTGCACTCTATGTTCATCGTGCGTGCCGTGTACATGCATCGTGGGTCGGACACGCACTCTACGCTCTTGTTAAAGGTATTTCAACCTCCTAAAATGAAAATAAACCACTGAAAAAACTTAAAAAAAATAAGACAAAGAATAGAAGAAAATATGTTTGATTGTCTGTTTTTTTTTCTTTTTGCTACCAAATTTATATTCTAATATTTAAATTGTAACAATGCATTAAAATATTTCTATTTATTATTTTTTAAGAATTGACCAAGCTACCGCATGTTATAAAATGAATACATTTAATAACCAACTAAAAAAATTAAAATAAGTAATTCCTTGAAAACATGATAATATTAATAATTTATATAAAATGAGATCATTGAATCATTCTTAATATTGAATTCACATAAAAATTAAAAAGAAAAACTCCAATAAAATAACATTATTAAGTCATATAATGAATATTAGGAAAATTGAAGTTGTGACATGGTATACAATTACTATAAAAAAATGACAAAAACTTGTGTGAGACCGTCTCACCATGAGATGAGTTTGGTCGGGTCGGGTCAATATGCAAATGTAGCACTTATATGCGCAAATGCCATACTTATATGCTCAATTGTAATACTAATCTAAAATAAAATTTTTGTTACTTATTAGGTAAATGTAATACTTTTAAGGGAAAATACAATACTTTTACATTTCGATTTAAAACTATTACATTTTTCCTCAAAAGTATTATATTTGCCCTTATAAGTGAGAGGCACTTGTAAACATTACTTATTATGAAAAATATATTACTTTTTCTCTTATAAGTAACAAAAATTGTATTTTTGATTAGTGTTATATTTGAGCATATAAGTATGAGATTTGCACATGTAAGTATGACATTTGCATGGTGCTTTGACCCGACCCGACCCGTCTCACGAATATGGGTCCGTGAGACGGTCTTACACAAGTGTGACCCAAATAAAATATAATCTAATTATGTATAAATAAAATGTATCAAATTTTTATCATATATGTGGCCCTATAAATATAATTTCATCTCTGCATAATAGCCAATACAAGATAATGAATTAAAAACCACAAAGACTATGGGTGTGTTTGGAATCAAGGATAATGAATTATGGAAAACTAGTTGTCCTAACACAATAAATTCAATAGTGTGTGCGTTCTGAGTGCATTGTATGTTCATCGTGAGTGTCGTGTACATGCATCGTGTGTCGGACACGCAGTTTACGCTCTTGTTAAAGGTATTTCGACCTCATGAAATGAAAATAAACCATTAACAAAACTTAAAAAATAAAAGACAAAGAATTGAAGAAAATATGTTTGTTTGTCTGTTTTTTTTTTCTTTTTGCTACCAAATTTATATTCTAATGTTTAAATTGTAACAATGCATTAAAATATTTCTATTTATTATTTTTTAAGAATTGACCAAGCTACCGCATGTTATAAAATGAATACATTTAATAACCAACTAAAAAAATTAAAATAAGTAATTCCTTGAAAACATGATAATATTAATAATTTATATAAAATGAGATCATTGAATCATTCTTAATATTGAATTCACATAAAAATTAAAAAGAAAAACTCCAATAAAATAACATTATTAAGTCATATAATGAATATTAGGAAAATTGAAGTTGTGACATGGTATACAATTACTATAAAAAAATGACAAAAACTTGTGTGAGACCGTCTCACCATGAGATGAGTTTGGTCGGGTCGGGTCAATATGCAAATGTAGCACTTATATGCGCAAATGCCATACTTATATGCTCAATTGTAATACTAATCTAAAATAAAATTTTTGTTACTTATTAGGTAAATGTAATACTTTTAAGGGAAAATACAATACTTTTACATTTCGATTTAAAACTATTACATTTTTCCTCAAAAGTATTATATTTGCCCTTATAAGTGAGAGGCACTTGTAAACATTACTTATTATGAAAAATATATTACTTTTTCTCTTATAAGTAACAAAAATTGTATTTTTGATTAGTGTTATATTTGAGCATATAAGTATGAGATTTGCACATGTAAGTATGACATTTGCATGGTGCTTTGACCCGACCCGACCCGTCTCACGAATATGGGTCCGTGAGACGGTCTTACACAAGTGTGACCCAAATAAAATATAATCTAATTATGTATAAATAAAATGTATCAAATTTTTATCATATATGTGGCCCTATAAATATAATTTCATCTCTGCATAATAGCCAATACAAGATAATGAATTAAAAACCACAAAGACTATGGGTGTGTTTGGAATCAAGGATAATGAATTATGGAAAACTAGTTGTCCTAACACAATAAATTCAATAGTGTGTGCGTTCTGAGTGCATTGTATGTTCATCGTGAGTGTCGTGTACATGCATCGTGTGTCGGACACGCAGTTTACGCTCTTGTTAAAGGTATTTCGACCTCATGAAATGAAAATAAACCATTAACAAAACTTAAAAAATAAAAGACAAAGAATTGAAGAAAATATGTTTGTTTGTCTGTTTTTTTTTTCTTTTTGCTACCAAATTTATATTCTAATGTTTAAATTGTAACAATGCATTAAAATATTTCTATTTATTATTTTTTATGAATTGACCAACCTACCGCATGTTATAAAATGAATACATTTAATAACCAACTAAAAAAATTAAAATAAGTAATTCCATGAAAACATGATAATATTAATAATTTATATAAAATGAGATCATTAAATCATTCTTAATATTGAATTCACATAACAATTAAAAATAAAAAATCCAATAAAATAACATTATTAAGTGATATAATGAATATTAGGAAAATTGAAGTTGTGACAGGGTATAATATAATGAATATTAGGAAAATTGAAGTTGTGACAGGGTATACAATTATGAATATTAGGAAAATTGAAGTTGTGACAGGGTATACAATTACTATAAAGAAAATATAATCTAATTATGTATAAAAAATGTATCAAATTTTTATCATATATGTGGCCCTAGAAATATAATTTCATCTTTGCATAATAGCCAATACAAGATAAAGAATTAAAAACCACAAAGACTATAGGTGTGTTTGGAGTCCAAGAAAATGAATTATGGAAAAATAGTTGCCCTAACACAATAAATTCAATAGTGTGTGCATTCTGAGTGCACTCTATGTTCATCGTGCGTCCCTTGTACATGCATAGTGTGTCGGACACGCACTCTACGCTCTTGGTAAAGGTATTTCGACCTCCTGAAATGGAAAATAAACCACTTAAAAACTTAAAAAATAAAAGACAAAGAATAGAAGAAAATATCTTTGTTTGTCTGTTTTTTTTTTCTTTTTGCTACCAAATTTATATTCTAATGTTTAAATTGTAACAATGCATTAAAATATTTCTATTTATTATTTTTTATGAATTGACCAAGCTACCGCATGTTATAAATTGAATACATTTAATAACCAACTAAAAATGTTAAAATAAGTAATTCCATGAAAACATTATAATATTAATAATTTATATAAAATGAGATCATTGAATCATTCTTAATATTGAATTCACATAACAATTAAAAATAAAAAATCCAATAAAATAACATTATTAAGTCATATAATGAATATTAGGAAAATTGAAGTTGTGACAGGGTATACAATTCCTTGTCTCACTGTGCTATCTTGACTTTTAACAAATTTTACCACATGCACTTTATCATTTAAAGCAATAGTAGAAATGGTCAACTTGATAGAGGCTTGAGAATACGACGGATCATAACCGATACCGGTTTTATCGTCAGATGGTTTTTGCATATTTACCATTTTGTCCATTATTTTAGACGAATGTGTAAATGTTGCAATAACCTCCCTTAAGTTGTGTTCTCTCACTTCGCTCGATTTACACTCTTATTGAAGACAAATAATTTTGGCATTCAATTCTTTCACCTCAGACAGAGCATGTTGCAATTTTCCATTTATTTCATCTTTTTCAAGAATAAGAAATTTATTATGCGCTCTTCGAGTTGAGAGTGAGTGTCCATTACGGTTTGACATTCCCTCATTAAATGAGAGATAGACTCTTTCAAAAAAGTAGAACTCACAGAGTCAAAAGATTTAGATGTTACCTCATCTTGTTCCAAATCATGCGCCATTAAGCACTTGTCCTCACAGGTTGACTCACTTGAAATACTCATGCAAAATAATGCATTGTTATCCTTAGAGTTGTCACTTTCATCACTTGAAGATTCCTCTGACATGCTTGATTCCAAGGGATCACTAATCAAGGCTTTTCTCTTATCCTTTTTAAATCTTCTTTCCTTAGTCTTAGCCTCTTCCTGCACAATATCATTTTGATTTTTGCTCACCTTGGGATATGGACACTCAGCCATAAAGTGTCCAGGCTTTCTGCAATTGTAGCATAAATTCAAAACTTCTTCTGGGTTGCTTCATCTAGATCTTCTCATTGAGCTTGTATTTTTCTTCTTCATAAATTTCTTAAATTTCTTAACAAACAAAGCAAAATTTTCGTCAGATAAAAATTCACTATTTTCAACTGACCTTGACGTGGATGGTTGTTCGACAACGAGTGCGGCATTTTTCTCTTCGCGTTCCTCTTCCATCCTTGACTTCATTTCGAATTCGTATGCCTTGAGATCACTAAAAAGTTTGTCGGTTGACAACGTGTTTAGATCTCTATGATCTCTCATGGCCTTGACCTTCATATCCCAGTTTGACGGTAATCCTCGTAGGATTTTTAGCGATATCTCCTTTTGATCGATCTCCTTACCTAGATCGACAATCTCTCCCATGATTCTAATAAATCTTGCTTCCATGTCGGTAATAGATTCACCACTTATCATTTTGAAATCCTCAAATTTCTTTAATGCTATGGTTAGCTTATTATCCTTCTCTTGTTCGTCTCCTTCGCAAATGTTCACAAGAACTTCCCATACTTCTTTCGCGGTTTTGCATTTTCGAACTTTCGGGAAAGTTGCATCGTCAATGACTTTGAACAGAATATCATTGGCAAAAAGGTGAAGTCACATGTATCTAGGATATTCTAGGATAATAAATGTGACAAAGTGTAATGCATGTGATGCTCAGATGAATAAATATGCAAGCAGATATATGAGCAGATAAAGTAAATGACACAGGGATTTTATAGTGGTTCGGAGGTGATGTAATCCTCCTACTCCACTTTCTCCTTCCTTTAGGAGAGATTCCACTATCTTCAATCACCCAGATACAATAGTGAATCTGTGCTCTTCTAGCACTCCTCTACTCCGAATGCACTTTCGCTACAGCAACACTCAAACCCGAACGTCTTGCACCCAGCTACGTTCACGAGCGTCTTGCACCCAGCTACGCCCTTCAACCAAGTGTTTTGCACCCAGCTACACTTAGTCTCCACAAGTGTTCTGCACAAAGCTGCACTCCTCCGAGTAATTCGCACAAAGCAATCAACCAAGTGTTTTGCACCCAACTACACTTAGTTTCTCCCGAGTGTTTTGCACAAAGCTACACTCCTACAATTTCTTTTTCAAGAAATAAAGTATTTCTTTCTAAGACTTGATTTCTCTCGTGTTTAGCTCACTACTTAGCACTTTCAAATCTAATATCACTTGTAGTGTATTCAGTGCTAATACCTCATCCGTATTTTGTTCCCCTTTTTCGTTGTGTCATTCACTATATTTTGCATCAAGTCTTCTTGGTTTTATATAGCTAAATTAGCTTTTTGCCCGTTGTAATTTTTCAGAGCATTAAATGCTTTCAGATGGTTTTCGTCAACTTTGATGGCTCCGTGAGATGAATTTGAATTTTGCTTTTGATAATCCTCCAACTTTCTTCCGCAATCACTGATATAATTTTCCTTGTAACTTGTAGCCATCATATCCATCCTTGACTTTGGTAGTGTGAACACTTGACTTTGTTCATAGTCCATAAGTCAGGTTGCTCTGAAATATATCCGTTCGGTGACTCTTGTTTGAGCATAATTAATGCCTCTGAAAAGTATACTAACTTTTCTCATAATGATCTTCAGCTCCTTGTAGCAAGATAATTTGAATTCACCTTTTGGAGTCATCCTCATGCCATATTTAGGAAAATAATATTTTCCCTTTTTAGAAATATTGTTGGCAGTGTTCGACTCCTTTGGAATAAATAGACTCAAAAATAAATTTTGTCCTTCCCCCTATTGGTTTGGATCTCACGTAAATCATCCTTCATGCATGGCATAATAGGTTGACCTTTATGTGTAGGTCATCCTCATCCTCCTTCAAGAATGTACATAGTTAGCCTCATCCTCATAATAACTTGTAGCTAAGTCATTCTCAACCTCATATTTAATTCCAAGAGGCCAAGTCATCCTCATCCTCATTCTTGATCTCAAATACGGTCAAGTCATCCTCATCTCCCTTTTGATTCAAGTTATCCTCATCACCATTCTTGATTTGAATTTCGGCCAAGTCAACCTCATCTCCAATCTTGATTTAATTTTCGACCAAGTCATCCTCTCTTTAAATAAAAGAGGCAAGGTCATCCTCATCACCAAAATTACTTTCCTTGCATGAGTTAGCCTCCAAAATATTTTGTGAGAGAACCCATTCGAGATTGACTTCAATTTTGACTTTTAATTGCAACATCTTCATCACGAATTAATTAATTCTCTCAAAGAATTAATTCTTGCAATTCGAACCGTTGACTTGCTCCGGGATGTCTTCGAGTCTTGATCAATCTTCCAAATTCTCCTCAATTTATAAAGTGGAAACGAATGACTTACAAGTATAAATTAAAAATTTATACTGTTGTAATTTCCGCTTAACCGATTCGGCTTGTGCTTGACGTAATCCTATACTAGACTCAAAATAAAATTAGGGGTCTAATATTACATTTTTGGTTCATCAAAACAATTACAATATATTCCTAACAATTTCCCCCTTTTTGATGATACCAAAACTTATACCCGAACATTTTGGCTATAGTCCAAATCAAAAATTGATTTTTCATTTTTCTAATTTTATTTTGACTAGCCAATTTGACGAGTTTACAATTTGACTGACCTACATGCTTTATAATTTAGACACGTACGAAAAGTTTTAAAGTTTGAGGTTTAATTTCAATTTTAACTTTTGTCAATAACTCTTTTACCCTCAATTTTGCATGTTACAAAATTAAAACGTGTGTCCAAAAATTAATAAAGCAATAAAACAACTATAAAATACTATAAACCATAAGAAATTCGTACCATATCATTAAAATAAGCCTTATATAGTTGTAATGGTACATACATAACATACTAGAACTAGAAATCAATAAAGTCCAAGCATATCATTTATTCTAGCTCTAAGCTTCTTGAAGTTACCTTTGCAGTCATCATGTAGGAACTTCTCCTTGACTCTTCCTTTCAAGTAATGCTTGATGACTTCCTTTGGATCACTAGCGAGAAATACTCCTCTAGTGTACCATTGAGCACACTCCTTTAGAGTCCTTACTTCGGTGAGTATCGTCTCTTTGGATAGGTGAAGATTGAACATCCTGATTACTCTATCTTCATCAACGCACATGGGTGTACCTGAAAAATCAATAACAAATCGAAATGTAGGCGGTACCCATTCTTCTTGTGCTTTCCCCTGCGAAGATGATCCACCAAAATGAGAGGGTATCCTTTCTTCCCCCTTTTTGGTAGCATCCAAAATCTTCTTGAACATCACCATGTCCCCTTTCTGTTGGGATCTCATTTCTTTGATCAGAATTGAATCGGCCTTGTGCCTTGCGTCCATTTCCTCCATTTTCTTTTCTAATCCTTGGACGGTGTTGACGTGTAGGCACTCTTGTAACACGTCAATGCTTGCTTCATGTGACAAGTTGCTCCTTGATGTCCACATTTTTCAACTCCTCCACTTGAGTCATAATACGCCTCAATTTGCTGTTCACCACACGGTCATTTTTGTCAATTGCATCCTTTTGAGCTGTCACCACTTCACTAATAGCTTTCCTTTCTTTCTCCAACATGAGCATCATCTTGGCAATGAAACCATTCAACTCCTCCTTGATTACTGGGTTTAATCTGTTCATGCCTCGTTCCATGTCTGCAATCTGCTCAAATAATTTCAAGAAATTTGTGTACAAAGTATTGTCAGAATTGCTTACTGCTTCCTTGAATTCCTTGAGAGCTGTAATTATTGCTTCGTTCGAATTATCCCTTGATAAATTCGAAATCACCCTGGCTTGTTGCATTCGGTCTTCTATGTTTATTGGCACATGTCTAGGTGTAGGAGTACTAGCCTGTCCAACATCAACTGCATCATCATCATCACTATTGCTTGGATCAATTTCTACTCCTTCTTCTTGATCTTGTTCAGCCTCAACACCAAAAATTTCGTTAATTTCTCCTTATGCATCCACACGTGGGTTGGCCTCAACATGCTCATTTGTGGCATCCAAGTTAGCCACAAAATTGTCACTTTCAACATTTTCTCCTTGAAATACACCATGGTCACCATAGTCACGTGTACCACGTTCCACTTGTGACACAAATTCAACTCCCTGGTTAGCCTCATCTACACCAATATTTGTGTCCAAGTTAGCCTCAACCTCAAAAGTGTTGCCATCATCATTTTCAACATCAATTTCTCTTGGGTTGACCTCAACTTCAACTTCATGAACATCCAAGACTTCTCGTTCGGCCTTAACATTATTAATGTCACAAATTAATATAATTTTGATTTTAGTGACATATTGTTAAGGTTTTTCCACCTAAATGAATAGTGTGTTAAAACCCGTAATAAATGTAATTCCAAGGGCCATTTGAAGATAGGAAAATTATTTCATTAAAACATAAAAAGCCTTTTATTTAGATATTTTTTCATTCACTACAAAGGCTTTTTCACACGGAATTTCTTCCTTTCACTTCTTTTTCTTTGAGGTGGCTGGGCTGGTTACAGTCTTGTTGCGAGAGAAGCAGATACACGGCTGGCAATGGATGTTCCTTCAGAGTCCGAGCTAGAGTAGTGTGTAGCTCCAGAGGTTTGCAGCGGGGATTCTGAAGGCTGGCTTCCTTTCAGAAGAAAAAGGACGTAGTCCCTATCTAGGTCTCCAGGCTTTTGTTCCCCCTCGGCCTGTTCAGTGGACTGCACGGGTTCTTCTTCCAACATGATTGGATCAGCGGATGTGTGACCAACTTCATGTCCACCGTTAGCAATCCGCCTTGCCCTCAGCATTTCCAATCGTACATGTTCCGCAATTCTTCTGGAGGTACATCTCACAGTCTTCTCGGCTTGCTTCTTTGGCTTCATTTTTCCTGCAAGTGAATTATACAAGACAAAGAAAATTCTTCTTTCTTCTTGAGGGGTTAGTCCGAAAAGGGTCCTTCATATAGTTGGGAAAATGTTGTGTTGAAACTTCCCAACATTGAATAGTCATTCAATGCTTTGGGCGGTTCACAACTTCCAACATTTCCATCAACTCTTAAAAGTCGTTCTCTTTTATGTTGGTCAAAAAGTGCATTATATGCATGCAACAAATATTCCTGCAAAAGATGGATAGATAGGACAAAAAGTAGTAGATAACAATCCTATCAAACAGCTTAAGAAATACGTGATCATGCCATAAAAGGATAGGTTGACTGAGCAATAAAATGCTATGCATTTTTCATACGTAAATAAATAAGCAAACACGGTCACAAAATAAAAAATATACGTACGTAACAGAGATAAACCATAAAATATAACACATGCATATGTACGAAAATAACCAAATTAAGAAGTTAAAACACAAAAATTGAACACGCATACGTGAAAAAATCACAAATAAATCATAAAAACATGCATAAAATAAATAATGAGCTTAAAAGATAGAGATTTTTGATACTTAGCTCATTTTGATCATACCCATCTCGTGCCTTAGAGTGTTCAATCTTGATTCGCATAAAGGCTTTGTGGGAATATCAGCAATTTGACTTTTCGTGGGTATATACTCGATCTTTAAGTCCTTCTTTTCAACGTGATCACGGATAAAATGATGTCTCACGTCAATGTGTTTGGTTCGCGAGTGAAACACTGGATTTTGGGTAATTGCAATTGCACTAGTATTGTCACAGAAAATACTAACGTCATCGCAATTAATCCCGTAATCTTTTAATTGTTGCTTCATACATAAAATTTGCGCACAACAACTCCCTGTTGCGATATATTCTACTTCGGTTGTACTTGTTGCAATGGAGTTTTGTTTCTTGCTAAACCAAGAGACCAATCTTCCCCCTAAGAACTGGCACGTTCCTGAGGTACTTTTTCTGTCTACTCTGCATCCTGCAAAATCTGCATCTGAAAATCCAGTTAGTTCAAAATTACCTTCTTTTGGATACCAAAATCCCACATTGATAGTTCCTTTGAGATAACGGATAATCTTCTTGGTAGCTTGAAAATGACTTTTTGTTGGCTGTGATTGGAATCTAGCACATACACCTACTAAGTAAGATATATCGGGTCTACTCGCAGTGAGGTATAGTAGAGAACCAATCATTCCTCGATATTTCGTTTGTTCAACATCTTTTCCTTCATCATCTTTGTCCAGTCTGAGTGCTGTACTCATCGGTATTTTGACTGAGCCTTTTCCTTCCATGCCAAACTTTTTGATCAGATCTTTTGTGTATTTGGCCTGGTTGATAAAGATTCTTTCCTTTAGTTGTCTGACTTGTAGTCCAAGGAAGTAATTTAGTTCACCCATCATGCTCATTTCGAATCTGTTTTGCATAAGCTTAGAAATTTCTCACACAAGTATTTATCAGTACTTCCAAATATAATATCATCAACATAAATTTGTACCAATAAAATATGATTATTTTCTTGAATTCTAAATAAGGTTTTGTCAACAAGGCCTTTGGTAAAACCACAACTAATTAAGAACATTGATAGACTATCATACCAAGCTCGTGGTGCTTGTTTTAACCCATATAATGCCTTCTTTAGCTTATAGACCTTATCAACATCACCTTTTACCTCGAAACCGGGTGGTTGTTCAACGTAGACTTCCTCTTCAAGTAGTCCGTTTAGGAATGCACTTTTCACGTCCATTTGATAAACCGTGAAATTCTTGTATGCTGCGTAGGCTAGAAAAATTCGTATTGCTTCAAGTCGTGCAACTGGGGCGAATGTTTCATCAAAATCAATTCCTTCTTCTTGTGAATAGCCCTTTGCAACTAGCCTTGCCTTATTCCTAACAATGATTCCATCTTCATTTGCTTTGTTCCTAAAGACCCATTTCGTTCCAATAACGTTATGATCTTTTAGTCTAGGAACAAGTTCCCATACGTCATTCCTTGTGAACTGATTTAGCTCTTCTTGCATGGTCTCAATCCAGCTTGAATCACTTAGAGCTTCATCTATTTCTTTCGGTTCAATCTGAGACAGAAAACACGCAAATAGAGTGTCTCGTGTAGCTGATCTTGTTTTCACGCCTTCTTGCAGATTTCCAATAATAAGATATTATGAATGATTCCTTAGCCACTTTCTATCAGGTTGGAAAAATTCTTGAACGTTGGTAGAAGATAGAGGTTGACTAGCACGTGTAGATCCTTCTTGAATAGCTTGGTCAGCCTCATCCTCACTTCTAGGATTTTGAATATTCATGTGGTTAACCTCATCCTCAAAATTTGTCTGATTAATGAGGTTAACCTCACCAACATGAATTTCTTCATTTCTAGAGTTAGCCTCATCTCTCCTAGTGAGTGTCACGCCCATTTCTTGAATTTTGGAATTGTCAAGTTCCAAATCACTTATTCCATGCAAGATCTCAATCTCAGATGAATCATTAGTCTCAAATAAATTGTTTGGTACATTTTTACCAGTATTCGAAACATTTGCTTCCTTGCTTTTTGCTGATTCATCAAATACAACATGTATTGTTTTTTCTACCACCATTGTTGATTTATTGTATACTCTGAATGCTCTGCTGGTGGAAGAATATCCCAAAAATATTGCTTCATCTGCACGCTCATCAAATGTTTTCAGATGTGTTTTACCATTGATCAGAACAAAACATTTGCATCCAAAAATATGAAAATAACTAAGGTTAGGTTTTCTCCCTTTCCAAAGTTCATATGGCGTTTTGTCGTGCAACTTGTGAATCATGCTTCTATTTTGAGTATAGCAAGCAGTATTGATAGCTTCTGCCCAAAAACATTTCGGTAGATCGGCAGCCGTAATCATAACTCGTGCGGCTTCTTTGAGCGTTCTATTTCTTCTTTCGGCTACACCGTTTTGTTGCGGCATTCTTGCGGCCGATAATTGATGTACAATTCCTTGAGAATTGCATTAAGCTTGAATCACACCATTCACGAATTCTGTACCCCGGTCGGTGCTGATTTTGACTATTTTGACTTCTTTTTCATTTTGAAGTTGCTTGAGTAGTTCTGGCAGCTTTTTCTCTACTTCATTCTTTTTGTTGAGAAATATTGTCCATGTGTACCTGGAAAAATCATCAACAACAACAAGAGTATATTTCTTACCACTTATACTTACTGGGTCTACTGGACTAAATAGATTCATGTGTAGTAGACTAAGAGGTCTTGAGCTTGATTCGTGGGTTTTGGACTTGAACGACGATTTGATTTGCTTTCCTCTTTGACATGCATTGCAAATTTGATCTTTCTTGTACGTGATGTTGGGTAGTCCTTTGACTAGATTTTTCGTTGCTAGCTTGTTGATCGTCTTGAAGTTCAAATGATTTAACGTCTTGTGCCATTCCCAACACGTGATGCTTGAATTGTTTGCCACTAGGCACACTGTATCTTTTGTAGTGCTTTAAGTCACAACGTACATATTTCTCTTTCTCGTTCCTTCAAGTACGACTTCTCCAGTTGATTCATTCTTCACTTGGCATTTGTCTTTGAAGAATTCCACAACATATCCTTTGTCACAAAATTGACTTGTACTCAACAAGTTGAATTTTAGACTTTCCACATAGGATACATCTTCTGTTTTCAATCCGTTTCGCACTATCGTTCCGATTCCTTTTGTTGAACCATATCGATCGTTTCCTCCAAACACTACTTTTGGTCCTTCGATGGATTTGAAATTAACAAGACTAGATTTGTTTCCAGTCATGTGCCGTGAACATCCACTATCGAAGTACCATACTTCCTGCAAAATATTTAAACAATTTTAGGTATCCAGTTTTGCTCGGGTCCTGGGGGGTTAGTGATTTTTGGTACCCAAATCCACCTTGTTCTCACAGAACCAAGAATAGGCGATTTGTAATCATTGTTAACCTTATAATCATAACTAATTTTTGAAAACTTTTTCCGTGCCAGGTTTTGAAAATTTAATCTACTTTTTGGCACTTGAGAAATATATTGTTTGAACTTATTAACTCTTGGTCTAGTCCAAGTATTAATATTTTCAACCCAATATGACTCAGTAGGATAAAATCTCCTAACTCCACTAGTTGGAAATTTTCCCATTTTCCAACGTGGTCTTTTTGCACTTAACTCATTGGAGTATCTTGAATAATTAAATTCATGCCTTTTAGCAGACTGTTTTGGCGAAAAGTAGGGTCTTTGAGCATTTGGCTGTATAGTACTATTTTTGGCAATATGTTGATACCCAATTCCTTGTCTCACTGTGCTATCTTGACTTTTAACAAATTTTACCACATGCATTTTATCATTTAAAGCAGTAGTAGAATTGGTCAACTTGATAGAGGCTTGAGAACACGACGGATCATAACCGAGACCAGTTTTATCGTTAGATGGTTTTTGCATATTTACCATTTTGTCCATTATTTTAGACGAATGTGTAAATGTAGCAATAACCTCCCTTAAGTTCTGTTCTCTCACTTCCCTCGATTTACACTCTTCTTGAAGACAAATAATTTTGGCATTCAATTCTTTCACCTCAAACAGAGCATGTTGCAATTTTCCATTTATTTCATCTTTTTCAAGAATCAGAAATTTATTATGCGCTCTTCGAGTTGAGAGTGAGTGTCCATTACGGTTTGACATTCCCTCATTAAATGAGAGATAGACTCTTTCAAAAAAGTAGAACTCACAGAGTCAAAAGATTTAGATGTTACCTCATCTTGTTCCAAATCATGCGCCATTAAGCACTTGTCCTCACAGGTTGACTCACTTGAAATACTAATGCAAAATAATGCATTGTTATCCTTAGAGTTATCACTTTCATCACTTGAAGATTCCTCTGACATGCTTGATTCCAAGGGATCACTAATCAAGGCTTTTCTCTTATCCTTTTTAAATCTTCTTTCCTTAGTCTTAGCCTCTTCCTGCACAATATCATTTTGATTTTTGCTCACCTTGGGATATGGACACTCAGCCATAAAGTGTCCAGGCTTTCTGCAATTGTAGCATAAATTCGAAACTTCTTCTTGGTTGCTTCGTCTAGATCTTCTCATTGAGCTTGTATTTTTCTTCTTCATAAATTTCTTAAATTTCCTAACAAACAAAGCAAAATTTTCGTCAGATAATAATTCACTATTTTCAACTGACCTTGACGTGGATGGTTGCTCCGGGATGTCTTCGAGTCTTGATCAATCTTCCAAATTCTCCTCAATTAATAAAGTGGAAGCGAATGACTTATAAGTATAAATTAAAAATTTATACTATTGTAATTTTCGCTTAACCGATTCGGCTTGTGCTTGACGTAATCCTATACTTAACTCAAAATAAAATTGGGGGTCTAATATTACATTTTTGGTTCACCAAAACAATTACAATATATTTCTAACAGAAGTTGTGACAGGGTATACAATTACTATAAAGAAAATATAATCTAATTATGTATAAAAAAAATATATCAAATTTTTATCATATATGTGGCCCTATAAATATAATTTCATCTCTACATAATAGCCAATACAAGATAAAGAATTAAAAACCACAAAGACTATAGGTGTGTTTGGAGTCCAGGAAAATGAATTATGGAAAAATAGTTGCCCTAACACAATAAATTCAATATTGTGTGCATTCTGAGTGCACTGTATGTTCATCGTGTGTGCCGTGTACATGCATCGTGTGTCAAACACGCAATCTACGCTCTTGTTAAAGATATTTCGACCTCCTGAGATGAAAATAAACCACTGACAAAAATTAAAAAATAAAAGACAAAGAATAGAAGAAAATTTGTTTGTTTGTCTGTTTTCTTTTCTTTTTGCTACTAAATTTATATTCTAATGTTTAAATTGTAACAATGAATTAAAATATTTCTATTTATTAATTTTTAAGAATTGACCAAGCTATGGCATGTTAAAAAATGAATACATTTAATAACCAACTATAAAAAAATTAAAATAAGTAATTCCATTAAAATATGATAACATTAATAATTTATATAAAATGAGATCATCGAATCATTCTTAATATTGAATTCACATAACAATTAAAAAGAAAAAATCTAATAAAATAACATTATTAAGTCATATAATGAATATTAGGAAAATTGAAGTTGTGACAGGGTATACAATTACTATAAAGAAAATATAATCTAATTATGCATAAAAAAATGTATCAAATTTTTATCATATATGTGGCCCTATAAATATAATTTCATCTTTGCATAATAGCCAATACAAGATAAAGAATTAAAAACCACAAAGACTATAGGTGTTCTTGGAGTCCAGTAAAATGAATTATGGAAAAATAGTTGCCCAAACACAATAAATTCAATAGTGTGTGCATTCTGAGTGCACTATATGTTCATCGTGTGGGCCGTGTACATGCATCGTGTGTCGGACACACACTCTACGCTCTTGTTAAAGGTATTTCGACCTCCTGAAATGAAAATAAACCACTAACAAAACTTAAAAACTAAAAGACAAAGAATAGAAGAAAATATGTTTGTTTGTCTGTTTTTTTTTTCTTTATGCTACCAAATTTATATTCTAATGTTTAAATTGTAACAATGAATTAAAATATTTCTATTTATTATTTTTTTAAGAATTGACCAAGCTACCGCATGTTATAAAATGAATACATTTAATAACCAAATATAAATAATTAAAATATGTAATTCCATTAAAACATGATAATATTAATAATTTATATAAAATGAGATCATTGAATCACTCATAATATTGAATTCACATAACAATTAAAAAGAAAAAATACAATAAAATAACATTATTAAGTCATATAATGAATATTAGGAAAATTGAAGTTGTGACAGCTGGGTATACAATTACTATAAAGAAAATATAATCTAATTATGTATAAAAAAATGTATCAAATTTTTATCATATATGTGGCCCTATAAATATAATTTCATCTCTGCATAATAGCCAATACAAGATAATGAATTAAAAACCACAAAGACTATGTGTGTGTTTGGAATCCAGGAAAATGAATTATGGAAAACTAGTTGCCCTAACACAATAAATTCAATAGTGTGTGCGTTCTGAGTGCACTGTATGTTCATCGTGCGTGCCGTGTACATGCATCGTGTGTCGGACACGCAATCTACACTCTTGTTAAAGGTATTTCGACCTCCTTAAATTAAAATAAACCACTAACAAAAATTAAAAAAATAAAAGACAAAGAATAGAAGAAATTAAAATTTTTTTGTTTGTCTGTTTTTTTTTTTCTTTTTGCTTCTAAATTTATATTCTAATGTTTCAATTGTAACAATGAATTAAAATATTTCTATTTATTAATTTTTAAGAATTGAACAAGCTACCGCATGTTAAAAAATGAATATATTTAATAACCAACTATAAAAAATTAAAATAAGTAAATCCATTAAAATATGATAATATTAATAATTTATATAAAATGAGATCATCGAATCATTCTTAATATTGAATTCACGTAACAATTAAAAAGAAAAAATCCAATACAATAGCATTATTAAATCATATAATGAATATTAGGAAAATTGAAGTTGTGACAGCTGGGTATACAATTATTATAAAGAAAATATAGTCTAATTATGTATAAAAAAATGTATCAAATTTTTATCATATATGTGGCCGTATAAATATAATTTCGTCTCTGCATAATAGCCAATACAAGATAATGAATTAAAAACCACAAAGACTATGTGTGTGTTTGGAATCCAGGAAAATGAATTATAGAAAACTAGTTGCCCTAACACAATAAATTCAATAGTGTGTGCGTTCTAAGTGCACTGTACGTTCATCGTGCATGCCGTGTACATGCATCGTGTGTCGGACACGCAATCTACGCTCTTGTTAAAGGTATTTCGACCTCCTGAAATTAAAATAAACCACTAACAAAAATTAAAAAATAAAAGACAAAGTATAGAAGAAATTAAAATTTGTTTGTTTGTCTGTTTTTTTTTCTTTTTGCTGCTAAATTTATATCCTAATGTTTAAATTGTAACAATGAATTAAAATATTTCTATTTATTAATTTTTAAGAATTGACCAAGCTATCGCATGTTAAAAAAATGAATACGTTTAATAACCAACTATAAAAAATAAAAATAAGTAAATCCATTAAAATATGATAATATTAATAATTTATATAAAATGAGATCATCGGATCATTCTTAATATTGAATTCACATAACAATTTAAAAGAAAAAATCCAATAAAATAACATTATTAAGTCATATAATGAATATTAGGAAAATTGAAGTTGTGACAGGGTATACAATAACTACAAAGAAAATATAATCTAATTATGTATAAAAAAATGTATCAAAAAAGAAAATATAATCTAATTATGTATAAAAAAATGTATCAAATTTTAAAATATAATCTAATTATGTATAAAAAAATGTATCAAATTTTTATATATAATCTAATTATGTATAAAAAAATGTATCAAATTTTTATCATATATGTGGCCCTATAAATATAATTTCATCTCTGCATAATAGCCAATACAAGAAAAAGAATTAAAAACCACAAAGACTATAGGTGTGTTTGGAATCCAGGAAAATGAATTATGGAAAAATAGTTTCCCTAACACAATAAATTCAATAGTGTGTGCATTCTGAGTGCACTGTATGTTCATCGTGCGTGCCGTGTACATGCATCGTGTGTCGGACACGCAATCTACGCTCTTGTTAAAGGTATTTCGACCTACTAAAATGAAAAAAAACCACTAAGAAAACTTAAAAAATAAAACACAAAGAATAGAAGAAAATTTGATTGTTTGTCTGTTTTTTTTTTCTTTTTGCTACTAAATTTGTATTCTAATGTTTAAATTGTAACAATGAATTAAAATATTTCTATTTATTAATTTTTAAGAATTGACCAAGCTACCGCATGTTAAAAAATGAATACATTTAATAACCAACTATAAAAAATTAAAATAAGTAATTCCAATAAAATATGATAATATTAATAATTTATATAAAATGAGATCATCGAATCATTCTTAATATTGAATTCACATAACAATTAAAAGGAAAAAATCCAATAAAATAACATTATTAAGTCATATAATGAATATTAGGAAAAAAATAGAAGTTGTGACAGGGTATACAATAACTACAAAGAAAATATAATCTAATTATGTATAAAAAAATGTAACCCCTCGGTTTTTCCGACAAAGTTAAGGTTCGAGAATATATTTTTTTTATGCTATTACATTTATGAGAAGGTGTCTCGGTGTTCGAAAGAAAATTTTTTTTTTCTTTTCCTTTGAGACTAGTTATTAATAAGCTGCGATCTATGTACCGATCACGAATCGTAAAATGTTAAAGGATGCTTATACAGTTCGAATTTTCCTAGAGATTAGATTATTAAGTATGATACGATTAAGCCTGAACTTCTAGTTAGTTCAAGTAAGAATTTAAACGGACTGTAAGGGTAAAATTATTACGGACCTTCGTACCTATATTTCGTAAAATACCGAAAAAAATTCCCAATTTTAGTGGTTATCGACGGGATTATTTTTAGGATAATTTTGGTGTTAGAATTTTCCCGAATTAAGTTATAATCCTCCGAACTTTCATCTGATTTAACCCCAAACTGGCAAAGTGAATTTTACTCCTCAAGAGCTACCATGGGGAGTTGACATGTGGCACTCTTAATTACCACATGGTGGAGGTAATTAATGCATGTCATAAGAGGTATGGGAATGTTGCACTTGTTTCTTAAACATCAAGCAAAACTCACCATCATCCCCTCTCTCATCTCCCATAATTTTGAAAATCATAAGGAAAAAGAAGAAGAAAGAAAAACTTAGTCTTCTACTTTGTGATCAAGAACTCCCTAAGCATCTCTTCAACTCAAGTGCTCTAGTATAGGTAAGGCTTTGGTTTTGTTCGGTTAAATCCTTCCTAGAACCTAAGTGTAAACTAAAGGTTCATGAAAATGTTGTTATTATGGTGATTTTGTTTAGGATCTTTGGTGAAAGGTTCGAAGGAGGAAATCATCAACTTCTACGGTTTTAAAATCTTCTAAAGAGGTAAGGAATCCCTTAAGTAGGCTTAGTCACTTGAAGGTGATCAAATGCTAGTAAATTATGTGACTAGGAATTTTATATGAAAATTTTGTGTTAAGATTATGGATCTACAAGTTGGCTCAAAAGACTATACTTTGATTTTTGAAAAATTTTAGTATGCATGTTCATAGTTACTTTATGCATGTATATGTTGTGTTAGGGCCATATATGCTTACACATGTGAAAATGGTGGAAGATTGAGTCGTTACAACCCCGTTCGTGCGGCCCGAAGTGGGCAGAATCGGATGGACGCGGCAGTGGACGCGTGTCCATCGCGCGTCCACCGCGCGCCCATCGCGGGAGAGCCTTCGGCGTCACGGCCGAAAGGCCGGACGCAACCACGGACGCGCGTCCGTGGCGTCCAGACTTCGGCGAGAAATGCCGAAGCAACGGACGCGGCTCGGACGCACGCGTTCGCTGTGCGTCTGCAGCTGCGGCCAACCGCGAGTCCGCGCGACGCGGACTCGTTTTCGACTGAACTTTTCCCCGATGTTTTAATCCTGAGCGTTACGATGTTTGGAAGGCCTATGGGCAACCGAGTAAAATTTTGAAAGCTCGAATATTATTATTTTTTTTTTGTGCATTATATCTATTAATTTGGAGAAAAATTGTGTTTTAAGAAATAATTGTGGTTCTTGTCACTTGGATTTTCATGGTGGAAAATCATCAACCAATATGTGTATTTTGGAAACACAATTGAACGAGTATGATTGTTTTGAGTCATCATGTGAATATGCTAATTAAACTCGAGGAAAATAAAGAATCATGTTTGCAACCCTTAATTTCTGGAATAAGGTGCGGACCTGCGGGAAGGCTTAAATGCCACAGCCCGGGGTTGGAATAAGGGTGGACCTATGGGAGGGCTGGAGTGCCATGACCCGAGGTTGGGATAAGGAGACCTGCGGGAAGGCTGGAAATGCCACGGCCCGAGGTTTGTATGATTAAATTCATACTGCAGAGCGAAGTCTATTCGCTGAGAAGAGAGAAAGTTATTGAAATGTTTTTGTATGATCAATTCATACTGCAGAGCGAAGTCTATTCGCTGAGAAGAGAAGGAGTTATGAAATTATTGAGACATTTGACCTGCAGGAGGCATGAGTGCCGCGGGCCGAAGTTCTTGAAACCATTCTAAGATTACACTATATCTATCCAAAAAGAAATTAAGTGATTTCACTAATTATAAAATCTAGTTACTCCGTAACTAGATCGCAGAGTAAAATGTCACCAGAGTTGAGTAGTAAAGTGTGTGTTGTTAAACTCTTTTGAATTAAATGATGGAATTCTCGGAAATGGAAGTATTATGTGTTGATGTCACTTATATACTATATTGTACTATTTTTTTTTTGTTGCTAATCTGATTGCAGGTAGATTGCAACCGTTGGGTAAAGTTTATAATTTCGGAATATTATATTGTTTTTGAAACCTTTGTTTACTTTCGAGTGACGATGGATTTCCTTACTTAGCCGTCGTGCTAACAACACTTCATTGTGTCCTTTATCAGATGGAATCTAGTGTGGGCTCCTAGAGCCCAGAGGACTCCGACCCCTCGGAGTTCGAGTTCCCAGTGCTTGACTATGATGATTATGCCCACTATCTACTTGATGGAGACCCATACGCCCGAGGCTACGCACCAGATCCGCCTGTACTGACTTGTACTCCTGTGCCTACTCCCACTACTGTCTCACCGGTGATACTGGTTTGGTCCCCCGTTCCTGTCGAGCCGATGTGTCCGTTCGATGTTCTTCAGGCTAGCTATGGGTTCTACCCCATAGAGGTCCTACCCGGTAGCGAACCTCTCGAGTTTGTAGTCCACTATCCTTACCCGTGGGATCCAAGTACCCCAGACTACCACGATGAGTGGATGATGTATAAGAACACGTGTAAGTTTCTGGACCACATCATGTGGTTTGAGGGCGAGTGGCATGTCGTTTGGGGCACCTACACGGGCCCAGTGTACCACTCGTTAGACTAGGTAGTTTCTAGAGTGGGGAGTCCAGTCAGTTCTTTTGTGTACATATATCTTTTGTAGCGGTGCTAATTCTAGGATGACTATCAAGGTCGGGTCTAACTAAACTCTTTTGATGGGCTGTATTTTAAACCCTTAGTCCTTTTGGTAGCTAATTTAGCTACTCCTTTTTGTCGATGCTATACACATGCATATCAAGTTGACGGTTATGATGTCTAGTGCAGTTCCCTTATCTTGAGCCTGTGCATCTAGATCGAATCCTATCTGAATGTGATCGGGTTCAGTCTAGGTGTGGCGGTAACTACTCTGATTGTTCGGTACAGCCGAGTCGGGGTGTTACAAGTTGGTATTCAGTTCATCCTGGTGGGGATAAATTGTATAAGGACTTGAAACAAAACTTTTGGTGGTCGGGCATGAAGAATGATGTGGCTGAATTTGTGGCTAGATCTTTGAACTGTCAAAGGGTCAAGGCGGAAAGAAGTAAACCCAATGGATTATTACAACCATTAGAGATTCCGCAGTGGAAGTGGGACTCAATCTCTATGGATTTCGTGGGAGGATTGCCTAGAACCAAGGCGGGAAACGATCAAGTGTGGGTCGTTGTCGATCGACTAACCAAGACAGCAAGATTCATTCCGATCGTTGTCGATCGACTAACCAAGACAGCAAGATTCATTCCGATGAACAAAACATGACTAACCAAGACAGCAAGATTCATTCCGATGAACAAAACATGGTCAATGGAGACAGCAAGATTCATTCCGATGAACAAAACATGGTCAATGGAGAAGTTGGCAAGAGCCTATGTTAAGCATGTGGTTAAACACCACGGGGTGGCGCGACATATTGTTTCAGATAGAGACTCACGATTTCTATCACGTTTTTGAGGAGCGTAACAAATGGCAATGGGCACTCAACTCAAATTGAGTACGGCTTTTCACCCTGCCACTGATGGCCAAACGGAGCGAACAATACAAACGTTGGAGGATATGCTCAGAGGTTGCGTGCTCGATTTCCAAGGTTCATGGGATGAACAGTTGGATTTGATAGAATTTTCCTATAACAATAGCTACCATGCAAGTATAGGAATGGCACCTTATGAGGCATTATATGGGCGAAAATGTCGAAGTCCTCTGTGCTGGGGCGACAAAAGCGATGTCGTTACACTTGGACCTCAGTACCTCCAAGAGACTATCGAGGCAATCAAGATAATTCAAGGGAGGATGAAAGTCGCGCAGGATCGACAAAAGTCGTACGCCGACTTAAAGCGACAGTTCACCGAATATCAGGTTGGAGAGAAGGTGTTACTAAAAGTTTCACCCACTAAAGGAGTTAGAAGGTTTGGGAGAAAAGGAAAGTTGAGTCCTCGTTATATAGGACCTTACGAAATTCTGGAGAGGATCGGAAATTTAGCTTATCGACTGGCCCTACCGATTGAGCTTGATAAAGTGCATAACGTATTCCATGTTTCTCAACTCAAGCGGTATGTACCTGACGCATCCCATGTATTAGAGCCGGAGGAACTGGAAATGGATGATTCGTTGACATACGAGGAGAAACCAATTCGAATCTTGGACTCAAAGACACGAGATACAAGGAGGAAATCAGTCAAAATGATCAAAGTCCAATGGTCGAATCACAGTCCCGAGGAAGCTACATGGGAGTTGGAGAGCGATATGATGAGATGTTATCCGGAACTATTTAACTCAGGTGCGTGGAATCGATCTAACTTTTATGTGCCTAAACAAATTATGTGTTTAGACTAGGCATGCTAGAAATTTGTTTTGGGTAGGAGAAGGTAAGTAGAAATCTACTTTGAATCCATGGATGACGAAAAGGGAGTTTCGAGGACGAAACTATTTTAAGGGGTGAAGACTGTAACCCCTCGGTTTTTCCGACAAAGTTAAGGTTCGAGAATATATTTTTTTTAAGCTATGACATTTATGAGAAGGTCTCTCGGTATTCGAAAGAAATTTTTTTTTCTTTTCCTTTGAGACTAGTTATTAATAAGTTGCGATCTACGTACCGATCACGAATCGTAAAATGTTAAAGGATGCTTATACAGTTCGAATTTTCCTAGAGATTAGATTATTAAGTATGATACGATTAAGCCTGAACTTCTAGTTAGTTCAAGTAAGAATTTAAACGGACTGTAAGGGTAAAATTATTACGGACCTTCGTACCTATATTTCGTAAAATACCGAAAAAAATTCCCAATTTTAGTGGTTATCGACGGGATTATTTTTAGGATAATTTTGGTGTTAGAATTTTCCCGAATTAAGTTATAATCCTCCGAACTTTCATCTGATTTAACCCCAAACTGGCAAAGTGAATTTTACTCCTCAAGAGCTACCATGGGGAGTTGACATGTGGCACTCTTAATTACCACATGGTGGAGGTAATTAATGCATGTCATAAGAGGTATGGGAATGTTGCACTTGTTTCTTAAACATCAAGCAAAACTCACCATCATCCCCTCTCTCATCTCCCATAATTTTGAAAATCATAAGGAAAAAGAAGAAGAAAGAAAAACTTAGTCTTCTACTTTGTGATCAAGAACTCCCTAAGCATCTCTTCAACTCAAGTGCTCTAGTATAGGTAAGGCTTTGGTTTTGTTCGGTTAAATCCTTCCTAGAACCTAAGTGTAAACTAAAGGTTCATGAAAATGTTGTTATTATGGTGATTTTGTTTAGGATCTTTGGTGAAAGGTTCGAAGGAGGAAATCATCAACTTCTACGGTTTTAAAATCTTCTAAAGAGGTAAGGAATCCCTTAAGTAGGCTTAGTCACTTGAAGGTGATCAAATGCTAGTAAATTATGTGACTAGGAATTTTATATGAAAATTTTGTGTTAAGATTATGGATCTACAAGTTGGCTCAAAAGACTATACTTTGATTTTTGGAAAATTTTAGTATGCATGTTCATAGTCACTTTATGCATGTATATGTTGTGTTAGGGCCATATATGCTTACACATGTGAAAATGGTGGAAGATCGGGTCGTTACAACCCCGTTCGTGCGGCCCGAAGTGGGCAGAATCGGATGGACGCGGCAGTGGACGTGCGTCCACCGCGCGCCCATCGCACGTCTGTGGCGTCCAGACTTCGGCGAGAAATGCCGAAGTAGCGGACGTGGCTCAGACGCACGCGTCCGCTGTGCGTCCGCAGCTGCGGCCAACCGCGAGTCCTACGGGCAACCGAGTAAAATTTTGAAAGTTCGAATATTATTATTTTTTTTTTGTGCATTATATCTATTAACTTGGAGAAAAATTGTGTTTTAAGAAATAATTGTGGCTCTTGTCACTTGGATTTTCATGGTGGAAAATCATCAACCAATATGTGTATTTTGGAAACACAATTGAACGAGTATGATTGTTTTGAGTCATCATGTGAATATGCTAATTAAACTCGAGGAAAATAAAGAATCATGTTTGCAACCCTTAATTTTTGGAATAAGGTGGGGACCTGCGGGAAGGCTTAAATGCCACAGCCCGGGGTTGGAATAAGGGTGGACCTACGGGAGGGCTGGAGTGCGATGGCCCGAGGTTGGGATAAGGAGACCTGCGGGAAGGCTGGAAATGCCACGGCCCAAGGTTTGTATGATAAAATTCATACTGCAGAGCGAAGTCTATTCGCTGAGAAGAGAGAAAGTTATTGAAATGTTTTTGTATGATCAATTCATACTGCAGAGCGAAGTCTATTCGCTGAGAAGAGAGAAAGTTATTGAAATGTTTTTGTATGATCAATTCATACTGCAGAGCGAAGTCTATTCGCTGAGAAGAGAGAAAGTTATTGAAATGTTTTTGTATGATCAATTCATACTGTAGAGCGAAGTCTATTCGCTGAGAAGAGAAGGAGTTATGAAATTATTGAGACATTTGACCTGCGGGAGGCATGAGTGCCGCGGCCCGAAGTTCTTGAAACCATTCTAAGATTACACTATATCTATCCAAAAAGAAATTAAGTGATTTCACTAATTATAAAATCTAGTTACTCCGTAACTAGATCGCAGAGTAAAATGTCACCAGAGTTGAGTAGTAAAGTGTGTGTTGTTAAACTCTTTTGAATTAAATGATGGAATTCTCGGAAATGGAAGTATTATCTGCTGATGTCACTTATATACTATATTGTACTATTTTTTTTTGTTGCTAATCTGATTGCAGGTAGATTGCAACCGTTGGGTAAAGTTTATAATTTCGGAATATTATATTGTTTTTGAAACCTTTGTTTACTTTCGAGTGACGATGGATTTCCTTACTTAGCCGTCGTGCTAACAACACTTCATTGTGTCCTTTATCAGATGGAATCTAGTGTGGGCTCCTGGAGCCCAGAGGACTCCGACCCCTCGGAGTTCGAGTTCCCAGTGCTTGACTATGATGATTATGCCCACTATCTACTTGATGGAGACCCATACGCCCCAGGCTACGCACCAGATCCGCCTGTACTGACTTGTACTCTTAAGCCTACTCCCACTACTGTCTCACCGGTGGTACCGGTTTGGTCCCCCGTTCCTGTCGAGCCGATGTGTCCGTTCGATGTTCTTCAGGCTAGCTATGGATTCTACCCCATAGAGGTCCTACCCGGTAGCGACCCTCTCGAGTTTGTAGTCCACTATCCTTACCCGTGGGATCCAAGTACCCCAGACTACCACGATGAGTGGATGATGTATATGAACACGTGCAAGTTTCTGGACCACATCATGTGGTTTGAGGGCGAGTGGCATGTCGTCTGGGGCACCTACACGGGCCCAGTGTACCACTCGTTAGACTAGGTAGTGTCTAGAGTGGTGAGTCCAGTCAGTTCTTTTGTGTACATATATCTTTTGTAGCGGTGCTAATTTTAGGATGACTATCAAGGTCGGGTCTAACTAAACTCTTTTGATGGGCTGTATTTTAAACCCTTGGTCCTTTTGGTAGCTAATTTAGCTACTCCTTTTTGTCGATGCTATACACATGCATATCAAGTTGACGGTTATGATGTCTAGTGCAGTTCCCTTATCTTGAGCATGTGCATCTAGATCGAATCCTATCTGAATGTGATCGGGTTCAGTCTAGGTGTGGCGATAACTACTCCGATTGTTCGGTACAGCCGAGTCGGGGTGTTACAAAAAATGTATCAAATTTTTATCATATATGTGGCCCTATAAATATAATTTCATCTCTGCATAATAGCCAATACAAGAAAAAGAATTAAAAACCAGAAAGACTATAGGTGTGTTTGGAATCCAGGAAAATGAATTATGTAAAAATTGTTGCCCTAACACAATAAATTCAATAGTGTGTGCATTCTGAGTGCACTATATGTTCATTGTGTGGGCCGTGTACATGCATCCTGTGTCGGACACGCACTCTATGTAAGAATTAAAACTGAATGAAGTACATAAAACATAGGATCTAACCTCTAGCCATAGCTTTAGAGTGATGTAGATTGTGTAATCACGGGACTACTGCAACAGAGTAACAGCACTGTTTCTCTCACTTTCTCAACCCTCTCTTTGATGGTGTAGAGAATGAATGATCAAGCAGTGAGAGGACCAAGGGCTCTATTTATACTAACCATATGCCATTAATATGGTAATGTATCCCTTCCCCATTATACTTCCAATCACCATTATTTACCTTAATTAACAGAAGCTGATATGAAAGTTATGCACCATATAATTATATTACCTATATTATAATAATCTAATATTGGTAAGTGTTACATTCTCCCACTTGGTGCAAAACTCCATAACCCTAAAAACCAGAAAACACCAACCATAGTGATATGTCCTCCTTAAAACGAGTAGCATCCATTATGATTAAATGCAAATTGATTTTGGGCACTTAATTTTTGGGAAACTTAATGAAACAAACCCTATGTTTATTTCAGGTCCAACTAAAGTACATTATCTCAATAAAATATAAAGGTGTACAAACTTAAATGAGATAAATGTCTGAAAGCAAAAGAATTTCATTAAAATTGAATACTGAATGTATATATACAAATTACAAAGTGGGCGAAAGTCCAATTTCTTGAACTATGTCTTAAGTAGAGATCTCTTGATGTTAGCATAATGCTAACTATGTTCCATGACTAGTTTTATAACTTAACTTAAGCACTACCTCTAATGCTAAGAGCTTGGAGTTGACACGTCTGTCACTCCCACTCATCAAAATAGCCAAAAGATAGTTTAGTCATAGAAGCATTCCAACAACTTAGACAATAAACTAAAATTCTAAGTCTATAAATGTGGAATTTTAAATATACACCATAACTTCCCAAATAACTTCAAGGTCCATTATAAGCTGAACATTATGAGTCTTACTTTTATGTCTTGCAAAATTGTCTTGAGCCTTACAAATCAAAATGGCCCAGGATCAATTTTTGAAGAAACTAAAGACTCTATTAAATTGCTAAAGACTTTATTTAAATAACAGTGTATCACAAGTTAAGTGTTTTTGTTCTAATAAACTCCTTAATATTGTTACAACATTTTCATAAATATGTTTTACAACCAAATGTTCAATAATTTGAACTTATGAGTTTATATGAACAAATACAAGATTAATACTTGTGGAATCTCTTAATGGAGCATCTTAATGATCTTTTTCTAAATGATCACTCCCACTGATTAAAATATTCAATTAATGATATACGTACTCAGAATTGATTTAACCAACTAAATAATGAAGATATAATTCCCCACCATTATGCATGTTATAGTGCATGTTAGGTGTTGTATGTTTATTATGCATGTTATAGTGCCTTTTAGGTGAATTTAGTGCCTTTTAAGGATAGATTAAGCATATTATTGTACTCTTTCATTATTACTCCACTTGTGCTATTTCAAGCACATTTAAAACATCTTAAAAAGATAGTTCACCCTATTTAAAGCCTTATCCTTAGGTGAATCTATATTCTTAGATCAACCAAACGATTTTACTTCAAGTATGAGAACACATGATTTAGGGAAGTTTCTTGGGGAGGAATACTAGTTCCCTAGCCCTGGCTTAAAACGCCTTGTTGGCTAAAACCGCCATATTGCTACTAGTCCCCTTGCGACGCTACTCTGTCTAAGGAGTTGGTTTTTAATGGAGCCTTAGCACCAACCAACTTTCCTGGGAGTATACCTCTAAGGATTGTCTATCATGTTTTGGTTTAATTTGTTTGATTAGGCTTTAAATACCCTTGTCATTGTGATTATGTTCAGTTTTGGTCAATTAAAGAGTAGCCACAGCATCTTTAATTTACTTAAATTACATATTAAGGATTAATCACATAAAGTTTAGGCAAGAAACCTTGTAGTTAACTCTGCTTTATATAACGAAATTTAGCCCACAGGCAATTTTGTTATATTTAAAGGGTTAATTAGGATAAAATACTAAACTATGATCATAATTTGCCCACTGGGATTATGCATCGGCATATAGCTTGGTAGTTTTGTCATTAAGGGTGGATAAACCTTACCCAAACCGTACCCATTCCGTTTCCACCATTCAGTTTTGGTAATATTATGTACTTTAGTTACCATCTCTCTCTTTTATGAGTCTTAAAAATCCTCACCAAGCCTTAAGTTAACCGCTTATTTGGACTAGTCACATATGGTATCTTTACAAATATGGAAACATTAAGAAGGTGTCTTACCATAATTTGGTTGTCATTGTTAAATATTAATGGTAGTTATAATGTTGATTATTACCATCAAATATTTTAATTAATGAAACCATATGGTATTCAGTTATAAATCCTTAATTGTTTCCAATTACGTTTATGTGACAATGTTCCAGTCAAGAAAATATTCTTGGCATTTTTCGGACTTTAAATTTTTTATTAAGTTTCGAAATTATATCCGAGAATGTTTCTACAGTTAGTGGTTTTAACATTACTTTACTATTCAAATATTTGGGGCTCTTTGGTTTGGTCTCATTAGAGTTTGAATATTAAGTTTATGCTTGAAAGCTCATATTAAAATTAAATTGTCTTTAAGTTATGCGATTTGTTTAGAATATATGAGCTAAATGTCTAATTTTATGCATATTAATTTGTCTAACGCATAATATTTTGTTATGCAAAATATTTTTTTACTATTATGCCTTTAGCAATGCATAAATTTAGGATGGAATTATATTAGTTCCTAATTAAGTTGGACTTATGCATAAACTTTAGTTACGGTAGTACTTGAACTTTGTACTTTTGGACCGTTGTTTTAGTTCATCCATTTAAGCTTTAATCATAGGTGAACCATGTAATTTTTGGTGTATACCCTACAATTTTTTTTAGGTTTATACCCCCAAACAATTATACATTGAGTGCATATGAATTGAGGAGGCATACTAGTTTTATGGCCAAGACTTAAGAACATCTAGTGCCACTAGTCCCCTTAAATATCATATATTTGGATTTTCCCACCACGATATGGTATAATCTGTTTGTTAAATTTTATTTATTTTTTTATTTATTTATTCCTTGCCCATGTGATTTGATTTTAGTTCATTAAAGAATAGCAATAGCATCTTTAATTTACTGCTTTCTCTTAAGTTTGAATCACATAAAGGTTAGGCAATGAATTGATAATTGTCTAGTGATCTTATAATTTTTAATTTGGTTGGGGAGTAGCCACAGCATCCTTTAATCAATTAAAATTATATATTGAGCAGTTTATCTTGATCACATAAAGTTTTAGATAAATCATTTGTGATTAATTGTATTTAATATGATGGAATTTAGCCCACAGGCAATTTCGTTATATTTGTATGATTAATTAGGATTAAATATTAGACTATGATCATAATTTAGCCCACAGGCAATTATGTATCGGAATGTAGTTTAGTAGTTTTATCAGTAATGATAGAAATAAATAAATTTATTTATTTTATGGTTATTTGTAAATAATTTCAATATCTATCACAAAGTTTAATTTTATGATGCAAACTTTAGATCATATTTCTTAATTTACCCACAGGGATTAAGAAAAGGAACATGATTTCTTAAGTTTTATCATAATAGTTGTAATAAATCTCGTTGATTAAAACTTTAGCCTACATGCAAGTTTTATGTCAATAAATCCCTCAACCCATTAGATAATAATTTTATCACAATCTTAGAATTTATAAATTTAGTTCAATTATACTTCTAAGTTTTCATGGTTTGCATTGGCAAAACATGTATTTAGTTACTTCCCAAAATTTAACCACTTTTATTAATTATTTCGCGAATCTTGCTCGGTTATTTGGACTAACTGTAGTAAGTTACGTGATATATTCGATATACCTTTTTTGGTTTCTAAGAATAAAATGTACATATTCGAGCCAAATTCCAACTTGGTTTTGAAAAGTGTATTTTATTATTTTAGTATGTCCAACTATGGTGGGGAGTTATGTCCTCATTCGTTATTACTTTAGTTGGATTGGAACCAAATATTGATTGTTTAGTATGCCCAACTAATGGTGGGGAATTATATCTTCATTATTTAGTTGGTTAAATCAATTCTGAGTACGTATATCATTAATTGAATATTTTAATCAGTGGGAGTGATCATTTAGAAAAAGATCATTAAGATGCTCCATTAAGAGATTCCACAAGTATTAATCTTGTATTTGTTCATATAAACTCATAAGTTCAAATTATTGAACATTTGGTTGTACAACATATTTATGAAAATGTTGTAACAATATTAAGGAGTTTATTAGAACAAAAACACTTAACTTGTGATACACTGTTATTTAAATAAAGTCTTTAGCAATTTAATAGAGTCTTTAGTTTCTTCAAAAATTGATCCTGGGCCATTTTGATTTGTAAGGCTCAAAGACAATTTTGCAAGACATAAAAGTAAGACTCATAATGTTCAGCTTATAATGGACCTTGAAGTTATTTGGGAAGTTATGGTGTATATTTATTTATTTTATTTCGTATTCATATGTGTATAAGCTTAAAAAGATACATATACTTCTCCGGTGAACATGAGCAGAATGGCAGTAGATTTATTTTATTTTTATTTTTATTTCGAAATTATGCCTTTATATTTCAAAAAAATTACTAAAAAAAAATTTTGGATAAATATTATGCAGGTATATACACATATGAAATCTAGATATAAATGTATATGTGGATACGGAAAAAAATTTCTACATAATATGCAAATATTGAGCATAAATTTGCTTTTAGATGTATATATATATTAAATCCAAATATATATGTATTGTAAAAGCAAAGCACAAATATATGTATGCATTTAACAGAATAATAAAATTCATATTTCACACAAATCCAAATTAACAATCACAACTAGGCAGAGATTATATTTGCTTTGATAGCAACTGTAAGAATTAAAACTGAATGAAGTACATAAAACATAGGATCTAACCTCCAGCCATAGCTTTAGAGTGATGTAGATTGTGTAATCACGGGACTACTGCAACAGAGTAACAGCACTGTTTCTCTCACTTTCTCAACCCTCTCTTTGATGGTGTAGAGAATGAATGATCAAGCAGTGAGAGGACCAAGGGCTCTATTTATACTAACCATATGCCATCAATATGGTAATGTATCCCTTCCCCATTATACTTCTAATCACCATTATTTACCTTAATTAACAGAAGCTGATATGGAAGTTATGCACCATATAATTATATTACCTATATTATAATAATCTAATATTGGTAAGTCTTACACTCTACGCTCTTGTTAAAGGTATTTTGACCTTCTGAAATGAAAATAAACCAATAACAAAACATAAAAAATAAAAGACAAAGAATAGAAGAAAATATGTTTGTTTGTCTGTTTTTTTTTTCTTTTTGCTACAAAATTTATATTCTAATGTTTAAATAGTAACAATGCATTAAAATATTTCTATTTATTATTTTTTAAGAAATGAGATCATCGAATCACTCTTAATATTCAATTCACATAACAATTAAAAAGAAAAAATCCAATACAATAACATTATTAAGTCATATAATGAATATTAGGAAAATTGAAGTTGTGACAGGGTATAGAATAACTATAAAGAAAATATAATCTAATTATGTAAATAAACCACTAACAAAAATTAAAATATAAAAGATAGAGAATAGAAGAAAATTTGTTTGTTTGTCTGTTTTTTTTTCTTTTTGCTACTAAATTTATATTCTAATGTTTAAATTGTAACAATGCATTAAAATATTTCTATTTATTATTTTTTTAAGAATTGAGCAAGCTACCGCATGTTATAAACTGAATACATTTAATAACCAACTATGAAAAATTAAAATAAGTAATTCCATTAAAACATGATAATATTAATAATTTATATAAAATGAGACCATCGATTCACTCATAATATTGAATTCACATAACAATTAAAAAGAAAAAACCAAATAAAATAACATTATTAAGTCACATAATGAATATTAGAAAATTGAAGTTGTGACAGGGTATACAATTACTATAAAGAAAATATAATCTAATTATGTATAAAAAAATGTATCAAATTTTTATCATATATGTGGCCCTATAAATATAATTTCATCTCTGCATAATAGCCAATACATGATAATGAATTAAAAACCACAAAGACTATGTGTGTGTTTGGAATCCAGGAAAATGAATTATGGAAAACTAGTTGGCCTAACACAATAAATTCAATAGTGTGTGCGTTCTGAGTGCACTGTATGTTCATCGTGCGTGCCGTGTTCATGCATCGTGTGTCGGACACGCGATCTACGCTCTTGTTAAAGGTATTTCGACCACCTGAAATGAAAATAAACCACTAAGAAAAATTAAAAAAATAAAAGACAAAGAATAGAAGAAAATTTGTTTGTTTGTCTGTTTTTTTTTTCTTTTTGCTACTAAATTTATATTCTAATGTTTAAATTGTAACAATGAATTAAAATATTTCTATTTATTAAGTTTTAAGAATTGACCAAGCTACCGCATGTTAAAAAATGAATACATTTATAACCAACTATAAAAAATTAAAATAAGTAATTCCATTAAAATATGATAATATTAATCATTTATAAAAAATGAGATCATCGAATCATTCTTAATATTGAATTCAAATAACAATCAAAAAGAAAAAATCCAATAAAATAACATTATTAAGTCATATAATGAATATTAGGAAAATTGAAGTTGTGATAAGGTATACAATTACTATAAAGAAAATATAATCTAATTATGTATAAAAAAAAATGTATCAAATTTTTATCATATATGTGGCCCTATAAATATAATTTCATCTTTGCATAATAGCCAATAGATGATAATGAATTAAAAACCACAAAGACTATGTGTGTGTTTGGAATCCAGGAAAATGAATTATGGAAAACTAGTTGGCCTAACACAATAAATTCAATAGTGTGTGCGTTCTGAGTGCACTGTATGTTCATCGCGCATGCCGTGTTCATGCATCGTGTGTCGGACACGCGATCTATGCTCTTGTTAAAGGTATTTCGACCACCTGAAATGAAAATAAACCACTAAGAAAAATTAAAAAAATAAAAGACAAAGAATAGAAGAAAATTTGTTTGTTTGTCTGTTTTTTTTTTCTTTTTGCTACTAAATTTATATTCTAATGTTTAAATTGTAACAATGAATTAAAATAATTCTATTTATTAAGTTTTAAGAATTGACCAAGCTACCGCATGTTAAAAAATGAATGCATTTATAACCAACTATAAAAAATTAAAATAATTAATTCCATTAAAATATGATAATATTAATAATTTATATAAAATGAGATCATCGAATCATTCTTAATATTGAATTCACATAACAATCAAAAAGAAAAAATCCAATAAAATAACATTATTAAGTCATATAATGAATATTAGAAAATTGAAGTTGTGACAGGGTATACAATTACTATATAGAAAATATAATCTAATTATGTATAAAAAAAATGTATCAAATTTTTATTATATATGTGGCCCTATAAATATAATTTCATCTCTGCATAATAGCCAATACATGATAATGAATTAAAAACCACAAAGACTATGTGTGTGTTTGGAATCCAGGAAAATGAATTATGGAAAACTAGTTGGCCTAACACAATAAATTCAATAGTGTGTGCGTTCTGAGTGCACTGTATGTTCATCGCGCGTGCCGTGTTCATGCATCGTGTGTCGGACACGCGATCTATGCTCTTGTTAAAGGTATTTCGACCACCTGAAATGAAAATAAACCACTAAGAAAAATTAAAAAAATAAAAGACAAAGAATAGAAGAAAATTTGTTTGTTTGTCTGTTTTTTTTTCTTTTTGCTACTAAATTTATATTCTAATGTTTAAATTGTAACAATGAATTAAAATAATTCTATTTATTAAGTTTTAAGAATTGACCAAGCTCCCGCATGTTAAAAAATGAATGCATTTATAACCAACTATAAAAAATTAAAATAAGTAATTCCATTAAAACATGATAATAGAAATAATTTATATAAAATGAGATCATCGAATCATTCTTAATATTGAATTCACATAACAATCAAAAAGAAAAAATCCAATAAAATAACATTATTAAGTCATATAATGAATATTAGAAAATTGAAGTTGTGACAGGGTATACAATTACTATATAGAAAATATAATCTAATTATGTATAAAAAAAATGTATCAAATTTTTATCATATATGTGGCCCTATAAATATAATTTCATCTCTGCATAATAGCCAATACATGATAATGAATTAAAAACCACAAAGACTATGTGTGTGTTTGGAATCCAGGAAAATGAATTATGGAAAACTAGTTGGCCTAACACAATAAATTCAATAGTGTGTGCGTTCTGAGTGCACTGTATGTTCATCGTGCGTGCCGTGTTCATGCATCGTGTGTCGGACACGCGATCTATGCTCTTGTTAAAGGTATTTCGACCACCTGAAATGAAAATAAACCACTAAGAAAAATTAAAAAAATAAAAGACAAAGAATAGAAGAAAATTTGTTTGTTTGTCTGTTTTTTTTTCTTTTTGCTACTAAATTTATATTCTAATGTTTAAATTGTAACAATGAATTAAAATAATTCTATTTATTAAGTTTTAAGAATTGACCAAGCTACCGCATGTTAAAAAATGAATGCATTTATAACCAACTATAAAAAATTAAAATAAGTAATTCCAGTAAAATATGATAATATTAATAATTTATATAAAATGAGATCATCGAATCATTCTTAATATTGAATTCACATAACAATCAAAAAGAAAAAATCCAATAAAATAACATTATTAAGTCATATAATGAATATTAGAAAATTGAAGTTGTGACAGGGTATACAATTACTATATAGAAAATATAATCTAAAATTATGTATAAAAAAAATGTATCAAATTTTTTTCATATATGTGGCCCTATAAATATAATTTCATCTCTGCATAATAGCCAATACAAGATAATGAATTAAAAAACACAAAATCTATGTGTGTGTTTGGAATCCAGGAAAATGAATTATGGAAAACTAGTTGGCCTAACACAATAAATTCAATAGTCTGTCCGTTCTGAGTGCACTGTATGTTCATCGTGCGTGCCGTGTACATGCATCGTGTGTCGGACACGCAATCTACGCTCTTGTTAAAGGTATTTCGACCTCCTGAAATGAAAATAAACCACTAACCAAAATTAAAAAAATAAAAGACAAAGAATAGAAGAAAATTTGTTTGTTTGTCTTTTTTTTTTTTTCTTTTTGCTACTAAATTTATATTCTAATGTTTAAATTGTAACAATGCATTAAAATATTTCTATTTATTATTTTTTTAAGAATTGACCAAGCTACCGCATGTTATAAAATGAATACATTTAATAACCAACTATGAAAAATTAAAATAAGTAATTCCATTAAAACATGATAATAGTAATAATTTATATAAAATGAGATCATCGATTCACTCTTAATATTGAATTCACATAACAAGCAAAAATAAAAAATCCAATAAAATAACATTATTAAGTCATATAATGAATATTAGAAAATTGAAGTTGTGACAGGGTATACAATTACTATAAAGAAAATATAATCTAATTATGTATAAAAAAATGTATCAAATTTTTATCATATATGTGGCTCTATAAATATAATTTCATCTCTGCATAATAGCCAATACAAGGTAATGAATTAAAAACCACAAAGACTATGTGTGTGTTTGGAATCCAGGAAAATGAATTATGGAAAACTAGTTGGCCTAACACAATAAATTCAATAGTGTGTGCGTTCTGAGTGCACTGTATGTTCATCGCGCGTGCCGTGTTCATGCATCGTGTGTCGGACACGCGATCTACGCTCTTGTTAAAGGTATTTCGACCTCCTGAAATGAAAATAAACCACTAACCAAAATTAAAAAATAAAAGATAAAGAATAGAAGAAAATTTGTTTGTTTGTCTGTTTTTTTTTCTTTTTGCTACTAAATTTATATTCTAATGTTTAAATTGTAACAATGCATTAAAATATTTCTATTTATTATTTTTTTAAGAATTGACCAAGCTACCGCATGTTATAAAATGAATACATTTAATAACCAACTATGAAAAATTAAAATAAGTAATTCCATTAAAACATGATAATATTAATAATTTATATAAAATGAGATCATCGATTCACTCTTAATATTGAATTCACATAACAATTAAAAAGAAAAAATCCAATAAAATAACATTATTAAGTCATATAATGAATATTAGAAAATTGAAGTTGTGACAGGGTATACAATTACTATAAAGAAAATATAATCTAATTATTTATAAAAAAATGTATCAAATTTTTATCATATATGTGGCCCTATAAATATAATTTCATCTCTGCATAATAGCCAATACAAGATAATGAATTAAAAACCTGTAACACCCCGACTCGGTTGTACCGAACAATCGGAGTAGTTACCGCCACACCTACACTGAACCCGATCACATTAAGATAGGATTCGATCTAGATGCACAGGCTCAAGATAAGGGAACTGCACTAGACATCATAACCGTCAACTTGATATGCATTTGTATAGCATCGACAAAAAGGAGTAGCTAAATTAGCTACCAAAAGGACCAAGGGTTTACAATACAGCCCATCAAAAGAGTTTAGTTAGACCCGACCTTAATAGTCATCCTAGAATTAGCACCGCTACAAAAGATATATGTACACAAAAGAACTGATTGGACTCCCCACTCTAGACACTACCTAGTCTAACGAGTGGTACACTGGGCCCGTGTAAGTGCCCCAGACGACATGCCACTCGCCCTCAAACCACATGATGTGGTCCAGAAACTTGCACGTGTTCATATACATCATCCACTCATCGTCGTAGCCCGGGGGACTTGGATCCCACGGGTAAGGATAATGGACTACAAACTCGAGAGGGTCGCTACCGGGTAGGACCTCTATGGGGTAGAACCCATAGCTAGCCTGAAGAACATCGAATGGACACATCGGCTCGATAGGAACGGGGGACCAAACCAGTACCACCGGTGAGACAGTTGTGGGAGTAGGCTCAGGAGTACAAGTCACTACAGGCGGATCTGGTGCGTAGCCTGGGGCGTATGGGTCTCCATCAAGTAGATAGTGGGCATAATCATCATAGTCAAGCACTGGGAACTCGAACTCCGAGGGGTCGGAGTCCTCTGGGCTCTAGGAGCCCACACTAGATTCCATCTGATAAAGGACACAATGAAATGTAGTTAGCACAACGGCTAAGTAAGGAAATCCATCGTCACTCGAAAGTAAACAAAGGTTTCAAAAACAATATAATATTCCGAAATTATAAACTGTACCCAACGGTTGCAATCTACCTGCAATCAGATTAGCAACAACAAACAAAAAATAGTACAATATAGTATATAAGTGACATCAGCACATAATATTTCCATTTCCGAGAAGTCCATCATTTAATTCAAAAGAGTTTAACAACACACACTTTACTACTCAACTCTAGTGACATTTTACTCTGCGATCTAGTTACGGAGTAACTAGATTGTGACATTTTACTCTGCGATCTAGTTACGGAGTAACTAGATTTTATAACTAGTGAAATCACTCTAGTTACGGAGTAACTAGATTTTATAACTAGTGAAATCACTTAATTTCTTTTTGGATAGATATTTATAACTAGTGAAATCACTTAATTTCTTTTTGGATAGATATAGTGCAATCTTAGAATGGTTTCAAGAACCTCGGGCCGCGGCACTCATGCCTCCCGTAGGTCAAATGTCTCAATAATTTCATAACTCCTTCTCTTCTCAGCGAATAGACTTCGCTCTGCAGTATGAATTGATCATACAAACCTCGGGCCGTGGCATTTCCAGCCTTCCCGCAGGTCTCCTTATCCCAACCTCGGGCCATGGCACTCCAGCCCTCCCGTAGGTCCACCCTTATTCCAACCCCGGGCTGTGGCATTTAAGCCTTCCCGCAGGTCCCCACCTTATTCCAGAAATTAAGGGTTGCAAACATGATTCTTTATTTTCCTTGAGTTTAATTAGCATATTCACATGATGACTCAAAACAATCATACTCGTTCAATTGTGTTTCCAAATACACATATTGGTTGATGATTTTCCACAATTGTGTTTCCAAATACACATATTGGTTGATGATTTTCCACCATGAAAATCCAAGTGACAAGAGCCACAATTATTTTTTCCACCATGAAAATCCAAGTGACAAGAGCCACAATTATTTCTTAAAACACAATTTTTTTCTCCAAGTTAATAGATATAATGCACAAAAAAAAATTGTGTTTCCAAATACACATATTGGTTGATGATTTTCCACCATGAAAATCCAAGTGACAAGAGCCACAATTATTTCTTAAAACACAATTTTTTTCTCCAAGTTAATAGATATAATGCACAAAAAAAAATTGTGTTTCCAAATACACATATTGGTTGATGATTTTCCACCATGAAAATCCAAGTGACAAGAGCCACAATTATTTCTTAAAACACAATTTTTTTCTCCAAGTTAATAGATATAATGCACAAAAAAAAATTAATATTCAAGCCTTCAAAATTTCGGTCGCCCGTAGGCCATCCAAACATCGTAACGCTCGGGATTAAAACATCGGGGAAAAGTTCGGTCGAAAACGAGTCCGCGTCACGCGGACTCGCGGTTGGCCGCAGCTGCGGACGCGTGCGTCCGAGCCGCGTCCGCTGCTTCGGCATTTCTCGCCGAAGTCTGGACGCCACGGACGCGCAGCGGACGCGCGTCCGTGGTTGCGTCCGGCCTTTCGGCCGTGACGCCGAAGGCTCTCCCGCGATGGACGCGCGTCCACTGCCGCGTCCATCCGATTCTGCCCACTTCGGGCCGCACGAACGGGGTTGTAACGACCCGATCTTCCACCATTTTCACATGTATAAGCATATATGACCCTAACACAACATATACATGCATAAAGTAACTATGAACATGCATACTAAAACTTTACAAAAATCAAAGTATAGTCTTTTGAGCCAACTTGTAGATCCATAATCTTAACACAAAATTTTCATATAAAATTCCTCGTCACATAACTTACTAGCATTTGATCACCTTCAAGTGACTAAGCCTACTTAAGGGATTCCTTACCTCTTTAGAAGATTTTAAAACCGTAGAAGTTGATGATTTCCTCCTTCGAACCTTTCACCAAAGATCCTAAACAAAATCACCATAATAACAACATTTTCATGAACCTTTAGTTTACACTTAAGTTCTAGGAAGGATTTAACCGAACAAAACCAAAGTCTTACCTATACTAGAGCACTTGAGTTGAAGAGATGCTTAGGGAGTTCTTGATCACAAAGTGGAAGACTAAGCTTTTCTCTCTTCTTCTTTTCCTCCTAATATTTTCGAAAATGTGTGTGTGTGGGAGATGAGAGAAATGATGATGATGATGATGAGCTTTGCTTGATGTTTAAGAAACAAGTGCAACATTCCCATACTTCTTATGACACACCATTAATGAACTAACCATGTGGTAATTAGGAGTGCCACATGTCAACTCCCCATGGTGGCTCTTGAAGAATAAACATTTACTTTGCCAGTTTGGGGTTAAATCAGATGAAAGTTCGGAGGATTATTACTTAATTCGGGAAAATTCCAACACCACAATTATCCTAAAAATAATCCCGTCGATAACCACTAAAATTGAGAATTTTTCGGTATCTCGCGAAATATAGGTACGAAGGTCCGTAATAATTTTACCCTTACAGTCCGTTTAAATTTTCCCTTGAACTAACTAGAAGTTCAGGCTTAACCGTATCATACTTAATAATCTAATCTCTAGGAAAATTCGAACTGTATAAGCATCCTTTAAAATATTACGGTTCGTGACCGGTACGTAGATCGCAGCTTATTAATAACTAGTCTCAAAAAAAATTCCTTCGAACACCGAGAGACCTTCTCATAAATGTCATAGCTTAAAAAAAAAATTTCGAACCTTAACTTTGTCGGATGTCTTCCCCCCTTAAAATAGTTTCGTCCTCGAAACTCCCTTTTCGTCATCCATGGATTCAAAGTGGATTTCTACTTACCTTCTCCTACCCAAAACGAATTTCTAGCATGCCTAGTCTAAACACATAATTTGTTTAGGCACATAAAAGTTAGATCGATTCCACGCACCTGAGTTAAATAATTCCGGATAACGTCTCATCATATCGCTCTCCAACTCCCATGTAGCTTCTTCGAGAAACATGGAATACGTTATGCACTTTATCAAGCTCAATCGGTAGGGCCAGTCGATAAGCTAAATTTCCGATCCTCTCCAGAATTTTGTAAGGTCCTATATAACGAGGACTCAACTTTCCTTTCCTCCCAAACCTTCTAACTCCTTTAGTGGGTGAAACTTTTAGTAACACCTTCTCTCCAACCTGATATTCGGTGAACTGTCGCTTTAAGTCGGCGTACGACTTTTGTCGATCCTGCGCGACTTTCATGCTCCCTTGAATTATCTTGATTGCCTCGATAGTCTCTTGGAGGTACTGAGGTCCAAGTGTAACGACATCGCTTTTGTCGCCCCAACACAAGGGACTTCGACATTTTCGCCCATATAATGCCTCATAAGGTGCCATTCCTATACTTGCATGGTAGCTATTGTTATAGGAAAATTCTATCAAATCCAACTGTTCATCCCATGAACCTTGGAAATCGAGCATGCAACCTCTGAGCATATCTTCCAACGTTTGTATTGTTCGCTCCGTTTGGCCATCAGTGGCAGGGTGAAAAGCCGTACTCAACTTGAGTTGAGTGCCCATTGCCATTTGTAACGCTCCCCAAAAACGTGATAGAAATCGTGAGTCTCTATCTGAAACGATATCTTGCGCCACCCCGTGGTGTTTAACCACGTGCTTAACATAGGCTCTTGCCAACTTCTCCATTGACCATGTTTTGTTCATCGGAATGAACCTTGCTGTCTTGGTTAGTCGATCGACAACGACCCACACTTGATCGTTTCCCGCCTTGGTTCTAGGCAATCCTCCCACGAAATCCATAGAGATTGAGTCCCACTTCCACTGCGGAATCTCTAATGGTTGTAATAATCCCTTGGGTTTACTTCTTTCCGCCTTGACCCTTTGACAGTTCAAACATCTAGCCACAAATTCAGCTACATCATTCTTCATGCCTGACCACCAAAAGTTCTGTTTCAAGTTCTTATACAATTTATCCCCACCAGGATGAACTGAATAAGGTGTGTAATGGCCTTCTTTCATTATTTGCTCCATTATCTTCTTACACCCTTTAGGTATTATCCATCTACCTTGGAATCTTACACTCCCATCCGGGTGTAGTTCAAATGGTCTATGTTTTCCATCGACCATCTTCTCCTTGATGCTCTCCACCCAATTGTCCTCTTCTTGTGCTCGTTTGATTTCCTCAAATACGCTTGGAGTGGCCGACATGTAATATAATTTCTTCTCTTGCTCCTCTTGATCACTCATTTTCACTTCCAGATTGAGTCTTTGAAACTCCTTACATAACTGTTCGGGTAATATCCAAAGAGCATGGTTTGTCTTTCGGCTCAAAACATTCGCCACTTTGTTTGCCTTGCCCTCGTGATACTGAATTTCCAAGTCATAGTCTTTGATCAACTCCAACCATCTCCTTTGTCTTAAATTGAGATCCCTCTGAGTGAAGATGTACTTTAAACTCTTGTGATCTATATAAACCTTGCATGAGATTCCATAAAGATAGTGTCGCCAAATTTTGAGAGCAAATACCACTGCTGCTAGTTCCAAGTCATGTGTCGGGTAGTTAGCTTCATGAGTTTTCAATTGTCGAGAAGCATACGCTATTACCCTTCCATTTTGCATGAGGACACATCCTAGTCCTTTGTGAGACACATCGGTGTATAACTCATAACCTTCTGTTCCAACAGGTAGAGTTAACACTGGAGCGGTGGTCAACCTCTTCTTAAGCTCCTGGAATGCCTGCTCGCATTCTTCGTTCCAACTGCACTTGGTTGTCTTTTTGAGCAAGTTCGTCAGTGGTCTTGCTATCTTTGAGAAGTCTTGAACAAACCTTCGGTAATAACCCGCCAAACCTAAGAAACTGCGGATTTCTGTAACTGATTTGGGCACTTCCCATTCAATTACCGCTCGTATCTTGGCTGGATCCACCCTTATGCCTTCCTTGGTGATTACGTGACCAAGAAATGCGACTTCTCCTTTCCAAAATTCGCACTTTGAAAGTTTTGTGAAAAGTTTCTTTTCCCTCAGTGTCCGCAACACTGTTCTGAGGTGTTCCTCGTGTTCCTCCGTTGTCTTGGAGTAGACTAAGATGTCATCTATGAAAGCGACGACGAATTTATCCAGGTACGGAAGGAAAATTCGGTTCATCAAATCCATAAAGGTTCCTGGGGCGTTAGTCACTCCGAATGGCATGACTGTGAACTCATAGTGCCCGTACCTCGTCCGAAATGCCGTTTTAGGCACATCTTCTTTTGCTACTCGCACTTGGTGATACCCTAACCGTAGGTCAATCTTCGTGAATACACCCGCTCCTTTCAACTGGTCAAATAGATCATCGATCCTGGGCAACGGGTATTTGTTCTTTACTGTGACTCGATTGAGTTCTCTATAGTCGATGCACAGTCTAAGGCTCCCATCTTTCTTCTTTACGAACAATACTGGTGCGCCCCAAGGTGATACGCTCGGTCTAATAAATCCCTTCTCTAGCAATTCTTCCAATTGTGCCTTCAGCTCCTCCATTTCTTTGGGTGCCATCCGATAAGGCGCTTTTGAGATAGGCGAGGTTCCTGGTACAAGATCGATGGTGAATTCCACCTCCCTTTCTGGTGGCATCTCAGTGAGATCGTCGGGGAATACGTTAGGAAATTCGCGTACAATTGGAATTCGATCCAGCTCGAGTTCTTCTACTTCGGCGTCTTGCACCAAGCAGAGGTATGCTTCACATCCCTGGCGAACACACTTCTTTAATTTTTGCATCGTCAACAACCTTGTCTCGGGTTGCTTGCCAATTCCTCGGTAGGATATCCTCCTTCCCTTTGGTCCTTTGCCAATTCCTCGGTAGGATATCCTCCTTCCCTTTGGTCCTTGCAGTACAATTTTTCGCTCATTACACACGATCTGAGCCTTGTACTTATCCAATTTTCGCTCATTACACACGATCTGAGCCTTGTACTTATCCAACCAATCCATCCCGAGTACTACGTCGATGCCTTCAAGTTCAAAACGAATGAGATTTTCGGGACAGTTAAATCTCGCTATTTCTATTGCAACGTCATCATAACCATCCTTACAGGACGCTATTTCTATTGCAACGTCATCATAACCATCCTTACAGGATACTACTACTCCCGAAGCCGTATCATAACCATCCTTACAGGATACTACTACTCCCGAAGCCGTTGTGACATTGAGATCTAACTTAGCCGTAGGCCTTAACTTTAGTTTATCAGCGAACGCAGAGGACATAAATGAATTGGTAGCCCCAGTATCAAATAGGACTAATCCAAGTACTGAATTTATGGGGAATGTATCAAATAGGACTAATCCAAGTACTGAATTTATGGGGAATGTACCAGTTACGGCGTCGCTAGCCTGAGCCTGAGCGCTATTGACGACGTAGATCCTGCCTTGTCTCTCTCCGCTGCTTTCTCCCATCACCTGCTTTCTCTTGTGATTGGAACCAGGCGTGGCGTTCGCCGAATTCACAGATTGGAAGTTGGTCCTCTTGTCTTCTGCTCCTGCGGCATTCCAGCCGGCATTCCCATTGAATCTCCTTCCCTGATTCACATTCTGCAGAGGCTTTTGGGGACTGTCTTCTTGATTTCGGCACTGATAAGCTTTGTGCCCCAAAAGACCACACCTGTAACATTTGATTTTCATCCCTTGACAGTTCACTCCGGGGTGATTCCTCCCACATCTTGGGCAAGCAGGGCGGTTCCCCTGATTGACTCTTTCCCTTCCCTGCACTGGGTGGAATCTGCCTTGGTTGGCCTTCTTGTTTCCTGTAGGAAACTTCCGAGACTTGTCTTCAGCTTTCCTCTTATTTCGGTCGTAGACTTCCTGCTGGTCCAGGTATACTTGATAATGATCCGAAGCTCTGTCATATGCCTCTTTCAGGGTAGAGCACATGAAAGGTGCGATCATTCCCCTTATACTCCAGTCCAATCCCCGAACGAATCTTCTCGCCTTACTCGCCTCATCTGGTACGATTTCTTGGGCAAATCGCATCAGTTCAACGTACTGATCATAGTATTCCTGGATAGTCGCTCCTTTCTGTTTCAATCGTAGAAACTCTTCACACTTAAATCCCTTTGATACGCTCAGTGTAGAACTGTTCCCTTAGTTCTAGCTTGAATTCTTCCCAACCAAACGCTGGGTCTTGCAGGAGATTAGGTCCGACCGTCGCCCACAAGTTGTCTGCGGCTTTCGTCAGGTAATAGACTGTAGAGGATACTCGTTGGTTCGCAGGGCAATTCACTGCGTTGAGTAACTTATCGAAGGTTCGGATCCACTCCTCCAAAATCACCGGATCCTTTTCACCTGCGTAGTACGGTGGCTGTCGGCTGGCTATCGCTTTAGCATAATCCACTCTCGGCTGTCCCTGGTTTTGGTTTTGACCTTGCTGAGCTAGCATAAACTCAGCCATCCTCTCCATAGCCTGAACCATTTGATCTATCGCAGAGAGGTTATTGTCGTTACCCGCAGGCGCATTCCGTCTCGGCGGCATCTTTGCTGGATGATAATCCCAAGTTAGTACTCGAGGTATAAAAGTCCTCTCGGAATTAGCTAGTTAGGCAGTTAGTATAGCACTCACTCAAGTCCTATACAGTTCTTCCTAACATTCACCTTTATCACACCCTCTGAGCAAGGGTCTCATCATAGCATAATAGTAGTCAACGCATTACGCTAGCATGCTCACTCACAACAGCTTAAGCAAACGCATGCAAGAAAACACAGATAGTGATCATATTATTCAACGACCAGAATCGTAAGATTTTGCGGAGTAAAAAGTGAAATACCCCCTTCTTATGCCACCCGGCCTCCATTCCAGCTCTGCTCTGAACTTGTACTCGCCGAACTGTAATAATGACTCAGATTGGTCTTAACGAACCTAAGCTGGCTTTGAAACTTTGTTAACTCGAAACTAGAGCTGACTTGAAAAAAAGTTTGACTTAGAATTCTGACTCGAAACAGGGCTCTGATACCAACTTGTAACACCCCGACTCGGCTGTACCGAACAATCGGAGTAGTTACCGCCACACCTAGACTGAACCCAATCACATTCAGATAGGATTCGATCTAGATGCACAGGCTCAAGATAAGGGAACTGCACTAGACATCATAATCGTCAACTTGATATGCATGTGTATAGCATCGACAAAAAGGAGTAGCTAAATTAGCTACCAAAAGGACCAAGGGTTTACAATACAGCCCATCAAAAGAGTTTAGTTAGACCCAACCTTAATAGTCATCCTAGAATTAGCACCGCTACAAAAGATATATGTACACAAAAGAACTGACTGGACTCCCCACTCTAGACACTACCTAGTCTAACGAGTGGTACACTGGGCCCGTGTAAGTGCCCCAGACGACATGCCACTCGCCCTCAAACCACATGATGTGGTCCAGAAACTTGCACGTGTTCATATACATCATCCACTCATCGTGGTAGTCCGGGGGACTTGGATCCCAAGGGTAAGGATAGTGGACTACAAACTCGAGAGGGTCGCTACCGGGTAGGGCCTCTATGGGGTAGAACCCATAGCTAGCCTGAAGAACATCGAATGGACACATCGGCTCAACAGGAACGGGGGACCAAACCGGTACCACCGGTGAGACAGTAGTGGGAGTAGGCTCAGGAGTACAAGTCAGTACAGGCGGATCTGGTGCGTAGCCTGGGGCGTATGGGTCTCCATCAAGTAGATAGTGGGCATAATCATCATAGTCAAGCAGTGGGAACTCGAACTCCGAGGGGTCGGAGTCCTCTGGCTCCAGGAGCCCACACTATATTCCATCTGATAAAGGACACAATGAAGTGTAGTTAGCACGACGGCTAAGTAAGGAAATCCATCGTCACTCGAAAGTAAGCAAAGGTTTCAAAAACAATATAATATTCCGAAATTATAAACTTTACCCAAACGGTTGCAATCTACCTGCAATCAGATTAGCAACAACAAACAAAAAATAGTACAATATAGTGTATAAGTGACATCAGCACATAATATTTCCATTTCCGAGAAGTCCATCATTTAATTCAAATGAGTTTAACAACACACACTTTACTACTCAACTCTGGTGACATTTTACTCTGCGATCTAGTTACGGAGTAACTAGATTTTATAACTAGTGAAATCACTTAATTTCTTTTTGGATAGATATAGTGCAATCTTAGAATGGTTTCAAGAACCTCGAGCCGCGACACTCATGCCTCGGCAGGTCAAATGTCTCAATAATTTCATAACTCCTTCTCTTCTCAGCGAATAGACTTCGCTCTGCAGTATGAATTGATCATACAAAAACATTTCAATAACTTTCTCTTTTCTCAGCGAATAGACTTCGCTCTGCAGTATGAATTGATCATACAAAAACATTTCAATAACTTTCTCTTTTCTCAGCGAATAGACTTCGCTCTGCAGTATGAATTGATCATACAAACCTCGGGCCGTGGCATTTCCAGCCTTCCCGCAGGTCTCCTTATCCCAACCTCGGGCCATGGCACTCCAGCCCTCCCGTAGGTCCACCCTTATTCCAACCCCGGGCTGTGGCATTTAAGCCTTCCCGCAGGTCCCCACCTTATTCCAGAAATTAAGGGTTGCAAACATGATTCTTTATTTTCCTCGAGTTTAATTAGCATATTCACATGATGACTCAAAACAATCATACTCGTTCAATTGTGTTTCCAAATACACATATTGGTTGATGATTTTCCACCATGAAAATCCAAGTGACAAGAACCACAATTATTTCTTAAAACACAATTTTTTTCTCCAAGTTAATAGATATAATGCACAAAAAAAAAAAAAATATTCGAGCCTTCAAAATTTTACTCGGTTGCCAGTAGGCCTTCCAAACATCGTAACGCTCGGGATTAAAACATCGGGGAAAAGTTCGGTCGAAAACGAGTCGAAAAAGGGTCCGCGTCGCGCGGACTCGCGGTTGGCCGCAGCTGCGGATGCACAGCGGACGCGTGCGTCCGAGCCGCGTCCGTTGCTTCGGCATTTCTCGCCGAAGTCTGGACGCCACGGACGCGCAGCGGACGCGCGTCCGTGGTTGCGTCCGGCCTTTCGGCCGTGACGCCGAAGGCTCTCCCGCGATGGGCGTCCGGTGGACGCGCGATGGACGCGCGTCCACTGCCGCGTCCATCCGATTCTGCCCACTTCGGGCCGCACGAACGAGGTTGTAACGACCCGATCTTCCACCATTTTCACATGTATAAGCATATATGGCCCTAACACAACATATACATGCATAAAGTAACTATGAACATGCATACTAAAACTTTCCAAAAATCAAAGTATAGTCTTTTGAGCCAACTTGTAGATCCATAATCTTAACACAAAATTTTCATATAAAATTCCTCGTCACATAACTTACTAGCATTTGNTATAAGTGACATCAGCACATAATATTTCCATTTCCGAGAAGTCCATCATTTAATTCAAATGAGTTTAACAACACACACTTTACTACTCAACTCTGGTGACATTTTACTCTGCGATCTAGTTACGGAGTAACTAGATTTTATAACTAGTGAAATCACTTAATTTCTTTTTGGATAGATATAGTGCAATCTTAGAATGGTTTCAAGAACCTCGAGCCGCGACACTCATGCCTCCCGCAGGTCAAATGTCTCAATAATTTCATAACTCCTTCTCTTCTCAGCGAATAGACTTCGCTCTGCAGTATGAATTGATCATACAAAAACATTTCAATAACTTTCTCTTTTCTCAGCGAATAGACTTCGCTCTGCAGTATGAATTGATCATACAAAAACATTTCAATAACTTTCTCTTTTCTCAGCGAATAGACTTCGCTCTGCAGTATGAATTGATCATACAAACCTCGGGCCGTGGCATTTCCAGCCTTCCCGCAGGTCTCCTTATCCCAACCTCGGGCCATGGCACTCCAGCCCTCCCGTAGGTCCACCCTTATTCCAACCCCGGGCTGTGGCATTTAAGCCTTCCCGCAGGTCCCCACCTTATTCCAGAAATTAAGGGTTGCAAACATGATTCTTTATTTTCCTCGAGTTTAATTAGCATATTCACATGATGACTCAAAACAATCATACTCGTTCAATTGTGTTTCCAAATACACATATTGGTTGATGATTTTCCACCATGAAAATCCAAGTGACAAGAACCACAATTATTTCTTAAAACACAATTTTTTTCTCCAAGTTAATAGATATAATGCACAAAAAAAAAAAAAATATTCGAGCCTTCAAAATTTTACTCGGTTGCCAGTAGGCCTTCCAAACATCGTAACGCTCGGGATTAAAACATCGGGGAAAAGTTCGGTCGAAAACGAGTCGAAAAAGGGTCCGCGTCGCGCGGACTCGCGGTTGGCCGCAGCTGCGGATGCACAGCGGACGCGTGCGTCCGAGCCGCGTCCGTTGCTTCGGCATTTCTCGCCGAAGTCTGGACGCCACGGACGCGCAGCGGACGCGCGTCCGTGGTTGCGTCCGGCCTTTCGGCCGTGACGCCGAAGGCTCTCCCGCGATGGGCGTCCGGTGGACGCGCGATGGACGCGCGTCCACTGCCGCGTCCATCCGATTCTGCCCACTTCGGGCCGCACGAACGGGGTTGTAACGACCCGATCTTCCACCATTTTCACATGTATAAGCATATATGGCCCTAACACAACATATACATGCATAAAGTAACTATGAACATGCATACTAAAACTTTCCAAAAATCAAAGTATAGTCTTTTGAGCCAACTTGTAGATCCATAATCTTAACACAAAATTTTCATATAAAATTCCTCGTCACATAACTTACTAGCATTTGATCACCTTCAAGTGACTAAGCCTACTTAAGGGATTCCTTACCTCTTTAGAAGATTTTAAAACCGTAGAAGTTGATGATTTCCTCCTTCGAACCTTTCACCAAAGATCCTAAACAAAATCACCATAATAACAACATTTTCATGAACCTTTAGTTTACACTTAAGTTCTAGGAAGGATTTAACCGAACAAAACCAAAGTCTTACCTTTACTAGAGCACTTGAGTTGAAGAGATGCTTAGGGAGTTCTTGATCACAAAGTGGAAGACTAAGCTTTTCTCTCTTCTTCTTTTCCTCCTAATATTTTCGAAAATGTGTGTGTGTGGGAGATGAGAGAGATGATGATGATGATGATGAGCTTTGCTTGATGTTTAAGAAACAAGTGCAACATTCCCATACTTCTTATGACACACCATTAATGAACTAACCATGTGGTAATTAGGAGTGCCACATGTCAACTCCCCATGGTGGCTCTTGAAGAATAAACATTTACTTTGCCAGTTTGGGGTTAAATCAGATGAAAGTTCGGAGGATTATTACTTAATTCGGGAAAATTCCAACACCACAATTATCCTAAAAATAATCCCGTCGATAACCACTAAAATTGAGAATTTTTCGGTATCTCGAGAAATATAGGTACGAAGGTCCGTAATAATTTTACCCTTACAGTCCGTTTAAATTTTCCCTTAAACTAACTAGAAGTTCAGGCTTAACTGTATCATACTTAATAATCTAATCTCTAGGAAAATTCGAACTATATAAGCATCCTTTAAAATTTTACGGTTCGTGACCAGTACGTAGATCGCAGCTTATTAATAACTAGTCTCAAAAAAAATTCCTTCGAACACCGAGAGACCTTCTCAAAAATGTCATAGCTTAAAAAAAAATTTTCGAACCTTAACTTTGTCGGAAAAATCGAGGGGTTACTAAACCACAAAGACTATGTGTGTGTTTGGAATCCAGGAAAATGAATTATGGAAAACTAGTTGGCCTAACACAATAAATTCAATAGTGTGTGCGTTCTGAGTGCACTGTATGTTCATCGTGCGTGCTGTGTACATGCATCGTGTGTCGGACACGCAATCTACGCTCTTGTTAAAGGTATTTCGACCTCCTGAAATGAAAATAAACCACTAACCAAAATTAAAAAATAAAAGACAAAGAATAGAAGAAAATTTGTTTGTTTGTCTGTTTTCTTTTCTTTTTGCTACTAAATTTATATTCTAATGTTTAAATTGTAACAATGAATTAAAATATTTCTATTTATTAATTTTTAAGAATTGACCAAGCTACAGCATGTTAAAAAATGAATACATTTAATAACCAACTACAAAAAATTAAAATAAGTAATTCCATTAAAATATGATAATATTAATGTTTTATATAAAATGAGATCATCGAATCATTCTTAATATTGAATTCACATAACAATTAAAAAGAAAAAATCCAATAAAATAACATTATTAAGTCATATAATGAATATTAGGAAAATTGAAGTTGTGACAGGGTATACAATTATTATAAAGAAAATATAATCTAATTATGTATAAAAAAATATATCAAATTTTTATCATATATGTAGCCCTATAAATATAATTTCATCTTTGCATAATAGCCAATACAAGATAAAGAATTAAAAACCACAAAGACTATAGGTGTTTTTGGAGTCCAGGAAAATTAATTATGGAAAAATAGTTGCCCTAACACAATAAATTCAATAGTGTGTGCATTCTGAGTTGTAACACCCCAATTTTCACATCTCGGATTTATTGCAAAATCCCTAATAATACATTGCGGAAGCATCTAACCAGCAGAAAACTGGGTGTTACCGCCACGCTTAGGTATCTCTCCTATACCCAAACGCTAAGGCTAAACTTACAACATCAAATTACCACATCAATATTCCAACTTAATATATGGAAATAATTTTTCCAGGGTGTCTATTCTAGGATAGAGTAGTCCTCAACCTGGACTTCCATCTTATTCAGAGCTCATCGGGCTTCAGGAGCCCACACTAGACAACATCTGTAAACACATCGAAGTGTAGTTAGCGCGACCGCTAAGTAAGGAAATCCATTGTCACTCAAAATTAAACAAAGGTTTCGAAAAAGTGATATTTAGGAAGCTGTAAGCTTTACCCAAAGGTTGAAAATCTACCTGCAACCAGATTATCAACAAAAGAAAGTATAGTAGAGTATATGAGTTACATCAACATATAATACTTTTCATTTCCGAGAATTTCCATCATTTAACTCAAAATAGAGAGTTCAACAACCCACACTATACTGTTCAAAAATTCGTGACATTTATTCTTCAATGTAGTTACGGAGTAACTAGATTTTCATAGTTAGAAAGATTTACTTAATTTTCCCTTGGATAAGTGTAAGGCATACTTGGAATATTTTCAAGAACCTCGGCCGTGGCACTCATGCCTCCCGCAGGTCACACATCTCAATAACGTTGGGGCCACGGCTGATAAGCCTCCCGCTAAGTCAAACATCTCAATAACTTCCGGGCCCCGGCTCGCAAGCCTCCCAAGAAGTCAAACATCTCAATATCTTTCGGGCCACGGCTCCCGCAGGCCTCCCGTAAAGTCAAACATCTTAATAACTTTGGGGCCACAGCTCACAAGCCTCCCGCAAATTCAAACATCTCAATAACTTCCGGGCCCCGACTCGCAAGCCTCCCAAGAAGTCAAACATCTCAATAACTTTCGCTCGCAAGCCTCCCAAGAAGTCAAACATCTCAATAACTTTCGGGCCAAAGCCTCCCAAGAAGTCAAACATCTCAATAACTTTCGGGCCACGGCTCCCGCAGGCCTCCCGTAAAGTCAAACATCTTAATAACTTTGGGGCCACGGTTCACAAGCCTCCCGCAAAGTCAAACATCTCAATAACTTCCGGGCCCCGGCTCGCAAGCCTCCCAAGAAGTCAAACATCTCAATAACTTTCGGGCCACGGCTCCCGCAGGCCTCCCGTAAAGTCAAACATCTTAATAACTTTGGGGCCACGGCTCACAAGCCTCCCGCAAAGTCAAACATCTCAATAACTTCCGGGCCCCGGCTCGCAAGCCTCCCAAGAAGTCAAACATCTCAATAACTTTCGGGCCACGGCTCCCGCAAGCCTCCCGTAAAGTCAGACATCTTAATAACTTTGGGGCCACGACTCACAAGCCTCCCGCAAAGTCAAACATCTCAATAACTTCTGGGCCCCGGCTCGCAAGCCTCCCAAGAAGTCAAACATCTCAATAACTTTCGGGCCACGGCTCCCGCAGGCCTCCCGTAAAGTCAAACATCTTAATAACTTTGGGGCCACGGCTCACAAGCCTCCCGCAAAGTCAAACATCTCAATAACTTCCGGGCCCCGGCTCGCAAGCCTCCCAAGAAGTCAAACATCTCAATAACTTTCGGGCCACGGCTCCCGCAGGCCTCCCGTAAAGTCAAACATCTTAATAACTTTGGGGCCACGGCTCACAAGCCTCCCGCAAAGTCAAATATCTCAATAACTTCCGGGCCACGGCTCCCGCAGGCCTCCCGTGAAGTCAAACATCTCAATAACTTTGGGGCCACGGCTGACAAGCCTCCCACAAAGTCAAGCATCTCAATAACTTCCGGGCCACGGCTCCCGCAGGCCTCCCGTGAAGTCAAACATTTCAATAACTTTCGTGCCACGGCTCCCGCAGGCCTCCCTTAAAGTCAAACATCTCAATAACTTTGGGGTCACGGCTGACAAGCCTCCCGCAAAGTCAAGCATCTCAATAACTTCCGGGCCACGGCTCTCGCAGGCCTCCCGTGAAGTCAAACATTTCAATAACTTTGGGGCCACGGCTCTCAAGCCTCCCACAAAGTCAAACATATGAATAACATTATCCAGAAACTATGGTTTTCAAAACATTCTTTCTTTCCTGCGGTTTAATTAGTATATTCGTGTGATGACTCACACGATCATTCTTATCCAAATGTGTTTCCAAAATACACATACTTGTTAATGATTTTTCACCATGAAAATCCAAGTGACAAGAGTCACACTTGTTTCTTAAAAACACAATTTCCCCCAAATTAGTGTCACACTTGTTTCTTAAAAACACAATTTCCCCCAAATTAGTGAAACACTTGTTTCTTAAAAACACAATTTCCCCCAAATTAGTGAACATAATTTACAAAATAATATTTGAGCTTTCAAAAATTGACTCGGTTGCCCGTAGGCCTTCCAAACATCATAACATTTGGGAGCAAAAATATCGGAAGAAGGTTCGGTCGAAAACGGAACCGCGTCGCGCAAGCTCGCGGTTGTCCGCAGCGACGGACGCACGGCGGGCGCGTGCGTCCGGCCGCGTCCGCTCGTTCGGCATTGACGCCGAAATCTGGGCACCCACGGACGCGGTTGCGTCCGGCCTTTCGGCCGTGACCCCGAAAACTGGACGCCGATGGACGCGCGGTGGACGCGCGTCCAAGGCCGCGTCCATCCAAATTTTTGGTCAAACTTGTTTCTAACCATTCTTTTTCAGAAAATTTCAGCTTGGCGGAGTCCGAAAGATTGAGCCGGTAAAAATAGTTCCCGAACTCTTTTTCACTTGAAATTTTTATGGTAGAACCCCAACTTATAGTACTTGATGTCCATAAAAATTTTTGGTCATTTTGATCCGCAAATAAACGCAGAAAATTCCATTTTTGCCCTTGGCAGTGTGCTGTCCAGAATTTTTCTCTCTGGACCAGTTTTGGAAAAAAAATTCGAAAACTATACTTATACTACTCCGATTATTACGAAATTTTATATGCAGGTTCTACACTTATTGAACTACATATCTGAAGAAAATGGAATCAAAATACCTTACCAAATTTTCCCAATAAATCTCGGAAGTTACTGCCAGAAATTTATTTTGATTTTTTTTCAATATTTTCACAAGTATAAGCCTATATGGACATAAATACAACATATACATGCATAAATTAACTATGACATGCATACCAAAAATTACTAAACATTAAAGTGTAGTTTCTTTGAGCCAACTTGTAGATCCATAACTTAGCACATAACTTTCACATAAAATTCCTAGTTTCATATTTTACTAGCATTTGCTCACCTTCAAGTGACTAAACCAACTTAAGGGATTCCTTACCTCCCAAGTAGATTTCTAAAACCGTAGAAAGATGATGATCTCTTCCTCCAAACTTTTCACCGAAGATCCTAAACAAAAATCACCATAATAACAACATTTTCATAAACTCTTAGCTTAAACTTAAGTTCTAGGAAGGATTTAACCGAACAAAACCAAAGTTTTTACCTATTATGGAGCACTTGAGTTGAAGAGAACGCTAGGGAGTTCTTGGATCACAATGTAGAAGAATGAGGTTTTCTTCTTCTTCTTTTTCCTTCAAGAATTTCGAAAATGGGAGAGAGAGAGAGAGAGTGTGATGGGAAGTTGGCTTGAAGATTAAGAAACAAGTATGATCTTACCATACCTCTTATGACATTGCATTAATTAAATTACCATGTGGTGAAATAGGGTGACACTTGTCAACTCCCCATGGTAGATCTTGAAGAGTAGGGATTATTTTGCCAGTTTGGGATTAAATCAGATAAAGGTGCGGAGGATTATAACTTAATTCGGGAAAATTCTAACACCAAAATTATTCTAAAAATAATCCCGTCATTAACCACTAAAATCGGGAATTTTTCGGTCTCCCGCGAAATTTAGGTACGAAGGTCCGTAACAATTTCACTCTTACAGTCCATTTAAATTTCTCTTGAACTAAGTAGGAAGTTCAGGCTTAATCGTATTGTACTTAATAATCCATTTTCTAGGAAAATTCGAACTGTATATAAATCCTTAAAAATTTTACGGTTCGTGACCGGTACGTAGATCGCAGCTTATTAATAACTAGTCTCACTTATAAAAATCCTTCTGAAGTACCGAGAGATCATCTCATAAATGTCATAGCCTAAAAAAAAAAATTTTTCGAACCATAAACTTATCGGAATAGACGAGGGGTTACATGAGTGCACTGTATGTCGGACACGCACTCTACGCTGTATGTTCATCGTGTGTGCCGTGTACATGCATCGTGTGTCGGACACGCAATCTACGCGCTTGTTAAAGATATTTCGACCTTCTGAAATGAAAATAAACCACTGACAAAAATTAAAAAATAAAAGACAAAGAATAGAANCGGTTGCGTCCGGCCTTTCGGCCGTGACCCCGAAAACTGGACGCCGATGGACGCGCGGTGGACGCGCGTCCAAGGCCGCGTCCATCCAAATTTTTGGTCAAACTTGTTTCTAACCATTCTTTTTCAGAAAATTTCAGCTTGGCGGAGTCCGAAAGATTGAGCCGGTAAAAATAGTTCCCGAACTCTTTTTCACTTGAAATTTTTATGGTAGAACCCCAACTTATAGTACTTGATGTCCATAAAAATTTTTGGTCATTTTGATCCGCAAATAAACGCAGAAAATTCCATTTTTGCCCTTGGCAGTGTGCTGTCCAGAATTTTTCTCTCTGGACCAGTTTTGGAAAAAAAATTCGAAAACTATACTTATACTACTCCGATTATTACGAAATTTTATATGCAGGTTCTACACTTATTGAACTACATATCTGAAGAAAATGGAATCAAAATACCTTACCAAATTTTCCCAATAAATCTCGGAAGTTACTGCCAGAAATTTATTTTGATTTTTTTTCAATATTTTCACAAGTATAAGCCTATATGGACATAAATACAACATATACATGCATAAATTAACTATGACATGCATACCAAAAATTACTAAACATTAAAGTGTAGTTTCTTTGAGCCAACTTGTAGATCCATAACTTAGCACATAACTTTCACATAAAATTCCTAGTTTCATATTTTACTAGCATTTGCTCACCTTCAAGTGACTAAACCAACTTAAGGGATTCCTTACCTCCCAAGTAGATTTCTAAAACCGTAGAAAGATGATGATCTCTTCCTCCAAACTTTTCACCGAAGATCCTAAACAAAAATCACCATAATAACAACATTTTCATAAACTCTTAGCTTAAACTTAAGTTCTAGGAAGGATTTAACCGAACAAAACCAAAGTTTTTACCTATTATGGAGCACTTGAGTTGAAGAGAACGCTAGGGAGTTCTTGGATCACAATGTAGAAGAATGAGGTTTTCTTCTTCTTCTTTTTCCTTCAAGAATTTCGAAAATGGGAGAGAGAGAGAGAGAGTGTGATGGGAAGTTGGCTTGAAGATTAAGAAACAAGTATGATCTTACCATACCTCTTATGACATTGCATTAATTAAATTACCATGTGGTGAAATAGGGTGACACTTGTCAACTCCCCATGGTAGATCTTGAAGAGTAGGGATTATTTTGCCAGTTTGGGATTAAATCAGATAAAGGTGCGGAGGATTATAACTTAATTCGGGAAAATTCTAACACCAAAATTATTCTAAAAATAATCCCGTCATTAACCACTAAAATCGGGAATTTTTCGGTCTCCCGCGAAATTTAGGTACGAAGGTCCGTAACAATTTCACTCTTACAGTCCATTTAAATTTCTCTTGAACTAAGTAGGAAGTTCAGGCTTAATCGTATTGTACTTAATAATCCATTTTCTAGGAAAATTCGAACTGTATATAAATCCTTAAAAATTTTACGGTTCGTGACCGGTACGTAGATCGCAGCTTATTAATAACTAGTCTCACTTATAAAAATCCTTCTGAAGTACCGAGAGATCATCTCATAAATGTCATAGCCTAAAAAAAAAAATTTTTCGAACCATAAACTTATCGGAATAGACGAGGGGTTACATGAGTGCACTGTATGTCGGACACGCACTCTACGCTGTATGTTCATCGTGTGTGCCGTGTACATGCATCGTGTGTCGGACACGCAATCTACGCGCTTGTTAAAGATATTTCGACCTTCTGAAATGAAAATAAACCACTGACAAAAATTAAAAAATAAAAGACAAATGAAAATAAACCACTGACAAAAATTAAAAAATAAAAGACAAAGAATAGAAGAAAATTTGTTAAAATTAAAAAATAAAAGACAAAGAATAGAAGAAAATTTGTTTGTTTGTCTGTTTTCTTTTCTTTTTGCTACTAAATTTATATTCTAATGTTTAAATTGTAACAATGAATTAAAATATTTCTATTTATTAATTTTTAAGAATTGACCAAGCTATGGCATGTTAAAAAATGAATACATTTAATAACCAACTATAAAAAAATTAAAATAAGTAATTCCATTAAAATATGATAACATTAATAATTTATATAAAATGAGATCATCGAATCATTCTTAATATTGAATTCACATAACAATTAAAAAGAAAAAATCTAATAAAATAACATTATTAAGTCATATAATGAATATTAGGAAAATTGAAGTTGTGACAGGGTATACAATTACTATAAAGAAAATATAATCTAATTATGTATAAAAAAATGTATCAAATTTTTATCATATATGTGGCCCTATAAATATAATTTCATCTTTGCATAATAGCCAATACAAGATAAAGAATTAAAAACCACAAAGACTATAGGTGTTCTTGGAGTCCAGTAAAATGAATTATGGAAAAATAGTTGCCCAAACACAATAAATTCAATAGTGTGTGCATTCTGAGTGCACTATATGTTCATCGTGTGGGCCGTGTACATGCATCGTGTGTCGGACACACACTCTACGCTCTTGTTAAAGGTATTTCGACCTCCTGAAATGAAAATAAACCACTAACAAAACTTAAAAACTAAAAGACAAAGAATAGAAGAAAATATGTTTGTTTGTCTGTTTTTTTTTTCTTTATGCTACCAAATTTATATTCTAATGTTTAAATTGTAACAATGAATTAAAATATTTCTATTTATTATTTTTTTAAGAATTGACCAAGCTACCGCATGTTATAAAATGAATACATTTAATAACCAAATATAAATAATTAAAATATGTAATTCCATTAAAACATGATAATATTAATAATTTATATAAAATGAGATCATTGAATCACTCATAATATTGAATTCACATAACAATTAAAAAGAAAAAATACAATAAAATAACATTATTAAGTCATATAATGAATATTAGGAAAATTGAAGTTGTGACAGCTGGGTATACAATTACTATAAAGAAAATATAATCTAATTATGTATAAAAAAATGTATCAAATTTTTATCATATATGTGGCCCTATAAATATAATTTCATCTCTGCATAATAGCCAATACAAGATAAAGAATTAAAAACCACAAAGACTATATGTGTTTTTGGAGTCCAAGAAAATGAATTATGGAAAAATAGTTGCCCTAACACAATAAATTCAATAGTGTGTGCATTCTGAGTGCACTGTATGTACATCGTGTGTGCCGTGTCCATGCATCGTGTGTCGGACACGCACTCTACACTCTTTTTAAAGGTATTTCGACCTCATGAAATGAAAATAAACCACTAACAAAACTTAAAACCTAAAAGACAAAGAATAGAAGAAAATATGTTTGTTTGTCTGTTTTTTTTTTCTTTTTGCTACCAAATTTATATTCTAATGTTTAAATTGTAAGAATGCATTAAAATATTTCTATTTATTATTTTTTAAGAATTGACCAAGCTACCGCTTGTTATAAAATGAATACATTTAATAACCAACTATGAAAAATTAAAATAAGTAATTACATTAAAACATGATAATATTAATAATTTATATAAAATGAGATCATCGAATCACTCATAATATTGAATTCACATAACAATTAAAAATAAAAAATCCAATAAAATAACATTATTAAGTCATATAATGAATATTAGGAAAATTGAAGTTGTGACAGCTGGGTATACAATTATTATAAAGAAAATATAATCTAATTATGTATAAAAAAATGTATCAAATTATTATCATATATGTGGCCGTATAAATATAATTTCATCTCTGCATAATAGCCAATACAAGATAATTAATAAAAAACCACAAAGACTATGTGTGTGTTTGGAATCCAGGAAAATGAATTATGGAAAACTAGGTGCCCTAACATAATAAATTCAATAGTGTGTGCGTTCTGAGTGCACTGTATGTTCATCGTGCGTGCCGTGTACATGCATCGTGTGTCGGACACGCAATCTACGCTCTTGTTAAAGGTATTTCGACCTGCTGAAATGAAAATAAACCACTAACAAAAATTAAAAAATAAAAGACAAAGAATAGAAGAAATTAAAATTTGTTTGTTTGTCTGTTTTTTTTTTCTTTTTGCTACTAAATTTATATTCTAATGTTTAAATTGTAACAATGAATTAAAATATTTCTATTTATTAATTTTTAAGAATTGACCAAGCTACCGCATGTTAAAAAATGAATACATTTAATAACCAACTATAAAAAATTAAAATAAGTAAATCCATTAAAATATGATAATATTAATAATTTATATAAAATCAGATCATCGAATCATTCTTAATATTGAATTCACATAACAATTAAAAAGAAAAAATCCAATAAAATAACATTATTAAGTCATGTAATGAATATTCGGAAAATTGAAGTTGTGACAGGGTATACAATTACTATAAAGAAAATATAATCTAATTATGTAAAAAAAAAATGTATCAAATTTTTATTATATATGTGGCCCTATAAATATAATTTCATCTCTGCATAATAGCCAATACATGATAATGAATCAAAAACCACAAAGACTATGTGTGTGTTTGGAATCCAGGAAAATGAATTATGTAAAACTAGTTGGCCTAACACAATAAATTCAATAGTGTGTGCGTTCTGAGTGCACTGTATGTTCATCGTGCGTGCCGTGTACATGCATCGTGTGTCGGACACGCAATCTACGCTCTTGTTAAAGGTATTTCGACCTGCTGAAATGAAAATAAACCACTAACAAAAATTAAAAAATAAAAGACAAAGAATAGAAGAAATTAAAATTTGTTTGTTTGTCTGTTTTTTTTTTCTTTTTGCTACTAAATTTATATTCTAATGTTTAAATTGTAACAATGAATTAAAATATTTCTATTTATTAATTTTTAAGAATTGACCAAGCTACCGCATGTTAAAAAATGAATACATTTAATAACCAACTATAAAAAATTAAAATAAGTAAATCCATTAAAATATGATAATATTAATAATTTATATAAAATCAGATCATCGAATCATTCTTAATATTGAATTCACATAACAATTAAAAAGAAAAAATCCAATAAAATAACATTATTAAGTCATGTAATGAATATTCGGAAAATTGAAGTTGTGACAGGGTATACAATTACTATAAAGAAAATATAATCTGTTGTGACAGGGTATACAATTACTATAAAGAAAATATAATCTAATTATGTATAAAAAAATGTATCAAATTATTATCATATATGTGGCCCTATAAACATAATTTAATCTCTGCATAATAGCCAATACAAGATAAAGAACATAATTTAATCTCTGCATAATAGCCAATACAAGATAAAGAATTAAAAACCACAAAGACTATATGTGTTTTTGGAGTCCAAGAAAATGAATTATGATAAAATAGTTGCCCTAACACAATAAATTCAATATTGTGTACTTTCTGGGTGCACTGTATGTACATCGTGTGTGTCGTGTCCATGCATCGTGTGTCGGACACGCACTCTACACTCTTTTTAAAGGTATTTCGACCTCATGAAATGAAAATAAACCACTAACAAAAATTAAAAAATAAAAGACAAAGAATAGAAGAAATTAAAATTTGTTTGTTTGTCTGTTTTTTTTTTTCTTTTTGCTACTAAATTTATATTCTAATGTTTAAATTGTAACAATGAATTAAAATATTTCTATTTATTAATTTTTAAGAATTGACCAAGGTACCGCATGTTAAAAAATGAATACATTTAATAACCAACTATAAAAAATTAAAATAAGTAAATCCATTAAAATATGATAATATTAATAATTTATATAAAATCAGATCATCGAATCATTCTTAATATTGAATTCACATAACAATTAAAAAGAAAAAATCCAATAAAATAACATTATTAAGTCATATAATGAATATTCGGAAAATTGAAGTTGTGACAGGGTATACAATTACTATAAAGAAAATATAATCTAATTATGTATAAAAAAATGTATCAAATTATTATCATATATGTGGCCCTATAAACATAATTTAATCTCTGCATAATAGCCAATACAAGATAAAGAATTAAAAACCACAAAGACTATATGTGTTTTTGGAGTCCAAGAAAATGAATTATGATAAAATAGTTGCCCTAACACAATAAATTCAATATTGTGTACTTTCTGGGTGCACTGTATGTACATCGTGTGTGTCGTGTCCATGCATCGTGTGTCGGACACGCACTCTACACTCTTTTTAAAGGTATTTCGACCTCATGAAATGAAAATAAACCACTAACAAAAATTAAAAAATAAAAGACAAAGAATAGAAGAAATTAAAATTTGTTTGTTTGTCTGTTTTTTTTTTTCTTTTTGCTACTAAATTTATATTCTAATGTTTAAATTGTAACAATGAATTAAAATATTTCTATTTATTAATTTTTAAGAATTGACCAAGGTACCGCATGTTAAAAAATTAATACATTTAATAACCAACTAGAAAAAATTAAAATAAGTAAATCCATTAAAATATGATAATATTAATAATTTATATAAAATGAGATCATCGAATCATTCTTAATATTGAATTCACATATCAATTAAAAAGAAAAAATCCAATAAAATAACATTATTAAGTCATATAATGAATATTAGGAAAATTGAAGTTGTGACAGGGTATACAATTACTATAAAGAAAATATAATCTAATTATGTAAAAAAAAAATGTATCAAATTTTTATTATATATGTGGCTCTATAAATATAATTTCATCTCTGCATAATAGCCAATACAAGATAAAGAATTAAAAACCACAAATGCTATATGTGTTTTTGGAGTCCAAGAAAATGAATTATGGAAAACTAATTGCCCTAACACAATAAATTCAATAGTGTGTGCATTCTGAGTGCACTGTATGTTCATCGTGCGTGCCGTGTACATGCATCGTGTGTCGGACACGCACTCTACGCTCTTGTTAAAGATATTTCGACCTCCTGAAATGAAAATAAACCACTAACAAAACTTAAAAAATAGAAGACAAAGAATAGAAGAAAATATGTTTGTTTGTTTGTTTTTTTTTTTTTTTCTACAAAATTTATATTCTAATGTTTAAGGGAAAGACTTGTGTGAGACCGTCTCACCATGAGACAGGTCGGGTCGAGTCGGGTCAAGGTGTAAATGTACCACTTATATGCACAAATGTTATACTTATATGCTAAAATTTAATACTAATTAGGAATAAAATTTTTGTTACTTATATGGGTAAATATAATACTTTTAAGGGAAAATACAATACTTTTACATTTCGATTTAAAAGTATTACTTTTTTTCCGCAAAAGTATTATATTTGCCCTTATAATTTCATCTCTGCATAATAGCCAATACAAGATAATGAATTAAAAACCACAAAGACTATGTGTGTGTTTGGAATGTAGGAAAATGAATTATGGAAAACTAGTTGCCCTAACACAATAAATTCAATAGTGTGTGCGTTCTGAGTGGACTGTATGTTCATCGTGCGTGCCGTGTACATGCATCGTGTGTCGGACACGCAATCTACGCTTTTGTTAAAGGTATTTCGACCTCCTGTGTAACACCCCAATTTTCACATCTCGGATTTATTGCAAAATCCTTAATAATACAATACATTGCGGAAGCGTCTAACCAGCAGAAAACTGGGTGTTACCGTCACGCTTAGGTATCTTTCCTATACCCAAACGCTAAGGCTAAACTTACAACCTCAAATAACCATGTCAACATACAAATATGTACGTATGGAAATAATTCTTCCAGGGTGTCTATTCTGGGATAGGGTAGTCCTCAACCTCGACTTCCATCCTATTCAGAGCTCATCGGGCTTCAGGAGCCCATACTAGACAACATCTGTAAACACATCGAAGTGTAGTTAGCGCGACGGCTAAGTAAGGAAATCCATTGTCACTCGAAAGTAAACAAAGGTTTCAAAACAACATAATACTCAGAAAATTGTAGCTTTTCCCATAAGTTAAAAATCTACCTGTAACCATATTATCAATAAAAGAAAGTATAGCAGAGTATACGAGTTAAATCATGTAAAGTTTTCTCAGTTAAATACAATGGCATAACTGCCGCTCAAAACATTTTCATGTCCTTTCAGACAAGTTTGCAAAACTTTCATTTCCGAGAATTTCCATCATTTAATTCAAAATAGAGAGTTTAACAACACACACTTTACTGTTCAGAGCTCGTGACATTTTATTCTGCGATCTAGTTACGGAGTAACTAGATTTTTCATAGTTAGTAAAATTACTTAGTTTCTCTCTGGATAAGTGTAGGGTGATCTTAGAACGTTTTCAAGAACCTCGGGCCGCGGCACTCATGCCTCCCGCAGGTCAAACATCTCAATAACTTCGGGGCCCCGGCTCACAAGCCTCCCGCGAAGTCAAACATCTCAATAACTTTGGGGCCCCGGCTCACAAGCCTCCCGCAAAGTCAAACATTTCACTAACTTCTGGGCCCCGGCTCACAAGCCTCCCAAGAAGTCAAACATCTCGGTAACTTTCGGGCCACGGCTCCCGCAGGCCTCCCGTAAAGTCAAACACTTCAATAACTTTGGGGTCACGGCTCCCGCAGGCCTCCCACAAAGTCAAACATTTCACTAACTTCCGGGCCCCGGCTTACAAGCCTCCCAAGAAGTCAAACATCTCGATAACTTTCGGGCCACGGCTCCCGCAGGCCTCCCGTAAAGTCAATCATTTCAATAACTTTGGGCCACGGCTCCCGCAGGCCTCCCACAAAGTCAAACATTTCACTAACTTCCGGGCCCCGGCTCACAAGCCTCCCAAGAAGTCAATGTCTCAACAACATTATCCAGAAACTAAGGTTTTCAAACATTCTTACATCTTTGGGTTTAATTAGTATATTCGTGTGATGACTCACACGATCATACTTATCCAAATGTGTTTCCAAAATACACATACTTGTTAATGATTTTTCACCATGAAAATCCAAGTGACAAGAGTCACATTTATTTCTTAAAAACACAATTTTTCCCCAAGTTAATGAACATAATTTACAGAAATAATATTTGAGCTTTCAAAAATTGACTCGGTGGCCCGTAGGCCTTCCAAACACCATAACACTCGGGAGCAAAAACATCGGGGAAAAGTTCGGTCGAAAACGAGTCCGCGACGCGCGGACTCGCGATTGCCCGCAGCAGCGGACGCACGGCGGACGCGTGCGTCCGAGCCGCGTCCGCTGGTTCGGCAAATGGCGCCGAAACTGGGCGCCCACGGACGCGCGTCCGTGCCCGCGTCCAGCCTCTCGGCCGTGACGCCGAAACTCCTGGGCGTCGATGGACGCGCTTTGGACGCGCGTCCAAGGCCGCGTCCACTCGATTCTGCCCACTTCGGGCAGAAAAACGGGGTTGTAACGTCCTGATTTTCCACCATTTTCACAAGCATAAGCCTATATGGACATAAACACAACATATATACATGCATAAAGTAACTATGAACATGCATATAAAAATTACCAAAAATCCAAAGTGTAGTTTCTTGAGCTAACTTGTAGATCCATAAACTTAACACGTAATTTTTAAATAAAAATCCTAGTCCCATNACATTTCGATTTAAAAGTATTACTTTTTTTCCGCAAAAGTATTATATTTGCCCTTATAATTTCATCTCTGCATAATAGCCAATACAAGATAATGAATTAAAAACCACAAAGACTATGTGTGTGTTTGGAATGTAGGAAAATGAATTATGGAAAACTAGTTGCCCTAACACAATAAATTCAATAGTGTGTGCGTTCTGAGTGGACTGTATGTTCATCGTGCGTGCCGTGTACATGCATCGTGTGTCGGACACGCAATCTACGCTTTTGTTAAAGGTATTTCGACCTCCTGTGTAACACCCCAATTTTCACATCTCGGATTTATTGCAAAATCCTTAATAATACAATACATTGCGGAAGCGTCTAACCAGCAGAAAACTGGGTGTTACCGTCACGCTTAGGTATCTTTCCTATACCCAAACGCTAAGGCTAAACTTACAACCTCAAATAACCATGTCAACATACAAATATGTACGTATGGAAATAATTCTTCCAGGGTGTCTATTCTGGGATAGGGTAGTCCTCAACCTCGACTTCCATCCTATTCAGAGCTCATCGGGCTTCAGGAGCCCATACTAGACAACATCTGTAAACACATCGAAGTGTAGTTAGCGCGACGGCTAAGTAAGGAAATCCATTGTCACTCGAAAGTAAACAAAGGTTTCAAAACAACATAATACTCAGAAAATTGTAGCTTTTCCCATAAGTTAAAAATCTACCTGTAACCATATTATCAATAAAAGAAAGTATAGCAGAGTATACGAGTTAAATCATGTAAAGTTTTCTCAGTTAAATACAATGGCATAACTGCCGCTCAAAACATTTTCATGTCCTTTCAGACAAGTTTGCAAAACTTTCATTTCCGAGAATTTCCATCATTTAATTCAAAATAGAGAGTTTAACAACACACACTTTACTGTTCAGAGCTCGTGACATTTTATTCTGCGATCTAGTTACGGAGTAACTAGATTTTTCATAGTTAGTAAAATTACTTAGTTTCTCTCTGGATAAGTGTAGGGTGATCTTAGAACGTTTTCAAGAACCTCGGGCCGCGGCACTCATGCCTCCCGCAGGTCAAACATCTCAATAACTTCGGGGCCCCGGCTCACAAGCCTCCCGCGAAGTCAAACATCTCAATAACTTTGGGGCCCCGGCTCACAAGCCTCCCGCAAAGTCAAACATTTCACTAACTTCTGGGCCCCGGCTCACAAGCCTCCCAAGAAGTCAAACATCTCGGTAACTTTCGGGCCACGGCTCCCGCAGGCCTCCCGTAAAGTCAAACACTTCAATAACTTTGGGGTCACGGCTCCCGCAGGCCTCCCACAAAGTCAAACATTTCACTAACTTCCGGGCCCCGGCTTACAAGCCTCCCAAGAAGTCAAACATCTCGATAACTTTCGGGCCACGGCTCCCGCAGGCCTCCCGTAAAGTCAATCATTTCAATAACTTTGGGCCACGGCTCCCGCAGGCCTCCCACAAAGTCAAACATTTCACTAACTTCCGGGCCCCGGCTCACAAGCCTCCCAAGAAGTCAATGTCTCAACAACATTATCCAGAAACTAAGGTTTTCAAACATTCTTACATCTTTGGGTTTAATTAGTATATTCGTGTGATGACTCACACGATCATACTTATCCAAATGTGTTTCCAAAATACACATACTTGTTAATGATTTTTCACCATGAAAATCCAAGTGACAAGAGTCACATTTATTTCTTAAAAACACAATTTTTCCCCAAGTTAATGAACATAATTTACAGAAATAATATTTGAGCTTTCAAAAATTGACTCGGTGGCCCGTAGGCCTTCCAAACACCATAACACTCGGGAGCAAAAACATCGGGGAAAAGTTCGGTCGAAAACGAGTCCGCGACGCGCGGACTCGCGATTGCCCGCAGCAGCGGACGCACGGCGGACGCGTGCGTCCGAGCCGCGTCCGCTGGTTCGGCAAATGGCGCCGAAACTGGGCGCCCACGGACGCGCGTCCGTGCCCGCGTCCAGCCTCTCGGCCGTGACGCCGAAACTCCTGGGCGTCGATGGACGCGCTTTGGACGCGCGTCCAAGGCCGCGTCCACTCGATTCTGCCCACTTCGGGCAGAAAAACGGGGTTGTAACGTCCTGATTTTCCACCATTTTCACAAGCATAAGCCTATATGGACATAAACACAACATATATACATGCATAAAGTAACTATGAACATGCATATAAAAATTACCAAAAATCCAAAGTGTAGTTTCTTGAGCTAACTTGTAGATCCATAAACTTAACACGTAATTTTTAAATAAAAATCCTAGTCCCATAATTTACTAGCATTTGAACACCTTCAAGTGACTAAACCAACTTAAGGGATTCCTTACCTCCCAAGTAGACTTTTAAGACCGTAGAAAAGTTGTGATCTTCTCCTCCAAAATTTTCACCGAAGATCCTAAACAAAAATTACCATAACAACATTTTCATGAACCCTTAGCTTAAACTTAAGTTCTAGGAAGGATTCTAGCCATATTAACCGAATAAAACCAAAGTTTTACCTATTATGGAAGCACTTGTATTGAAGAAAAGCTATGGAGTTCTTGGATCTCAAAGAGAAGATGATATTTTTCCTTCTCTTTTTCCTTCTCCATTTTCGAAAAATGAGTGTGGGAGAGATGGGGAAGACTTGGAGATCAATTTTCTTAGCTAGCTTATCCCACACTCTTCCCATTAATTAATTATTTATTACCATGTGGTAAATAATGATGCCACTTGTCAAAATTCCATGGTATGCCTTGTAGAGTAAGTTTGCTTTGCCAGTTAGGGATTAAATCAGATAAAAGTTCGGAGGAATATCGCTTAATTCGGGAAAATTCTAACACCAAAATTATCCTAAAAATAATCCCGTCATTAACCGCTAAAATTGGGAATTTTTCGGTATCTCGCGAAATACAGGTACGAAGGTCCGTAACAATTTCACTCTTACAGTCCGTTTAAATTCTCACTTGAACTGAGTAGGAAGTTCACGCTTAATCGTATCATACTCAATAATCCATTTTCTAGGAAAATTCGAACTGTATATAAATCCTTAAAATTTTTACGGTTCGCGACCGGTACGTAGATCGTAGCTTATTAATAACTAGCCTCTCTAAAAAAAAATCCTTCTGAAGAACCGAGAGATCATCTCATAAATGTCATAGCCTAAAAATATTTTTTTCGAACCCGTAAACTTATCGGAAAAGACGAGGGGTTACAGTCTTCCCCCCTTAAAATAGTTTCGTCCCCGAAACTTCCTTCTTGTTATCCATGGATTCAAAGTAGATCATCACTTAATTCTTATCTCCAAAATTATCGACTTAGGCTCTAATACCTTCTTATTTCCAACATCTCATAGCCTAAGCTTCCCAAGGTTCGAGTAGCTTTTGATATCACTTTGGAGCACATAAATTTCCACATAATAAATTTCAACCCTTTAACACGGCATTTTTAATCTCATCAATATAAATCGCCTTTAATCCATTAGAAGTATATCTCAAGGAAATCATACACATTCAAATATGTATAAAAATGCATACCAAGAATATCTATAAAATTTCCAGGAGCTAAGGTCATTGCCTATTTCATAATCAACTGTTTCCTCAATATTCACCACATACAATCTTTATATCAATGTTTCCATATAACAATTTCCTTAATACATATCATAATATCATCACTACTCAAAATTCCTTTAAACCAAAACTTATTCACCAATAAAGAGATTTCCAACTCTCAAAATAAATACCAAAGGAATAACTCCAATATCTCAAAATAATTATCAAATAGATAATTCCACTATCTCAAAACATCCAAAGGATAATTCCATTATCTCAACACATCCAAAGGATAATTCCATTATCTCAAAATAAAATCCAAAAGATAATTCCATTATCTCAAATTAAATACCAAAGAGATACTCTCAATCTCTCAAAATAACCACCAAATAGAGAGTACCCAAACTCTCACAATAACCACCAAAGATAATTCTTCAAATATTTGATTAAACTTTTCATATACCCAAAAATTGGTATTATATAAAATATCAAGGAGGAATGAATCCAAATGGAAAGTTTCAACTTCCAAACCAATACCGAACCAACCGGACGAATCCACGAACCGGTGGCCAAAACCAAATCAAAATCAAATCCAAACCAACTGGACGATTCCATGAACCGGTGGTCAAAACCAAATAGAGAGATCTCAACTCTCATCATCATAATCATAATAATAATAGTCATAAATTATAGTTCCAAACCTCCGAGTATTACCACTCTTCGGGACAAGATATGTAAATAACCATATCCTTCAAAACATCATATTTATAACCCAAAATTACTTATTCAATGTCATATCTTATGTCTAACCTTCACATTCATAATATCCACATACCAATATTTTCCTTTTCATAATCCATATACCAATAACCCCATCACCAAATCTCTTCAACAACATAATTTCATTACTTATCATAATCTCTATAAATCTAATAATTTCACTAACAATCACAAGAACAAACAATGTGTATTCACATCAAATAATTTCATAAGACATGTACTCACATTTTCACAAAATCATTTAAACACAAAGACAAAGGGGTGTATATCCCAAAATTAGCATAAGCTAAGTAAGTTCCATTTCACCCCGTAAAATATGGGCTTGGGTTTTATGATTTTCAACAATCATATTCTTTCCAAAATCGCATATATATATATATATCATTTGTCTCATAATCTTCATAAAATATTTTCCCAAAATACCTGTGGAGATATCATTTTCCAAAATAACATATTTGTCAAGGAGGATTAGATACCAATAAAAACACAATACTCCACCAATAGGACCGCAGCCCTAGATTCTCATCTCAATAGCAAATAGAACCGCAGCTCTAGTGCTCATAATAATCTAGACCGCAGCCCAAGATTCTCATATATTTTCCAAAAAAAAAGGTTGGTGAGATTTCCGGCTCACCCTCGGCAACAAGTATTCTTATCCTCCAAGACTAAATATGTACATATAATTTCCAAAATATATCATTTCCTCATGATAAATATCTTCTTCAAAAATATATAATTTCACAAAACACATTTTTCTCCACAATAATTCATTCCATAAGAATATATCATTCTTAGTACATATATGTACATGACACCAAAATTCCAAGCCAAGCATTTACACAACACACGGGTTTGACCCGTAACAATCAATTCTCGATAATTCGAGAATCATACACATATTATGCAATGCACTTGTGATCAAATGGACATCATAATGCGCATAATTTTGCAAAACACATAATTTTGATATCATATCATATCATAATCAATATACATATATATGGGGTAAATAATAATTTTAGTGAACATGAGCTCACTTGTAACAGGGCGTACCAAACTCTATCATCGATAACAATGATCTCAAATCCTAAGCTTATAACAAAGATGTCACATCTTACAAAGATTTCACAGCCTAGGCTCCAATCTAACCTCCAAAGATTCGAACCGCCTTAATACCAACTTATAACAGAGCGTACCAAACTTTGTTTCCAAGAACTTATAACCTTAAGCTCTGATAGATTCCACATTGTAACAGAGCTTCACCAATTCTATTATTGATAACAAGGATCTCAAACCCTAAGCTCTGATCTCCACTATGTAACAGAGCTTACCAAACTCTATTGTCCATGACAAAGATCTCACAACCTAAACTCTGATCTATCTCCAAGATCTTACAACCTTAAGCTCTGATACCAATTTGTAACACCCCAATTTTCACATCTCGGATTTATTGCAAAATCCCTAATAATACAATACATTGTGGAAGCGTCTAACTAGCAGAAAACTGGGTGTTACCGCCACGCTTAGGTATCTCTCCAATACCCAAACGCTAAGGCTAAACTTACAACCTCAAATAAAAGACAAAGAATAGAAGAAAATATGTTTGTTTGTCTGTTTTTTTTTCTTTTTGCTACAAAATTTATATTCTAATGTTTAAATTGTAATAATGCATTAAAATATTTCTATTTATTATTTTTTAAGAATTGACCAAGCTACCGCATGTTATAAAATGAATACATTTAATAACCAACTATAAAAAATTAAAATAAGTAATTCCATTAAAATATGATAATATTAATAATTTATATAAAATGAGATCATCGAATCATTCTTAATATTGAATTCACATAACAATCAAAAAGAAAAAATCCAATAAAATAACATTATTAAGTCATATAATGAATATTACAAAATTGAAGTTGTGACAGGGTATACAATTACTATAAAGAAAATATAATCTAATTATGTATAAAAAAAATGTATCAAACTTTTATCATATATGTGGCCCTATAAATATAATTTCATCTCTGCATAATAGCCAATACAAGATAATATATTAAAACCCACAAAGACTATGTGTGTGTTTGGAATACAGGAAAATGAATTATGGAAAACTAGTTGGCCTAACACAATAAATTCAATAGTGTGTGCGTTCTGAGTGCACTATATGTTCATCGTGCGTGCCGTGTTCATGCATCGTGTGTCGGACACGCAATCTACGCTCTTGTTAAAGGTATTTCGACCTCCTGAAATGAAAATAAACCACTAACAAAAATTAAAAAAATAAAAGACAAAGAATAGAAGAAAATATGTTTGTTTGTCTGTTTTTTTTTTCTTTTTGCTACAAAATTTATATTCTAATGTTTAAATTGTAATAATGCAATAAAATATTTCTATTTATTATTTTTTAAGAATTGACCAAGCTACCGCATGTTATAAAATGAATACATTTAATAACCAACTATAAAAAACTAAAATAAGTAATTCCATTAAAATATGATAATATTAATAATTTATATAAAATGAGATCATCGAATCATTCTTAATATTGAATTCACATAACAATCAAAAAGAAAAAGTCCAATAAAATAACATTATTAAGTCATATAATGAATATTACAAAATTGAAGTTGTGACAGGGTATACAATTACTATAAAGAAAATATAATCTAATTATGTATAAAAAAATGTATCAAATTATTATCATATATGTGGCCCTATAAACATAATTTAATCTCTGCATAATAGCCAATACAAGATAAAGAATTAAAAACCACAAAGACTATATGTGTTTTTGGAGTCCAAGAAAATGAATTATGGAAAAATAGTTGCCCTAACACAATAAATTCAATAGTGTGTGCATTCTGAGTGCACTGTATGTACATCGTGTGTGCCGTGTCCATGCATCGTGTGTCGGACACGCACTCTACACTCTTTTTAAAGGTATTTCGACCTCATGAAATGAAAATAAACCACTAACAAAACTTAAAACCTAAAAGACAAAGAATAGAAGAAAATATGTTTGTTTGTCTGTTTTTTTTTTCTTTTTGCTACCAAATTTATATTCTAATGTTTAAATTGTAAGAATGCATTAAAATATTTCTATTTATTATTTTTTAAGAATTGACCAAGCTACCGCTTGTTATAAAATGAATACATTTAATAACCAACTATGAAAAATTAAAATAAGTAATTACATTAAAACATGATAATATTAATAATTTATATAAAATGAGATCATCGAATCACTCATAATATTGAATTCACATAACAATTAAAAATAAAAAATCCAATAAAATAACATTATTAAGTCATATAATGAATATTAGGAAAATTGAAGTTGTGACAGCTGGGTATACAATTATTATAAAGAAAATATAATCTAATTATGTATAAAAAAATGTATCAAATTATTATCATATATGTGGCCGTATAAATATAATTTCATCTCTGCATAATAGCCAATACAAGATAATTAATAAAAAACCACAAAGACTATGTGTGTGTTTGGAATCCAGGAAAATGAATTATGGAAAACTAGGTGCCCTAACATAATAAATTCAATAGTGTGTGCGTTCTGAGTGCACTGTATGTTCATCGTGCGTGCCGTGTTCATGCATCGTGTGTCGGACACGCAATCTACGCTCTTGTTAAAGGTATTTCGACCTCCTGAAATGAAAATAAACCACTAACAAAAATTAAAAAAATAAAAGACAAAGAATAGAAGAAATTAAAATTTGTTTGTTTGTCTTTTTTTTTTCTTTTTGCTACTAAATTTATATTCTAATGTTTAAATTGTAACAATGAATTAAAATATTTCTATTTATTAAGTTTTAAGAATTGACCAACCTACCGCATGTTAAAAAATGAATACATTTAATAACCAACTATAAAAAATTAAAATAAGTAATTTCATTAAAATATGATAATATTAATAATTTATATAAAATGAGATCATCGAATCATTCTTAATATTGAATTCACATAACAATCAAAAAGAAAAAATCCAATAAAATAACATTATTAAGTCATATATTGAATATTAGAAAATTGAAGTTGTGACAGGGTATACAATTACTATAAAGAATACATAATCTAATTATGTATAAAAAAAATGTATCAAATTTTTATCATATATGTGGCCCTATAAATATAATTTCATCTCTGCATAATAGCCAATACAAGTAAAACCCACAAAGACTATGTGTGTGCTTGGAATCCAGGAAAATGAATTATGAAAAACTAGTTGGCCTAACACAATAAATTCAATAGTGTGTGCGTTCTGAGTGCACTGTATGTTCATCGTGCGTGCCGTGTACATGCATCGTGTGTCAGACACGCAATCTACGCTCTTGTTAAAGGTATTTCGGCCTCCTAAAATGAAAATAAACCACTAACCAAAATTAAAAAATAGAAGACAAAGAATAGAAGAAAATTTGTTTGTTTGTCTGTTTTTTTTTTCTTTTTGCTACTAAATTTATATTCTAATGTTTAAATTGTAACAATGAATTAAAATATTTCTATTTATTAAGTTTTAAGAATTGACCAAGCTACCGCATGTTAAAAAATGAATACATTTAATAACCAACTATACAAAATTAAAATAAGTAATTCCATTAAAATATGATAATATTAAAAAATTAAAATAAGTAATTCCATTAAAATATGATAATATTAATAATTTAAAATAAGTAATTCCATTAAAATATGATAATATTAATAATTTATAATAAGTAATTCCATTAAAATATGATAATATTAATAATTTATATAAAATGAGATCATCGAATCATTCTTAATATTGAATTCACATAACAATCAAAAAGTAAAAATCCAATAAAATAACATTATTAAGTCATATAATGAATATTAGAAAATTGAAGTTGTGACAGGGTATACAATTACTATAAAGAAAATATAATCTAATTATGTATAAAAAAAATGTATCAAATTTTTATCATATATGTGGCCCTATAAATATAATTTCATCTCTGCATAATAGCCAATACAGGATAAAGAATTAAAAACCACAAAGACTATAGGTGTGTTTGGAATCCAGGAAAATGAATTATGGAAAAATAGGTGCCCTAACACAATAAATTCAATAGTGTGTGCGTTCTGAGTGCACTGTATGTTCATTGTGCGTGCCGTGTACATGCATCCTGTGTCGGACACGCACTCTACGCTCTTGTTAAAGGTATTTCGACCTCCTGAAATGAAAATAAACCACTAACAAAACTTAAAAAATAAAAGACAAAGAATAGAAGAAAATATATTTGTTTGTCTGTTTTTTTTTCTTTTTGCTACAAAATTTATATTCTAATGTTTAAATTGTAACAATGCATTAAAATATTTCTATTTATTATTTTTTAAGAATTGAGCAAGCTACCGCATGTTATTAAATGAATACATTTAATAACCAACTATGAAAAATTAAAATCAGTAATTCCATTAAAACATGATAATATTAATAATTTATATAAAATGACATCATCGAATCACTCTTAATATTGAATTCACATATATATAATGGGACTAATCCAATCCGCTTCTTTCTTATTCATTATATGTAACAGAATCATATCCCTCATTCTTACGAGACTCAACATACATTTCCTAATTTCCTTAATAGGAAATTGTTAACGGAATTATATATTTTTTTTATTTCCTAATTTTGCCGATCTGGTTCTAATTGAAGTCTTGTTAATGGAATAAGTTTTATGTTACACCTTTATTGTATCTCAAAAGTTCTTATCTGATTAATGCGCGCGTCACTTTGGTAAATGATTGATAAATTTTTAGGAAAGCGAACCTAGTTCAAACTTGAAGGTGGTAACCAGTTTTTATCCTCTTAAGCCTTGTACAGTTGTACTTGTCAAAGCAAAATATAGCCAACAATCTGGAAACCAAGTTGTGTCATGTGGATTGGTCAATATATATAATCTGCTTTGAATATACCTAATTTTATGAAACCAAACAGACTAAAGAAGACTTTGTAAAATATGTACTTAGTCAAAGTCGGATTGTTTTGATCATTATTTTGTCTTTATCACTTTGACTAAGCATCAAGAAACAAGTATAACTACTATATATATTTATAACGTAGTGTGTAAGTGACTTTGGCTTTAATTTGCTGCCGTTGACTCTCAACTCAGAAGGCAGAGGCTAAAACACAATAGACAGCCAAAGTCAAATAATTAGTATGGCACTAAGCTAGATAGTCTACACTCCAGAAAACAATTCTGATGGCATTATAAAATCGTTTCAGCAAGAACAACTGTACATCAACTACTCCTTGAAATGGCTAATTTGTATTCCTATGTCTATGCTTTGGCTTTGCTTAGCAGCTTAGCTACTCCGGCGCTTTGCGTAGCCGATGATTATAACAAGAAACATAATGTAGCCCTCTTTGTGTTTGGGGACTCAATCTTTGATCCTGGCAACAATAACTACATCAACAGCACGGCCGATTTCCAGGCTAATTTTTGGCCGTATGGCGAGTCATTTTTCAAGTACCCAACAGGGAGGTTCTCTGATGGTCGTCTCGTGCCAGATTTTATTGGTAAACCTTTCTTAGCCACCTAATTAATTAATTCTATATGTATCTTTAAAAGGCTGATCTTCACTAATATCGTTTGGTTACACAGCTGAGTTTGCCAAGCTACCACTGATTCCGGGGTATTTCCAGTCAGAGCAAGTTGGATTTATTAATGGGGTGAACTTTGCATCAGCTGGTGCTGGTAGTCTTGTTGGAACCTTTTCTGGTTTGGTGCGTTATGTTCCACGCAATAGTGATTGATCTAACGTCATGAATTTGATTCTCCCGTTGTTAATACTCCGGTTACTCCATTATTTCGAGTTAATGCCATCTGTGGTCCTTCGAGTATATGGTTTTTGTCACATTTAGTCATTAACTTTTAATTTAATCGTCCGTGGTCCTTCAACTTTTAAATTTCAATGAGCGTTGTCCCTTCAGAGGTGAAGTATGGGCAAATTCGTTCATTCAAAAGGACTAGGATTTGTTAAATTTTTAAAATTGAAGTACCACCGCTAGTTAAAATTTGATAGTTGAAGAAGCATGAGTGATTAACATGAAAGTTGGAGGACCACAACTAGTTAACTTAAAAGTTTAAAACTAAACGTCGCGAAAACACTATACTCAGAGGAACTCATATGGCATAAACTGGATCGGATTATTTAATTTCTATTTGGTTTTTCTGCAGGTAATTGATCTCAAAACACAACTGCAGTATTTCAAGAAAGTTGTAAAGCAGTTGAAGGGGAAGTTAGGGGACAAAGAATCAAACAAATTGCTGTCCAGTGCTGTGTACATGTTTAGCATTGGTAACAATGACTACCTAAGCCCCTATGCCACAAATTCCACCATCTTTAATTCATATACTCAGGAGGGATATGTGGACATGGTTATTGATAATTTTATCGATGTTATTAAGGTATGTTTTAATTTATTATTAGTCATGACATTTTGAATCTTTAGTTTATTACCAAATACTATATTAACACTTTTCTATTTCAACAGGAAATATACAAGGAAGGTGGAAGAAAATTTGTCATTTTTTCCACAGTGCCTTTAGGCTGCTTACCATATTATAGGGCTCTAAAGCTTCAACAAACAAATCGAACCGGGTGCCTGAAGAAATTCCGCGTCTTGGCAGATATGCATAATAAGGCTTTACCAAAAAAACTCGTCGAGCTAAAGAAGGCATTACAGGGATTTAAGTATTCCTACTTTGATTTCTTCACGGCTATCACTGATATAATTGATCACCCATCGAGATATGGTACGTTAATGCATTGATATACCTTTGATTTGTGTATGGATAAATACTTACAAAGATTTATGTTGTCTATGATTTAAGGTTTCAAAGAAGGAAAGACAGCATGTTGTGGTAGTGGTGATTATAGAGGATTGTCCAGCTGTGGGGGTACAAGGGGGCAATATAAAGAGTATGAGTTATGCAAGGATGTTGGGAGTTATCTGTTTTTTGATAATGTTCACCCCACAGAGAAGTCCAACCTGCACTTTGCTACATTACTTTGGAATGGAGACTCCAACGTTGTCCGGTCTTGCAGTGTGAAATCCTTGTTTGAACTTGTCTAGATTTATTTTATAACTTCATTTGTGTGCAGAAATGAAAATAAAACCTCTGCTCCTTTCTCTCTGCATATTTTCTCTCTGATCTTCAAGCTAAGAAGATTTCTTGAATGGACAGCTCAAAATATGAAGATTTCCGTCCACAAAAATTTTAACCACTGATGAAGCTAAGTAAAATAGCATAAGATAGGCAACCAAAGGGGTCTAAAACCTTTAACCGTTAACCGAACTGAAAGTTGTACTTCCGAATTAACCGAATCGAATTTTTTTGTCGGTTAACCGATTAAACATAAATTTTAAAATTCTAAAACTAACACCTAAAATAATAAATCCAATTAAAATAAAATGCATATCATAGTAAATTCATAACAAAATATATAAAAACAAAATGCAAAAACATCCATAACTTCAAATCTTCAATCCAAAATCCAAAGTCTAAATATCCATAGTCCATAGTCATAATACAAGCAATTTCATATACAAAGAATCAAAGATTATAAACACACATCCATAGTCCATAGTCCATAGTCTTCATAAACACCTTACTCACAATTCACAAGGTAGGTTCCATTGCATTCCATGAAGAATCTAAAAAATAAAAGACCAAAAACAAAATTAATATATTAAAATTTTCATTTGGGTGATGAAAGTAAAATTTATAAAGAAAACAAATAAAATTTACATACCATTTTCAACACTTTCAAAGTCATTTAACTCTTGAAGTTCTTCAAAAACATCTAACGAAACTGTTGAATTTTGAATCCAATCTTGATAGCACACAAGAGCTTGAGCCATTCTAGGAGTTAAAGAACTCCTAAAGGAATCAAAAACACGTCCTCCGGTACTAAAGGTAGACTCAGAAGCAACCGTGGATACTGGAATAGCTAGCACATCTCGAGCCAACAATGACAAATAAGGAAATCTAGGGCTATTAACTTTCCACCACAACAAAATATTAAAATCATCCTTTACTGGCTCCGTAGCTTCATTGAGATACTTATCCAATTCTGACATTCGATCCCCAGCATTACCTGATTGAAGTTTGTGCCTTACAAACTTCTCTTGCATACGTTTTTTCATCCTAGCTTGGCATTCTCCTATATTCGAACTAGATGTTGGAGTGGAAGTAGATGACACATCGTCATTTGAAGGCTTATAAACATTAAGCAATTCATAGACCGCATCTTTAACCTTCTTTGTCATTTCCACACCTTTTGGGCCCTCAAACATATCTTACAAAGCAAACTCAACATAGCAAAACTTGTGTCTAGGATCAAGAATAATGGCAACAATAATCAACATATTCAACTTGTCAATGTTCCCCCAATATTTGTGAAATTTATCTTTCATCTTCATTGCCATTAAACTAAATTCATTTTCATCCGAAGCTTTGCACTCTCTCAAAAGACAATCAATTTCACATATCTCATCAAACAAGTAATTGGAAGTAACATAAGAAGTCCCGGAAACTCTATTTGTAAGCTCATAAAAGTGTTCCAAGAATTTTACTAAATCCCTAACAACATTCCAATCACTTTTAATAGGTATACCATCCCCCGATTCAAGATCATCTTTAAAATTCTCATCTTGTAAATCAAACATATAGAAAGCTTTTTCAAATTTTTGAGCACAATTTAGCATCAAATATGTTGAATTCCAACGAGTACTAACATCAAGGCACAACAAACTTTTGCTTTCTATATTCTCACTTTCAACACACTCTTTAAATTTTTGCAATCTAGATGGAGATTGCCTTACATATCTCACCGCCCCTCTAACACGAGTAACCGACTTATTCAAAAGTTTCAAACCTCCATTCACAATCAAATTTACTATATGTGCAACACACCTCATATCATTCACAATCAAATTTACTATATGTGCAACACACCTCATATGCATATATTTTCCATTTACTATATGTGCAACACACCTCATATGCATATATTTTCCATTCAAAATATTTCCATGCTTACTCCCAAACTTTTTTTTTCCATTCAAAATATTTCCATGCTTACTCCCAAACTTTTTTTGCAAATATCCAATAGCACCATCATTTGCACTTGCATTATCAACCGTAATAGTGAACAATTTATCAACCCCCCAAGAGAGCAAGCATTTTTCAATCAATTTACCAATAGCATCACCTTTATGACTTGAAATTTGACAAAAATTTAAGACTTTCTTATGCAAATTCCAATTATCATCAATAAAGTGAGCCGTGAGACACATGTAATTAATTCTTTGCAGATATGTCCATGTATTCGTAGTTAAACAAACTCTATTACATGAATTCTTCAACAAATGACTCACTTTGATCCTCTCATCTAAATAAAGTTGATAAACATCTCTTGTGATTGTTCTTCTTGAAGGAATGTGAAACATAGGACAAGCCACTTGAACAAATTCCTTCAAACCTTCACTCTCCACAAATCTAAAGGGTAGTTCACACTTCACAATCATATTTGCTACAAAATGTCTAAATAAAACTAACTTACATAGCCTTCCCTCTAAAGAACTCTTTAAAAACACGCGCTGGAGCCCGTCCACGAGCCCATCCACTTTCGTGGACGGGTTCATGGAACTTTTTGGAATTTTTCCACGAGCTAGTCCACGTTTGTGGACATGTGTAACCCCTCGGTTTTTCCGACAAAGTTAAGGTTCGAAAATATTTTTTTAAGCTATGACATTTATGAGATGATCTCTCGGTACTTCAGAAGGATTGCTATAAGTGAGACTAGTTATTAATAAAGCTGCGATCTACGTACCGGTCACAAACCGTAAAATTTTTAAGGATGTATATACAGTTCGAATTTTCCTAGAAAATGGATTATTAAGTATGATACGATTAAGCCTGAACTTTCTATTTAGTTCAAGTGGAAATTTAAACGGACTGTAAGAGTGAAATTGTTACGGACCTTCGTACCTATATTTCGCGAGATACCGAAAAATTCCCAATTTTAGCGGTTATCGACGGGATTATTTTTAGAATAATTTTGGTATTGAAATTTTCCCGAATTAAGTTATATTCCTCCGAACTTTTATCTGATTTAATCCCTAACTAGCAAAGGAGTCTTGCTCTACAAGGCACACCATAGGATTGTGAGCAAAGGAGTCTTGCTCTACAAGGCACACCATAGGATTGTGACAAGTGGCATCCCTATTTGCCACATGGACCATAGGATTGTGACAAGTGGCATCCCTATTTGCCACATGGTAATTAAATAATTAATTAATGGGAAGTGTATGGGTTACATGGTAATTAAATAATTAATTAATGGGAAGTGTATGGGTTAAGCTAAGCCAAGCCTACACTCCAAGTCTTCCTCTCTCTCTCCCACACACCCATTCTAGAAAATTAGAGAAGGAAAAAGAGAAGGAAAAATGTCATCTTCCTCTTGGATCCAAGAACTCCATAGCCATGTTCTTCAACACAAGTGCTTCTATAATAGGTAAGATTTCGGTTTTATTCGGTTAATATGGCTAGAATCCTTCCTAGAACTTAAGTTTAAGTTAAGGATTCATGAAAATGTGGCTATTATGGTGATTTTGTTTAGGATCTTCGGTGAAAAGTTTGAAGGAGAAGATCACCATCTTTCTACGGTTTAAAAATCTTCTTGGGAGGTAAGGAATCCCTTAAGTAAGCTTAGTCACTTGAAGGTGATCAAATGCTAGTAAATTATGTGACTAGGAATTTTACATGAAAATTAGGTGTTAAGTTTATGGATCTACAAGTTGGCTCAAAAGTCTATACTTTGATTTTTGGTAAATTTTGATATGCATGTTCGTAGTTATTTTATGCATGTATATGTTGTGTTAGGTCCATATATGCTTATATTTGTAAAAAGGGTGGAAGATCGGGTCGTTACAACCCCGTTCTTGCGGCCCAAAGTGGGCAGAATCGGATGGACGCGACAGTGGACGCGTGTCCACCGCGCGCCCATTGCGGAAAAATGGTTCGGCGCCTCGGCCGAGAGACCGGACGAGGGCACGGACGCGCGTCCGCTGCGCGTCCGTGGGCGTCCATTTTCGTCGAGAAATAGCGAACCAGCGGACGCGGCTCGGACGCCTGCGTCCGCCGTGCGTCCGCTGGTGCGGACTCGTTTTCGACTCGTTTTTTACCAAACTTTTCCCCGATGTTTTTAATCCCGAGTGTTATGATGTTTGGAAGGCCTACGGGCAACCGGGTAAATTTTTGAAAGCTCAAATATTATTTTTGTAAATTATGTTCATTAACTTGGGGAAAAATTGCGTTTTAAGAAATAATGTAACTCTCGTTACTTGGATTTTCATGGTGGAAAATCATTGACCAATATGTGAATGTTGGAAGCACAATTGAACAAGCATGATAATTTTGAGTCGTCATGTGAATATACTGATTAGTGAGATGTCTTTGTATGATTAATTCATACGGCAGAGCAAAGCCTATTCGCTGAGAGAATAGTGAGATGTCTTTGTATGATTAATTCATACTGTAGAGCGAAGCCTATTCGCTGAGAGAATAGTGAGATGTCTTTGTATGATTAATTCATACTGTAGAGCGAAGCCTATTCGCTGAGAGAATAGTGAGATGTCTTTGTATGATTAATTCATACTGCAGAGCGAAGTCTATTCGCTGAGTGAGAGAGTTATTGAAAGGTTTTGTATGATTAATTCATACTGCAGAGCGAAGTCTATTCGCTGAGTGAAAGAGTTATTGCGACGTTTTGTATGATTAATTCATACTGTAGAGTGAAGTCTATTCGCTGAGTGAGAGAGTTATTGAAAGGTTTTGTATGATCAATTCATACTGCAGAGCGAAGTCTATTCGCTGAGTGAAAGAGTTATTGCGAGGTTTTGTATGATTAATTCATACTGCAGAGCGAAGTCTATTCGCTGAGTGAGAGTGTTATTGAGATATTTTTGTATGATCGACTCATACTGCAGAGCGAAGTCTATTCGCTGAGAGGAGAAGGAGTTATGGAATTATTGAGTGTTTTTAATAATTATAAAATCTAGTTACTCCGTAACTAGATCGCAGAATAAAAGGTCGTAAGTCCTGATCAGTAAAACATGTGTTGTGAAACTCTCTATTTTGAGTTAAATGATGGAAATACTCGGAAATGAAAGTTTTGCAAACTTGTCTGAAAGGACATGAAAATGTTTTGAGCGGGAGTTATGCCATTGTATTTAACTGAGAAAACTTTACGTGATTTAACTTGTATACTCTACTATACTTTCTTTTATTGATAATATGGTTACAGGTAGATTTTCAACTTATGGGAAAAGCTACAATTTTCTGAGTATTATGTTGTTTTGAAACCTTTGTTTACTTTCGAGTGACAATGGATTTCCTTACTTAGCCGTCGCGCTAACTACACTTCGATGTGTTTACAAATGTTGTCTAGTATGGGCTCCTGAAACCCGATGAGCTCTGAATAGGATGGAAGTCAAGGTTGAGGACTACCCTATCCTAAAATAGACACCCTGGAAGAATTATTTCCATACGTATATATTTGTATGTTGACATGGTTATTTGAGATTGTAAGTTTAGCCTTAGCATTTGGGTATAGGAGAGATACCTAAGCGTGGCGGTAACACCCAGTTTTCTGCTGGTTAAACGCTTCCGCAATGTATTGTATTATTAGGGATTTTGTAATAAATCCAAGTTGTGAAAATTGGGGTGTTACAACATGCTCGTGGACCCTTGCACTCCGATTTTGCATTTTTGGTCTTAATCAAAGTTTAGCCCTTGAAGTTTCCGTTCCATGGCCACTTGAATTACCTCATTTGGACACTACTAGCTCAATATATGCTCAAATTACCAAACTATCGCCGAAATGCCCTTAAAATTACAGCTTTTGCTATCTTTCACAAATGCAACCACAATTAGTCCTTGTGCTTATCTTTTATCAAAATGAGCTATTCTAAACATGTAATAGGCTCAAGGGACTCCATTTATAGCACAATATGTCTCTTAAATACCCCACAAAATGTAGTATCTTTGGCACTTATTAAGTGCCTAGCGATTTTTTTCAATCATGCGTGGCACACATGCTAATTCCTCGGCATGTGTCCCCTTTTTACTCCTAGAAATAGTGCATTTAATGCCTTAATGAGGAGACTTTTGGGACTTTGGAGCCTGACCTATATTTGCTAGGGAACATCCGGCCCCATATCCTAGCTTCCCGAGCTCATTTCTTAAACCAATAGGCAAACTTATATGTATAATTGCACAATCCAAACTCGAGTGCATTTACCAATTCGTACATCCCAGTGCATTTACCACATCATTTTGTGCATATATCAATTTGTACATCTCAGTGTATTTACCACATCATTTTGGCGGCGTCCATGGGGAATGGTACAAACAAGTTACGTATTACACTTTTACCGATCCCAATTATGTATCCATATTTAGATTTCTTTTAACGAAGCGGATGCTGAAGAAAGTAGTTCAGACTTACGGTCCCACTTGGGATCCCAGATGGACCTTAACCAAACTCCTCTAGGAGTCCACCCCCTGCAGAGGCTGTGAATACAATCAATCAGGGGTCCGCAATTCCGGTCATCTTGGGCCAGGCTCTACATTCGTTCGCTTTCAACTCGACGAGATTACTAGATCTAACCTTCCAATGGTGGCAAAACTCACCTCATTTTTACGCACCGACTTAACCTTATCATCTGATCCCAACTATGTATCCACCACCGATGTACACGCCAGCCCCGACCGTTCTAGAGGTGTTGCCTATACGGGGGGCTGAGAAAAGGGAACTCGAGCTCTGTCGAGCATATTTTGAGCATAGAGGGCCATCAAGATAGCAGGAGCCCTCCTCTCGACCTCGTTTGCCAGTTCAGACCCAGTTGGGTTTGGGGGAGAAGTGTTAAATGGATTCAAATCCACAACGAAGTGCCTTCGACAGAATTCAACCCCCTATTCATGACCGTCTCGGTGTCCAAGCAGAGGTGCGAATGTATGTTGATGGAGGGGGGATTTCGAAGAGAGCAATGCCTCCAATTCGCGGCATCAGCGAAATCCTTAAAGGGAAGTCTGGGCTGAACTTTCTAGAGGGATTGTAAACCATGTACAACAAGAATTTAACAGTTGGAAGAGGGAACATATGCCTCAACTAGCCGAGCCTAGCACTCCTCTGTTAGCAACCCCATTCATCGTTGACGTTATGCAGGAAGAACACCTGATTGACCTGCGGGTGCTCAGGAATAAAAATTATAATGAGAGGTCCGATTCAAAAGAGCACATTAACTCTTACTATAGAAACATGCTAATGATGGAGGTTTCCCACACCATTATTTGTTGGGTGATAGTTAGAAAATCTCGTAGTATAACTACTGTTTATGTGGGCTGGATAAAAGACGGAAAGAAGATTGAAGGGGTCTATGACGTGTGCAAGACACTACCTTAAAAGTGATTTGCCAGAGGCCGGTCGCTTTCGAATAGCAAACACAGATAAACTGCGAACCTGTCTTAGAATGCTCAAACGAGAGAAAAAGAGAGAAGAGATGATGATTGAAATTGTAATTTAAGAGCATAGAGGAGACGGGTATTTATAGTCTCTAAAATAAACGTCTCCCAACAACTCAGAGGTTGAGAAGAAGTAGGCCACGAAAATTTAAGAGATCAATTCCGATTCACATATTAATTCTAGACGAGATAATTTAGCGAAAAAGTCGGAATTAAAATAGAAGGCTCGTAAAAAAATTCACCACACCTCGCAAGCATGCGAACCGATGAACAGAACCGAGCGAGCGGGCGGTGACAGCGCACGTGTGGGGTTCCCCCTTTCCTTTCTCTCCAAAATACTTCAAATACTCAAAAAAGAGTTGTTATTAAAAAAGAGGGAAAAACTCTCTCATGAAAGTAATATGGGACAAGAGTTGATGGGAAACTACTCCTACTTGAATGTTATCTCCAACAATCTCCCACACATTCAAGTTGGCGCTTTAGGAAAAAATGTATGAGCAAGACTCGAGAGTTGATCTTAATGTCAGTGTTTGAACTTGAACTAACACGTAGTGACTTGAGTAACTTTCTTCTCAGAAGTGAATTATATCTTGAACTTATTGAAAAGAGAACTTTTGAACTCAAGTGCACACATCAGCCCTTAAAATGCAAGTTCTTTGGAAATCAAACTCTTTGACTTTAGATCCACCTCTGTGTAGTCTTATATATTATTTAAGAACATCTCATGTTAAGTTCCGTATGGGTGTATATATAAGTCTTTTCATGATTGTGTTTAACCACGAATGTGGTATCCATCATGAATTCCTTACCTCACAACCTTTTAAACCCATCTCCTTAATGTATCAATGGTGGTCTTTCTATTTAAGCCCTTTTATGAGAGGATATGTGATATTCCTCTTAGGCTTCACATATTCTAATGTGAGTACTCCATTCACAACTAACTGTCGTACAGACTCATGTCTGACTCTTATGTGTTTTCTTTTTCCATTATAGACACTACTCTTCGCCATGCATATAGTAGTTTGTGAATCATAGTGTATGGGCACAGATGGTGTAGAACCACCCCACAACGGCACATCTGCCAGTAGGTTTCTAAGCCATTCGGCTTCTTGCCTAGCTAGATCAAGAGCTATAAACTCAGCCACCATTGTTGATCTAGCTATACATGATTACTTCGTGGACTTCCACGATATAGCTGCTCCACCCATAGTGAACGCGTACCCATTGGTGGAGCTTACATCATCACTGTCATTGACCCAGTTCGCGTCGCAATAACCTTCTAGGGTAGAAGGAAATCCAGAATAGTGAAGTCTCCAGTCGAATGTGCCTCTTAGATAACGCAACACTAATCATCTTAACGCATGCTAGTGGGCTTCACTTAGATTATGGGTATATCGACTGTGTCTATTTACTACAAAAGTAATATCGGGTCTGGTATAGTTCATTAAGAACATCAGACTTCCGATTATTTTCGCATATTTTTCTTGGGACATCCCTACCTTTGTAATTTTTTTATGGCTTTACGCTAGGATCATATATGGAGTTTGGGTCGGGGTCACCTCGAAGCTATCAAATTGTTTTAATAGCTTTTCTATGTAGTGACTTGTGATAACTTGTAGCCATATTCTCCTTTTATGACTTGTATTCCAAGAATCACATTGGCTTCCCCCATATCCTTTATGTCAAACCTATCACGCAATTGACCCATCAGGTCTACGTTTCTTTTTAAAGATCCATTTGCAGCCAATTGGTTTCGCCCCTGTTAGCAGATCTACTAGTTCCCAAGTGTGATTAGACTTAATAGAGTATAACTCACTTTGTATTCTTTCCAGAAGACATCATCAATCGAGCGCATAACAGCTTCGGAGGTCTTTGGTTCTTCTTCCAAAATTGGCCGATATACAAATTGATTAGAAATTTCATTTATATTATTCAACTCAGTTATGTATGTTATAAAGTTATAACCAAAGCTCATTTCAATTCGTTGTTTCTTACTTCTCCTAGGTTGATCAAGCTCATTCTCAATTTGAGAGATAGAAAGCGATATAGACTTGTTCCTTTGAGAGCTGTTTGAAGATAATTTGATAGGAAAGGCTAAAAGATACTTTGAGAGGAAAGACGTGTTCAACAAACTCAGCCTCTCGAGCTTTGCACATAGACCGACTGTCTAAGTACATAATCATATATGCAACACTATTTTCAGCATACCCAACAAAAACTGCATTTGAGGTTTTAAGCCCAAGGTTAGGTCTTTTAAAAGATTGAATGCCTACCTTTGCTAAGCATCCTCGTACTTTGAAGTATTTTAGGTTAGGGACATAGCCTTTCCACAACTAATTATATGGGGTTTTAGTATACCCTTTATGAGGTATTCTATTGATAATGTGATTAGCTGTAAGAGCAGCCTCACAAAGAATTCGGAGCACCTGAGCTAATAAGAAAAGCATTAATCATTTCTTTGAGAGTTATATTTTTCCTCTCAGCAGCACCATTTTGTTGAGGTGTATATGGAGCAATGACTTCATGAATAACTCCGAATTTTTCACAAAAGAACTTAAGAGAGAGAGAATGATATTCACCACCGTACCTCTATCAGACCGAAGTCTCTTTATGTTGAAAATTGTAATTTTTACCCCTCCATAATATGTCAATTATCAATGTCACTCCTGAATTATTAGTGGTGTAAATATTGCCCTTCAATTTTCAAAAACAGTACATATATTGCCCCTCCCTACCGACAGGAGGAGCAATATTTAGACCAATATAATAGAGGGGCAATATATGTACCGTGTTTGAAAATTGAGGGGCAATATTTACACTACAAATAATTCAGCGGTGACATTAATAATTAGCATATTATGGGGGGCATAAATTACAATTTTCCCTTTATTTAGCTAATTTTCTACTTCAGTTTTATTTATAGATCAAAAACTTTTGTTCTGCTTCATCTTTTGATCTTAGCAGATATATTTTTGAAAAATGAGTAAAATCACCTATAAAAGAAATATAATAACCCTTTTCTCCTCTAGTTCTAGTGCTTTTGAAATCTGCTATATCAGTGTGAATCAGTTCTAAAGCGCAAGTAGTATGACGATTCACCAAGGAAAAATGTTTTTTTAGCAAATTTTGCCTCAGCACATATTTCACATTGTGATAATGCTTCATTTTGCAAGTTTGGCAGCATATTCATGTTTTTAAGTCTATTCACACATTGTGCACCAACATGTCCTAGTCTACCATACCACATATCAAAAGACACATCAATATAAGCAGAAGCGCCAGAACCATCGACAAGATTATTGATAAAGGTTTCAATGTTTGCAAAGGTAAACGGAATCAACGGTAAACAAATAAACCCCCATAGAGGTATCCCTTCCCCAGATACTCCCCTCTACGAGTCATTATCATACATTTTGAGTCTCTGACTCAAACACCAGCTTGATACCAGCTCTAACCAACAAAGGCCTTGAGACCAAATTCCCTCATAGAGTTGGGTCATACATCACATTGGCTAAAGACAAGTACTAACAAAGTTTAATCTTTACAGTTCCTCTACCCCTTACTTCAGTCATACTGTCATTTCCCTTGAAGACTTGCTCTCTTTGACCTTCAGCAATTGGCTGGAAATTCTTGAAACACCTCTTGTTTGAGAATAAATGGCGAGATGCCCAAGTGTTAACAATCCACTCCTTAGACCCTTCAACGACATTTACCTCCAGAGTAACCACTGCGGCCACCACCTCTATCTCTTCCATCAGGTTTGCTTGGTTTCTGGTCACTCCTTGATTGCCCTTCTGGTCATTCGACCCCCTTTTGGTGGTAACACTGCGCAGCATGATGTCCATGCTTTCCACAGGCGAAGCAACCTCCTCCTTTCCCTTATTTTTGGTTCCTGTTGTTCTTGAATCGATTGTTGTTGTTGACTTTGAAGCCCTTCTTCCAATTTTTGTTTTGACATCCACCAACAGATTTGGACCTGTCACCTTTCACACTAGTTTCTATGACATTAGCCTTTAAGTTTTCAGGGAAGGATACAGACCTTTGTCGAAGGCGAAAAGCCTCTTCGATATTGATGTGATTAACCATTTGCTCCCAAGTGCAGTCTTTTGTTTCGTGTTTCATCTTGTTTTGGAATTCTACCCATGACTTAGGCAGTTTTTCAATAAGAGCATAAGTTTGCAGCATATCACTTACTGGAATACCTTCAGAGACTAGGTTAACTACCAAATACTCGTAATCATGAGCATGATCAACAATTGGCTTTGAGTCCACCATCTTGTAGTTCAGCCAGCGCCCAACCGTATACTTTCTGCGTCCTGCATCATTAGCGCCATACTTTTTCTGGATCATGTCCTAAATTCTTTTCGCGGACTAATAGCTAACGAATATTTCTAGTAGAGTGTTAGACATGAAGTGCTGTAAAATCCCGCGCACAATTTTGTTATCTCGTTCTACTAACTTCCTGGGTCATATCAGGTGATTTCGAGGTTGAAGTTTTGGGTTCGAGTGTTTTAGGATCAGGGGTTGCACCCGAGATTGTGACTTGAGTTTTAGTTTGGGTAGACTCAGTAGGAACAAGAGCAATTTGATAAGGGGATTGGTATAGCTCTGGGTCTGAGGTAAGGACATAGTTAAGCTCAATTGACTCAAAGTGGATTAGCATTTTGACAGACCACTGACCACCTACAGTAGTTGATGCCATTGAGAGGTTTGATCTTGGTAAGGTCGGAGGTAGCTTTGCAAACTTAGTTCGACATTTTCTTAGGAAATTGCTTTTAACTATAAGGTGATAATCAGAAAATGTCGTAGTATAACTACTGTTTATGTGGGCTGGATAGAATTGGGAAAGAAGATTGAAGGGAATATTGTGTGACGTGTGCAAAACACTATCTTAAAAGCGATTTGCCAGAGACCGGTCGCTTTCGACTAGCAAACACTGATAAACTGCGAACCTGTCTTAGAATGCCCAGATGAGAGAAGAAGAGAGAAGAGAAGATGATTGAAGGTGTAATTTGAGAGCATAGGGGAAACGAGTATTTATAGTCTCTGAAATAACCGTCTCCCTACTTCCAACCACATATCGTCCGCGAAAATAGCGGTAACAATTCAGAGGTTGAGAAGAAGTAGGCCACGAAAACACGAGACCCATTATGATTCATATATTAATTCTGGACGAGATAATTTAGCGAACAACTCAGAAATAAAATAGAAGGCTCATATAAAATGCACCAAACCTCGCACGCATACCGAACCAGGTGGGTAGCGACAGCGCACACGTGGGGTTCCCCCTTTCTTTTCCATCCAAAATACTTCAAACACTCAAAAAGGAGGGAAAAACTCTCTAATGAAAGCAATGTGGGACAAGAGTTTATGTGAAACTACTCCTACTTGAATGTTATCTCCAACATTATCTGCCGAGCATTCTTCTCCACTATGTCAAGAAGGGTCGCCGAGTGGTTCAAGTCATTAGAGCCCGGGTTAATCGGAAGTTTCGCTGAACTGGCGAGGATATTTGTGCAGAGATTTTCCATGTAAAAGGTTGTCAGACGTCATTTAACGCACCTGAATGACATCCCACAGTAGGATGGGGAGTCCTTGTCAGAATTTTTAGCTCGGTGGAAGAATGATGTCGGTTAGGTCGAGCCCATGGACGATCGAACTACGATCAATGTTCTTCATTCATCACTCCGATCAGGGACCCTGTACGAAGACCTGATCCTGCACTCGCCTCAGACGTAGGACTGCACTTGCCTCGGACGTATGAGGAAGCGCTCCGCCAAGTGACAGATTATGCCAATGCCGGCGAGGCCAATTCGGCGGGTCCAAAAGGCTGTGAAATTATTAGCATAATCAAAATTTAAATATAGTTAGAAAAAAGAAAGTTTCTCCATATCAATCAATAAAATAAGTGTGGGTTTATCCGTGTTGAAATTTACTGAAATAATGAATAAAGAAAGAAAGAAAGAAAGAAAGTTGAATATGTTGTTGATTAGTCAAGTTTGTCTGCTTAATTTTGTTTACAGACAAAAGCAGACAATGTATACATGGTCAAAGTCTCCGAATAATTATATTCCCGCAACTTGTGTCAATTGTATACCTACTTGCTCTGTATGACTCTCAACTTAAATGGCACAACGCCGGTAAAACACACTAAATTCCTAGTTTGATCCTGTCAAGAACATCTGTAGTTGAATTTCATTGGTGAATAATGGCACCAGTCCCTGTACATTTGTATAAAAATATTTTCTGAAAGATCCTTCCAATCTACAAGTTCAAATTCCCACAAAAAGAATAGAGTATTTTAGTGCAATAGGCCAAGCGAGACAAGTCAAGTCAAATAATTACTCAAACACTCAAGAAAACAGTTCCAAGTAATAGCATTATAATAAATTCATCCTAAACAAGAGCCACAAGACATCGAACCAACCATCCACTTCTTGGAATGGCTAGTTTGTATTCCTATCTCTATGCATTGGCTTTGCTTGGCAACTTATTAGCTACTCCAGTGCTTTGTTTAGCCCATCAAAAGAAGCATGTAGCCCTGTTTGCGTTTGGGGACTCACTCTTTGATCCTGGCAACAATAACTACATCAATACCACTACTCTTCTACAGGCTAATTTTTGGCCGTATGGTGAGTCTTTTTTCAAGGACCCAACAGGCAGGTTTTCTGATGGTCGTATTGTGCCCGATTTTATTGGTAAGCCTAGCTAGCTTAGCTACCTAATTGCTTAATTCTCTGCAATAATTTTAAATTGCTGATAGATGCCCTCACTAATATTCATTTTTGTTTACACTATTACACGTACTGCTCAGCCGAGTTTGCTAAGCTGCCATTAATTCCGGGGTATTTCCAGGCGGAGCAAGGTGGATTTATTAATGGCGTGAACTTTGCATCTGGTGGTGCTGGCAGCCTTGCTGAAACCTATTCTGGTTTGGTTCGTGATTTATTTTTATGCGTGCATTGAACTCACAAATTAAAGTTTGTTAGTCCATCCCAATAGATGTTTTTGGATTGGTTTTAAGAAAGTAAGACTTATGGGCATGTGGAGGAGAGAAGGAGAGGAGAGAGAATGAATTAATCTTTGCAGGAGGAATGAATTTTGGACTGAACATGTGGGTGGGCATGGAGAAATGACAGGTCTTGTTCGCGCGTTCAGCACACCTTGGGTGCCTAAAAGTTTCAATTTTAATTTTTATTCTTGTTAGACTTGGTTTTTTTTTCTTTTCTTCATCCCATCTGCCCTTTTGTAGTTACATCCGCAAAAACTACAACTATTGAGAATGTTGAAAACATATACACATGGCATGATTACTAAAAAACCCTCAGTAGTTTTTGATTTTTTTTTTTTTAATTTTCTGACCACTTAAAAAGTGCTCGAATCAGCTGGTTTTTCAAAATTCTTTTAACTTTTTTGGCTGAAGAGTGAAACAGGCCGGATTTTCACCGCTTTTCGGTGACTAAAATTTTATGTTTTCTAGCAGTACATGTAAAGTTAATTGGCTGGCTAGCTAGCTAGTTTCATGTATTATTTGATTAATTACTATAAATTTTATTGATTATTATATTCTTCTGCAGGTAATTGATCTTAAAAAGCAGGTGCAGTATTTCAAGAATGTTGCAAAACAGTTGAAGGGGAAGTTGGGGAATAAAGATTCAAACAAACTGCTGACTAGTGCAGTTTACATGATTTGCATTGGCAGCAATGACTACATCGGCCCCTTTATTACAAATTCCACCATCCTTAATGCATATACTCACAAGGAATACGTTGACATGGTGATTGGCAATATGACTAATGCTATTAAGGTACCTTCTATTATTAATCGTCTATGTTTTACCTTCTATTATTAATCGTCTATGTTTTGGCGAAACCCCAACCATGACTGGTTCATTAAGGGTGTGTTTGAAAATCATAAAAATGATTTTAGAAAAATGTTTTCTAAAAAATGAGTAATTGTTTAAAAAATATTTTCATTTCTAATGTTTGGATGCATTCTAGAAAATTGTCTTTGGTTCATTTTTCGCAAAAATTGACAAAATTGTATAATTAAATATTTTAATTTTTTGTTTAGAATATAAAAACATTTATAATAAAAAATATAAAGGGTGGTGGTGGTGGTGGTGGTGTGGAAATTGGAAAATTACTTTCTCAAAAAAGATAGGATGTCATTTCTCAAGAAAATGAAGGTATATTTCTTTGACCAAATACTTTTTTTTTTTTACTCAAATTTTTCACTCTTTACCAAACACTAAAATTTTTTTTGACTCAAAATTGTCAATCTTTACCAAACACTAAAAACTAGTTGGTAAACAATTTCATCATTTTTTGAGTTTTCAAACACACATTAAGTAGGACCATTGTCTAATGCCACAAGAAGAAGGCTGTTAAGATGTACTTACTACTATACCAAAAGGTATAGCGAGTAGCGAAAACGCAACTTTATTTCATTGTACCGCCACACGTTTTTTACTATGCCAAAAGCTATAGCTATTTATTTCCTTATACCACTTATTAGGATCAAACGCTTACCACTACATCAAAAGTTATAGGTGGTTCTCTTAGTAATACGACTGTCAAGATTCAATCTTGCGTCGTCATGCACAATCTGCCGACTAGGAACCAACTAAATTATTCGTGCAGACTATATGTGTTGAAGTTCTAATTCACCCCATACAGACTACATACATTAATGCTTCTTTATTTCATCATACAGGAAATATACATGGAAGGAGGAAGAAAAATTGTCATTTATTCAGTGGCACCTTTAGGCTGCATACCATTTTCTAGGGCTCTCAAGCTTCAACAAACGAATAGAACTGGCTGCGTTAAGGAACTCCATGTGTTGACAGAGATGCATAATAAGGCTTTACCAAGAAAGCTAATCAATCTGGAGAAGACATTACAAGGGTTTAAGTGTTCATACTTCGATTTCTTCACGGTTGTAAATAACGCAATCGATCATCCATCAAGATATGGTATGTTCATATATTCACTCATCATCATCTCCTTGTATACACGTACTAACACCAGAAACGACTTGTGTGAAATATATATTGGTTAACGAGACAGATTGAAAAATGGTTTTGACTTGCAAAACATGAGTTTAGTTTTCAAAAATATTAACATTTTGTTTAAAACTTATACTCAGTATGTTTTATTTAATTTTAAAAGATTTTAATTTAAAAGTATTACATTTTGACTGAAGAATAAATGTTTCTATGTTATGTGCTGCTTCTTCACAAATATTTAATTTTTAAATGAAAATTTTTACTTTTTTTTTTTACTCAAATTTTTCACTCTTAAAAAAAAAAATTTTGCTTCTCTGACAAGTATATGAATTTTAAGTAAAAAGTAATAGTAATTACTTAAAAATTGTTACATTTTTGCCTGAGAAATACTTTAAATATGTTATTTACTTCTTTACAAATATTTAGTTTTTATTAAAAATAATAATATTACTTTTAAAATATTATATTTTCATTAAAAAATAATAACCTTTTTTAGATACATTCCTAATAATGATCTGGCCAAATTAAACCCATTTTGAAATCTTTCAATTCTTATGAACTAATATTCATAAGATGATCTAACATAAGACTTGCATATAAAATAATACTCGTAAGATAATTTATGTTGTGTGCTTTAAGGTTTGAAAGAGGCAAAGACTGCATGTTGCGGTAGCGGTCCTTATAGAGGACTACCAAGCTGTGGAGGAGAAAGAAGGCAATTTAAAGAGTACGAGTTATGCAAAGATGTCGGGGATTATTTGTTTTTTGATTTTATTCACCCCACAGAGAGGTTCAACCAACTCACTGCTACACTTCTTTGGAATGGGGATTCCAACCTTGTCTGGCCTTACAGTGTGAAATCCTTTTTTGAACATGTCTAGCCTATTTGTATGCATAAATGCAAATAATATATTCTCAAAAAAAAAATGCAAATAATATAAAGCTTTAATTGGTATTCATATGTATGTGTTTGAATGCTTTATTTTCTTGTAAGAGAAAACTTGAAACTAGATCCTTTTATGAAATAAATTTATTTGATCAATCATAATGGTGTTTAATTGGTTCATCACTCTTGTCTTGGGTAGATAATTCTGGATTTATTGTCAAAATTTTGTTGAAATGCAAAAAATAAATGTTTTAATATATTTTATAGGAACATAAGTGATGGAATATGGGGCACTAAACTAACCAAATAAGTTCATTTCAAGAGGATACACTATTATAAATTTGAAAATATAAATCTAGCTTTTCACTACACCAGTTAAAAAAGATGTAGTGGATTCTCTAAAATAAAAAAAATTGAACCTACTTTCCGCGATACCGGCTAGGAGAGGGTGCCATGGAAAGTTAAATATTATTTTAATATTTAACTTTCCGCGGCATGCACCCAGTGGGAGAGGGTGCTGCGTAAAGTAAAATATTATTTCCGCAACACCCACTCTATTTGGGTGTGGCGGAAATTAAATATTAAAATAATATTATTTTTCCACGGCACACGCTCATTTTCATATCGCCCTCATTTCCTCCTCTAACCTTAGTTATTTCTTCCTCCTCCAACCCCCACTCCTCAAAAGATCTAAATGAGATATTTTTAATAATATATTTTGTAACATTAATTTTATTTATAAAAAATAATAATGTGTAAATGTTAATACGTAAATTGATGTTATTTTAATTAACATACAATATTGTTATAATGAACATACAATATTACAATAATGAATTATGGTATACATTTTAATAAACCTATAGCATAATTAAAATAATGAACCATGGTTTCCAATTCAATTTGACCCTATCTACTAAATTATTAAATTACCATAATTTACATTTTCTCACATGTTCTGTTGGATGGAGGAGTGGGGATTCCTTGAAGTTGGGATTCAAGGGATCGGATTCAACCTTTGAAAGAATAAAAATACGGACTAAAGAAAGGAAGTTTTACAGGATGGGAAAGTTTTATTGAAATAATAAATTAATTAAAAAGAAAATAAATTTTTTTTTGAAGACAAAAGAAAAGAGAATAATTTTTAGAATATTATTTATAAAGTAGATGCGTGGAAAAAATACATGGGAATACGAACGCGAGCCCATACTAGTATTTCATATTTTATCCTACTTCCTAAAGTGGACCCAAATTGTGGACCACGGTCCACAATAGATTGTGGACCGCGCATAAAAATGACGTCGTTTTGATTAACGAAAACAGACGGATGGTTCCGCGCAACTGCAGTTCACTTTCAACACAATTGCAGTATCAGTTCAACACAACTGCAGTTTCAGACGAATGAAATGGCCTCCATTCCGTGCAACTGCAGTTCCCTTTCAACACAACTGTTGTATCAGTTCAACACAACTGCAGTATCAGTTCAACATAACAACAGTATTAGTTCAACACAATTGTAGTATCATTTGAGATGAACTGTACTGTAGTATCATTTGAGATGAATTGTACCCCTTATTGAAACGACGTCATTTTGTGACCATGGTCCACAGTATAACGATAGCTTCATAAAAGGAAAATTTATGCTATGGACCCGGGTCCGGGTACACCTTGCAAGGTGGACTCGGGTCCATGTTCACAAATTAAAAATTCTATGTTCACAAGTTTAGAACTCTATATTCACAATTTTTTTTTCTTTTAGAATAAACAATTTTAAATTTTAATATACAAAATTACATTATTCAATATTCAGAATTTATGAACTTTATATTCACAATTTTGCTATATAGATTCAAAAATTGTGTTATACTATTGAATATAGATTTCTGAAATTATGAACATAGAGTTCTGAAATTATGAACATAGAATTATGAAATTATGAATGTAGAGTTATGTAATTGTGAATATGAGCAAATACCAATTTTGGTCCCACAAGTATTAGCAAAATAACAGTTTTGGTCCACATGTTTAATTTCTACCAATTTTCATCCACGACTATTATTTTAGTACCAATTTTCATCCACGACTATTGTTTTAGTATCAAAATTCATCGCGCCGGTCACCCATCCATTTAAAACGTGCCGAAGTCTAAATTTTTTAAGGGTATTTTCGTTCTTTTCAACTTAATGTCCCAATATCAACATGAATAACGACATTTAGTGCCTAAGATCGATCACAATTCATAGTAGGACCAAAATTAGTATTTGCAGAGTTCAAAAATTGTGAATATAGAGTTCAAAAATTACGAACATAGAATTTTAAAATTGTGAACATGAAACTGGATCCACCTTGCAAGGTGGACCCGGGTGACCGGGTCCATGGAATAACAACTGTCATAAAAGCAATAGTTATACTATGGATTCGGGAACACCTTAAAAGGTGGACTCATATCAATTTACATACTTAATGTTTGCAATTCTAATTGTGAGCATTCAATATGTAAATTGCAAACATTTAGTTATAAACATTCAGTATATAAATTATGTAGATTCAATATATAATTGTGTATTTTGGACTTAGATCCACCTTGCTAGGTGGATCCAGGTCCACAGAATAATTTACCTTATAAAAAGCAATTGTACCATTGTCAAAGTCGACTTTGTAATCCAGTTAACATTTCATGTGTATTTAATTGATTTAGATAAAATTGAAGACAAAACACATAATATTAATATGTTAACTAAATTCACATAATATATAAGTTAACAACAAACACATTATATATTTATTATATATTATGTATTTATAATTAACGTATTTACATTTAATAATGAATGTCAAGGACATGATGAGTGTTTATAGTCAAGGTGGGCCGCTATAATTTGCCTCATGAAGGAAAAATCCCCAAAAAGTCAAATTCCCCTAATTGTGTAGAGTAGAATTATAGAACCAAACGTAACTCCAACCATGCATGATCACTCATGTATCTTCCATTATAATTAGCATAACCAAGATGTCTATAATCTATACAACCAACGATAAGAAAATATCTTTAATTCCCTTGCCCAATATAATTTGTGAGATCTGTTTAATAACCAAATTAAAGGCTTTACTTCTTAGCAGTTACCTCTCCAAATGGCTAGTTTGTATTCCTTTGTGTATGCCTTGGCTTTGCTTGACAGCTTAGCTACGAATTGGGCGCATTCCTTGGCACCCCAAATGGCTGATCAAACCATTTATGAAGGAGAGGGTGGTGGATACTACACTTGGTCCACTTCTGGGGCTCCTTTTCTCTCCCAGGCAAAGCTTGGTGCCGGCAAGTTGGTTCTGCAGCCTAATGGGTTTGCCATCCCTCACTACACAGACGCCAAAAAGATAGGCTACGTTCTTCAAGGTATATATGCATCCAATATAATACACAGAAAAAGTGCAGACACACCAATAGCTTTTTTGTTAGACCATGAGCTGTCCTGAGCAGGTCTTAACTGTAGGAGGCAGTGCTGGTTAGATTGATTTTTTCATACAAAAAGGGGTTCAAACTCCTGGCCTCTCTTAAGGGACAAGAGTGTTCGGCCACTCACGCCAACCAAGCTGGTTGCACACACCAATAGTTATAAGATGGTTCATGGCTGTGTGAACCATAATGATACATCACGTAGAAATATGTATATTGTCAAATGAAGTAGAATTAAAATAAAATAATATTTTAGTGTTGTTATAATATACATGAGCTTGTAGTAGAATTAAAATGATACTATAGTGTTGGTATAATGATCTTATTGTGTGTAAATAACATTTTTGACCCTTGAATTATTTCACTTTAGGAAATTTGGTCTCTGTTAATTGATTTGAACATATTGAATCTCTTAACTGTTCATTATGTTGCACTTTTAGTCCCTCTGATCTTGTTATATATATAATTATCAAATTCTGTTAGCAAATTCTTTTTATGATGTTATTTTTGTCCGTTAGAATCAATATTCATGGTTACAATTTTACTCTCTTCATTGGAATTTAATTTTAAATAGTGAATATTAATTCCAAATAATAATAATAACTCAATATGTTAATAGATTTTTACAGTTATATAATACTGGGGACTAAAAGTGCAACATTATAAACAATTGAGAGGCTAATTTTGTTTAAATTAACTTACATGGACTAAAATTTTAAAAGTGGAGGAATACAGGGGCAAAAAGTCATTTTTCTTAAAATGAAAATAAATAACACATACATGAAGTATAATTAAAATGTTTTTTTAGCATTACTATAATGAAAATTAGTCTGCGTAAAATTAGAATTAAAACAAAGCTCATACCATGATCCAGGCACTAGTGTGTGTGAAAATAGAATTAGTGCAGAGTTCATACCATGATCCACACTCCTACCAAAACAATGAACCACAGTATTACATAAATTATATTAAAATCCCCCACCCCTCACCCCACACACATTACATATATGGGTCACACTTGTGTGAGGACGTCTCACGGATCCTTATTCGTGAGACGGGTCGGGTCGAAGCAACATGCAAATGTCATACTTATATGTGTAAATGTCATACTTATATGCTCAAATATAATACTAATCAGGAATACAATTTTTGTTACTTATAAGAGAAACAGTACTACATTTTCAATAATAAGTAATGTTGACAAGTGTCCCTTACTTATAAGGAAAAATATAATATTTTTGAGTAAAAATGCAATACTTTTAAATCGAAATGTAAAAGTATTGTATTTTCCATTAAATGTATTACATTTACCCTTACCTTATAAGTAAAAGAAATTTTATTTCTGATTAGTATTACATTTGAGCATATAAGTATAACATTTGTGCATATAAATATTACATTTTCATCTTTGATTTGACCAAACTCGACCCGTCTCATGCTGAGACGTCTCGCACAAATTTTTGATCATGGACTCATGTGCTGATGATGTGCAATGTGACACTTGAAATTGAAGGGCGTTGCGTGGTTGGAATTATATCTCCGAACAGTACCACTGAGAAGGTAGTCAAAATCGAGAAAGGTGATGTGATTCCGGTGAAGTTGGGAGCTGTGTCATGGTGGTACAACGAAGATGACTCCGATGTGGTCATTGTATTCTTGGGAGACACCACCAACTCTATTATCCCAGGCCAGATCAGCTTCTATTTCTCGACCATCCAACTCGGCGGTTTCTCCACAGAATTTCTTGCCAAAGGTTTTGGCTTAACCGCAAGTGAATCCAAAGCCCTATTCGAAAACCAAAATGCCCCTACCATCATAACCAAACTTAAAGCCAAATTGAACATCTCAGACCCCCCAAACAATAACCGAAAAGACTTGGTGTTCAATCTTGAAAATGCTTCGCCTTTTGCCAACATCAAGAACGGCGGATCTCTGGTTTCAGCCACGGCTGGGAATTTCCCTTTGCTCAACCACGTTGGCCTAAGCGTTTTTCTTGTAAAACTCGAACCTAAATCGATGTTAACTCCGGGTTACACGGCAGATGCCTCATATAAACTATGTTATGTCTCGAGGGGCAGTGCGAGGATTCAGATTGTTGGCCTTAACGGTCAACTGGTTTTGGACGACAAAGTTGAGGCTGGCCAACTTTTTGTCGTACCGAAATTCTTTTCTGCCTCACTCATAGCTGATAAAGGACTCGAGCTTGTGGCTACCTTAACATCTTCAGAGTGAGTAACATATATTAATAAGCAAAAATGTGTGTGAGACAGTTTTAGGGTTTCAACCCCTGAAACGGGTCAAATATTTAATTAATAAGGTCAAATATATGACGTATTAATTAAATATTTGACCCATTAAAAAACTGACCTGTTTTAGTGTTTCAATCCTTGGGACGGGTCAAATATTTAATTAATGAGGTCGAAGATATGACCTAGTAATTAAATATTTGACCCGTTAAAAATCTGACCTGTCTCAATTCTCACGGATTGAGACTTGTAAAACGGTCTCACAGAAGTTTTACCATTATTAATATTAGTAAATATTACAAACTTCTGGGTGCTGCTCTATCTAGATTTTTTTTAGTTACTTTAATTAATTATTTTTGTTCTTTGACAAAACTCTCAATCTCTTCTCTTTTCAGGCCAATATTAGGGAACTTAGCTGGGTATGGATCAGTTTGGAAAGCTTTATCTCCTTCAATCCTGAAAGCATCCCTAAATCTTAGTATGGAGGACGAAGACATTTTTAAGGCCAAGATAGCGGAAGCCACAATAATTATCCCTCCCAATATTAATTAAAATTTTCGTTTTACTTGAATACATATTTACGTTTATTGCTCTGACTAAATTAAAATAAATGGTGAAATTATTGCTTGTGTAATAATTTGATAGCATGTTATATGATGGTCCCAATCTAATATAATAAAAACATAATAAGTCTCAATCAAGGTTATATCCTTGATTTATGTCCCTCTTTTTGGATGCTAATAAATGTGTACATTTTACTTTAAATGTTGTACACTTCAATGTTATTAGACAAAATTGTCCCTACTACATTCTTGTTATACAAAACTACCCTTACACCGTTATAACACCGTTACTTTTAACTCCATCATTATTACCATACACCTATATCTATCATATCTTTTTCCTATTCTTTAATTGTCACTTTATTAAAATTATTATATAATTAATTTAATGGTTGGTTATATTTTAATTAAATTTCTATGAATAGTAAATCATATATGTGTGTATAAACTACATTTATTATTTGTGTATATATAATTTGAATTATACATTTTAATTATTTGTATTTATTAATATTTTAATATTGGGCATAAGTTTTCGCGCATCGCGCGTACAAAATACTAATTTAGAATAATAAGTCTAGATGAGGTGATCAATAGGCTTATTAGCTAGACTTTCTAAAACATCTTTGAAGTTAAGTAAATAACCAAACTTATCTGTGTATTAATCAAGACTTTTATAAATTTTAAAGATATTTAAAGTTACAAATTTTAAATGACTTCCATAGAATTTTTTGTTACTTTAATAAATTCTGTATGAGTCTATAAAAGTCGATAGGACAAACGTTTATAAACTTTTAAAATTTTTTTCATATTAAAGTCTATACAAGTAATTAAAACTCTAAATTGAATAAACCGTTACAACATTTCATACTCTATCTATACATTATTTATAATTTTCGTACACATTTTTTTATAATATATAATATATTTTTATGAATTATAAATAAATTAATACATTGCGAAAAAAATGATTCTTAAAAAACTGTATATATTAAACATTATTCAATCATCGTGATCCTGTGGTGACATATCTAGAAACTACTTCTTTGATTTCGTGTTCATCAACCATTCCATAACCTTAAAATAACTACCACCATCTAAGTTTGAGATCGGAGTTCCTTAACAGGATCCAAACAACTATTTTCTTGTTCACTTTTTTACATCAAACTATGGTATCAACAGCAATTGAATTAAGAGTATTAAATAATTTATTAAACACATTAAATTGATTTGTTTACTCAGTTGAACTACAATTTTCTTCATATTCAGTCTTATTTCTTCTTCTTTTTTTCTTTAGAATATTTTGTTGAAGTTCCTTCCACATTGATCGTCTCTTGTACTTGTACATCATGTTATGTAAATCTGTTGTTAATAAAATCGAATTGTAGTTAATCAAGTCTATACTGATTATCTTCTTCAATACCATAGGTTTTTGCATCCGTTTCATCACTCAATCCAGTAGAGTTTTTCATATGAACATAAAAAAGATAAAAATCAAAATTATATAAGTATTTATGAAAGTTATGAAGCGTACCGTAAAATTTGTCTAAAAAGTTTGTCTAAAATGCTTCCCATAAGTATAGTTTGTCTAGAATGCATCCCATAAGTATAATCCCATAAGTGTTTGAACCTAATCAGACACTATACTGTAGCAATTGAACCTAATTAGTATGGACGGTTAAGATCATGATTCAGAACCGAAAAATAAAATAAAATAATTGTTGAATTTAGACTATTTTAAAAATAAAAAATAAAATTATAAAAATAAATAAATAAGTTTTGATTGGCGGTTCAAAATTGAAATTGGAACCGAACCGAACCGATTTATCAAAATAAGTGTTTGATCATTTTCATTATATATGATTGCGGTTCAGTTCCGATTCATGGTTCAACAATTATTTTATTTTATTTTATTTTTCGGTTCTGAATCGTAACCAGAATCTTTCATACTATCTCGGTATGATTGTTACAGTGTCTGGTTAGGTTTGAACCGAATCGTGGTTATCCATACATATAAATAATAATTTATTGGAGAAGAAAAATAAATGAAATAGTTATTTTAAGGGAAAAAAATGTCAATTTAACATTACAGGGGAAAAACCACCACTTTAATAACTGAGGGGGAAAAGTGCTATATACATATAACATAGGGGAAAAATGTCATTTTCTCTTGAATTAATTATCGCTAATAGTCCTGACTTTAGGCTTCAGTTATTCACAAACGCCTAATGTGGAGCATAGGCATCTGTTCCTTATTGGAAACAGACTATAATTATTATTTTATTTCGAGTTTATTACCGAAATGGTCCCTCGACTATTGCAAAATTAACAATTTAGTCCTCGATAATTTTTCTTGTCCAATTAAGTCCTCGATTTTGAAAATTTTAACCATTTTGGTCCTCCGTTTATTTTATCGTTTGATATCCGTTAAAGCGGGACCAAATTGGTAATTTCACTATAGTCAAGGGACCATTTCAGTCAAAAATTAATTACCGAAATGATCCCTTGACTATAGAAAAATTACCAATTTGGTCCCGATTTAACGGATATTTTACACCAAAATAAACGGAAGACCAAATTGTTTAATTTTTTTAAAGTCAAGGACTTAATTGGGCAAGAAAAATTATCGAAGATCAAATTAGTAATTTTACAATAGTCGATGGACTATTTCTGTAATAAATTCTTTTATTTCTAGATAATCGGAGAACATATGCCTATTGTCCTCACTTTAGACGGATTGTTCACACTTTTAGGTGTTTATTCTTGGAAATAAACATACGCCTATTGCTTTATTTTTTATTTTATTTTTAATAATTTTGTTCTCCACACTATATTAAATTTCACCCATATTCAACATAATTAAATTCAATCATCCACAATATCATTCAATCCTACAATAATATTCACATAATAATCCATCAACACAATTCACAATATAATCCAAAGTATAACACAATTCACAATATAATCCTTAAACTACAATACATACAATCCACAATGATGGATAATATACTAGGCCTAGGCCACATGGACCGGTCCAAGAGAGCAACTGGGTCAAGAAAGCCCAAGAAGGAGATCCAATGCAGAGCTACCGAAGAGTTCGATAAAGATTGGACTTAGCACTTATAATATTAGAAAGATTAGGGCATATTAGTTACTCCGTATAATTCTTATTCCCTGTAGGGCTCTAAGCCAAAATATGTATAAATAGACCATCCATCCTTGAAGGGAGGACAAACAATTCTGAGCAATACAATACCTAAATTCTCTCCATATATTTTTCATACATTTTTCCTATATTCTCGCTATTCTAACAAGTAATGTTGGTCTGCTTTTAACTACACAAAAGTCATAAAACCAACTTTGGCGCCGTATGTGGGGAACTGATACGGAAAAGCTTTGTACTTTCCTCCGAATCCAACGGACCGACCGCCTAAAAGAGAAAGAAAACCAAATACCCTCAGGAGACCGACCAACACCCGTTATGAAGTAGGCCCCATACCTAAGACTCATCAAATATATGAGATACAACCACCCCACCACACGACTACCGAGGACCGGCCGCCACAGTTTCCCTTGCAACTAGAAAACCAATTACGTCGCGTCCGACCATCCGACAGGGAGCCTAAATATTGTCGTTATCACAACCGTTTAGGACACACTACCGAAGAATGCACCACACTACGAAAATAAATCGAAGACATCATCCAAAGAGGGTGACCAGCTGTTCGTCCCAATCAATGGCTGCGGTAACCCGGGCACCCAAGCAAGGACCCCCACCTTACTGATCGAGGCACAGAGCCCCCATGGGAGGGTCCTAGTAAGCGAGACAGTGAGTGTGAGGGGTGGGGCAAGGAGAGTGAAGAACAAGAAGAGCAAAACTGGAAACACAAGTCTATAATCCACTAGAGACGATATAAAGACTAGTTAAGTACGTCTAGAAGTCAAGACGACACAAGAGATTTTACTTAGAAAAGTAAACTCGTTATAGTCAGTTATCATATACCTTCGACCATTATAGTATGATAATAAAGTTATCAATTCGAGTTATCAGTGAGCCGCCCGACTGGCAACTGAAGATCTTCAGGAGCATCTGAACACCTACTAGGTAATAACCAGATTACAGTAGGTGACGACCGAAAGACAAGATCGCGCATTAAAAGAAATAGAACAAGAGAAAGGAAAAATTATTATTGTCACTATTATTATAATTATAATCATCGCGTAAGCTCCGCGCTACCAACTATATTGCATGACAAGGTAAGGCGTTGTAGGGTATCGGGTACAATCAGGCGTTAAGGGTAAAGTAGGGGTCTAGGAAGTACGTAAAATGGTATAAGGCATGGTCTAGGAAGTCACGAGGTATTTAGGAAAATGAGGCCCAGGAATAAGTTTAAACGATCAGCAATACCCACCTGAGGCTGGAATACACATCCTTACCTCAGGCTAGAAGAAACATCCCCACCTCAAGCTAGAAGGCACATACCCACCTGAGACTGGAACACACATCTCCACCTCAGGCTGGAAGAAACATCCCACCTGAGAATGGAAGACACATCTCCACCTCAGGATAGAAAATACGTCCCCACCTCAGGCTAGAAGGCACATACTCACCTGAGGCTGGAAGACACATCCCCACCTCAAGCTGACCTAAACATCCCCACCTGAGGTTAAAAAACACATCCACACCTCAGGCTGGAAAACACATTCCCACCTGAGGCTGGAAGACACATCCCCACCTCAGGCTGGAAGAAACATCTGATCCCCACCTGAGGTTGGAAGACACATCCCCACCTCACGCTGGAAAGCACATACCTAACTGAGGCTGGAAGACACATCCCAACCTAAGGCTGGAAGGCACATACCCACTTGAGGCTAGAAGACATATACCCATGCGGAAGACATTCCCATTAGCCAGTATGGGAGAAACACATACTCACTTCAAGTTGGAAAGCACATACCAACCTGAGGTTGGAAGACACATCACCACCTCAAGCTGAAAGACACATACCCACCTAAGGCTGGAAGACACATCCCAGCTCAAACTAGAAGAAACATCCCTACCTGAGGTTGGAAGACACATCCCCACCTCAGGCTGGAAGAAAAATCCACACCTGAGGTTGGAAGAAACTGTTGGAAAATTGCACTAAAAATGGCATTTTAAGTGGCCATTTTGTGGTATAAATATATGTGGGGTCCACTTCCGATTTGGGTCGGGTCAAAGTGGATTCGAGTTCTTCGTAGTTAGACAAAGAGATCGATATATTATACGCTCAAAATGGATAATGGGTGAATGAAAAATTGTTGCTCAAAGTAGACCCATTTGAAATGGAATTTGGGTGGGAAAATAAGCTTATGTAGCTTTTGTCCCACATTGGTTGGGAATGAACATTTGCCCCACTATATATACAAGAGTCTTTTTATGACTAAGTAACTTGTATAGCATAGATGTTCTCTCCCGCGCGCAGGGGGGGTGCAAATTAAATCCCAAACTGAGCCTGAAAAGGCTTGACTCGTATACGCCGACACCTGCGGGCACGAATGTCGTCCGAAAAATTGGCTAGCCTTGCGGGCTAAGTTATGCCATATTTTCGAACGAGCATCTCAGAACCACATGAGATTAGAAATGATCTCTAGTCCGAGACATCAAACAAACTGACCTCTCGAGAGGTAGTTCGATGTCTCTCGCAGACGGCTTGCGGAGGTAGTTATGCCATATTTTCGAACGAGCATCTCAGAACCACATGAGATCAGAAATGATCTCTAGTTCGAGACATCAAACAAACTGACCTCTCGAGAGGTAGTTCGATGTCTCTCGCAGATGGCTTGCGGAGTCGACCTCTCGCGAGAGGTCGTTCGCTTGCGAGTGCAATGTCGCGCTGATTTCTAGTCCGAGACATCAAACGAACTGACCTCTCGAGAGGTAGTTCGATGTCTCTCGCAGACGGCTTGCGGAATCTGCCTCTCGCGAGAGGTCATTCACGTGCGAGTGCGATGTCGCGCAGCCCAGGTTGGCGCGCGCGTTCGATGTCTCGCGGACCTCTGCGACGTCTCGCGGCCGGTACGATGTCTCGCGGCAGCCTGATGTCTCGAAGGTACGCAGACTAGAACGATGTCTCGTACCGCGACTCCGGTGACTTCTCGAGAGCGACCTTTCACCTACTGATCCATTGATAGAAATGACTCTTGGTATTACGGAATTAATATGATTAATTCCAATCATTATTTCAGAGTTTATTTCTTAATTAAATGGATTAGTAGTGGGTGTAAATGGGTTGCTAGTGGGTAGATGTTACACATGGGAAATTAAATGCTAGATTTATTGTAATGATTCCATCCTTCACTATATAATTCGTTGGTGAGCAGTAGATTTGCAAGAAACACAAGAATCACGAACAAGCATCATAGAACACACAAAACACTTTCTCTCCTCAAAACTCTGCTCATCCATTCCTTCAAGCCATCTGCGTTTCATCCCATGTTTTAGTTCGCCAGGCTCCAAGTTTGTGTGCTCAAACGCAGGAGTCGTAGTACGTTTTATCCTGGGAAACCTAGGCCGTAACGCTCCAGCACCCCGAGAGGCGGTAAATAAGGTTTTAAGGACAGTGGCTACACGACTCGTGCTTCCAACCACACCGAAGTTCATACAGTTCAACCTACTCAACGTCCAGGTTTATTCAACCTCGTGTGGTTTTATTTCTTGGATGTAATCAATCCTTCATGGATTATTTCTTTATTATTTTTTCGTTGTTTTTTCCATTTTCTTATTGAATTTCAAGAACCAGCTTCTTACAGAAACATCCCCACCTCAGGCTGGAAAGCACATACCCACCTGAGACTAGAAGACACATCCCCACCTAAGGTTGGAAGACACATACCCACTTGAGGCTAGAAGACATATACTGGTCGTAGCATAAAACCACATACAAATACCCGGAGTATTCCGGGGTTATCGATCCACAGGGAAGCGGGGTATCAAGCACTAGTTACTAATTAATTCACGAGAAGCTATTCCTACGTTAACAATGGGTATTTATCTATAATTATGAAAACAAAATAAATGAAGCAAGGCAAACGGACTTTTATATACAAGAGATTAAGCGCGGGATTTTTGGGTGTCAAAGTGTTTAATCACCTAGTGCCAATCTAAAGTGAAATAATCATTCGGGTTCAACAAGTGTGGATGATTGCAATCTAAAAGGGAAAGATTACTCTCGTAATTCAATCCCAAAATAAGGTAATTGGAATACACACTCTCGTGAGCTATTCACAACATATAATCAAGAACTAGCAATAAATGGAATACCCACTCTCGTGGGCTATTCACAATTGGAATACTCACTCTCGTGAGCTATTCACAATAAATCCCTTAATCAACATGTCCTCTCTCGAGGTACAAGAATCAAGTGCAATTGTGGGTGCTCTAATTCATAGACAAATTTAGCAATGAAACAAGTAATTAGGATCCTTAACTACAAGCATCAAGAAATTAAGCCACAATTACAACACAAGTAATAAACCCAAATAGATATTTCATTCAAGCAATTAAAGAACTAGGCACATAGGTTCATAAACACTTATCAATCCAAAAATCCCAAAGGAAAGCTTAGCCTATCATGGCTAAAATAGATTCAACAAATATACAATAAAGTTTTAAAATAGAAAAGAGAGGAAGAAATTCTCCCGAATGAAGCCTCCAAGCTCTTCTCTTTGATCTCTCTTCTCCAATTGATTTTTCCTCTTTGAGCTCTTTGAGAAGATGAGAGCTTCCCTTTCTTGATCTCCTTTTGTCCAAATCCGCAGCCAAGCTTAGGGTTTGGAGAGAAAATGATGCTTTTATAGTGGGTGGAGAATGAGGGGCAAAATAGACATTTCATAACAGCAGAAATTTCAGATCTGCGATTTCTCGACGCGTCGAGGACTTTTCTCGACGCGTCGAGATATTACCGAACCAAAATCTTGGCATTCTGCCAACTCTCGACGCGTCGAGAAAATTCTCGACGCGTCGAGAATCCGTCTGCAACACAGTTTCGACTTGCAGCCTAATTTTGACCCTTTTCCCTTTTGAACCACACTTTGATGTCTTCATAAGAGTTGTAGCCCTTGAAGTCTTCTTTCCAATGGTTCAAGAATCACCTCATTTGGATATTCTTAGGCTGAGATATGGTCCGATTACCGAGGTGTCGCCATGGTAGCGGGAATTACAACTCTTTGGCTCCTTTGGATTGGCTTTTGCTCCCAAATGGTTCTAATGCACTTCTAAACACATCAAAAACATCTAAACCAAGCATTATACCATTTTAAATATGAAAACAAGGAAATAACCATTGGACACAATATTTTATCACACAATTTACTATAAACCCTACATAAAAACAAAAGTAAAATCGGTACAAATGGGAGTGTATCATATACCTACATAGAAGACATTCCCATTAGCCAGTATGGGAGACGAAACACATACCCACCTGGGGCTGGAAGGCACATACCCACCTGAGGCTGGAAAACACATCCCCGTCTCAGGAACGTTGAAGGTCCAAACTACTCGTGCTCGTTGAGGGGGGTTGGTAGTGTCACGAGAGTGGAACAACCCCCGTGTTCCAATTTAGCTTAGCATTGGATCACAAGAGTGGCATGTTAGTCTCTACCGAATTTGTTGTTGGTAGTCTTGAGCCCGATGGTGAAGTTTCATAACCCTCAATCCTTTGTTCTATGGAATCAGACCAATAAATTCACATTCTATTCCCTACATTTTTATTTATTGTTTTTATCTGGCCTTTTTTTTTTTTTTAAATTTCTATGCTTATCTTGTTATCATCTGATTATCTATTGCTTAGCTTCCATAAAATATTTCATGCTTTTGCCTAGATCCTTCGTTGGCTAACCCAACCGCTAATCCTTGAGGACGATCAAAAATAAATTTATTTTTGTTTGTTCTGTAATTCGCTATACTGCTTTCTAGATGAAGGATATGGCAATTACATATCTTTTCTAGCTTTAATGCTATCTTTAGTCTTACCCTAAATATTCAATAACGTTCGAACAATATTGTCACACTCATTTTTCTCCATATGCATCACATAAAGACAATGTCGTAATGTCGTATAGATAAATGCCCCTAATATGGTAGATTGACAGAATGTTTTTGTGTAGCGGTGGATGGAAAGAAAGTGGGAAAGTGAAATCCTGGGAATTTTGTTTTCAAATGATGACAACTTGGAAGTGTTGATATGCGGGCAAGTTAAAGAAGTGATCCAAACTTTTCATACACAAGATTCATAAGGTGCATTATGTAAATGTTCACAAAAGTAAAGAGTGCAATAGAATAACACGATCGTGGCAAGGGTTCTATAGCAATTCCTCCGTTGCACTCTTCCTTGGCGAAGGTTTGTATTGTTGTTCATATAATTATGTAATTTGCTCCTCACACACATATAGGGATAGAAACAGTCAAACAAAGGAATTAAATCTAAATCATTGGCACACACATTTGCTTGAAAACTTAACAAAGAAGCACTTCATAATTTTTAAGCGATATTGGTGGAAACAAGAATTCAACTTGCAGAGCCTTTTCGGACTCCTCTTTATGCTATACAATTCAAACTTCTTTAGAAAGCAAATTGTATATATATACTAGTGCAAATCTGCATCGCCTTTTTCAATGCGGATAAAGACTCTTTCGCCTTTAGTACAACTCAAATTTTTTTCCATTAAAAAATGAGCATACTTTTATTATTAATTTCTCATTCACACATTATTCATTTTACATGTATAATATATCAAATTAAACCTCGCACTAAGAAGAACTCGAATTCTTTTAGTCTTAACTGTCATTTTACTAGCTAATTCTGATAATGTCTAACGATTAATATACATTCTGCCTAACCTATACGTTGTTGACTAACATGCAAAACCCTAAACGATATATCAATAAGAGAATTGAACAGTATAGATATTAAAGTGTGGAAATGTAAAGGCTGAATATAAACTAACATAGATATTGGATACCTAGTTCGATACAACGTGTATCTACATCTGGGGATGATCATCAGTGCATCCAATCCATTATCTCTAATACCAATTGTACAGAAGGAAAGAGATGATACAATCTCACCCAAGTGATCCCCACAAGGTAAGTACCCAATTGTCTATGGCTTATAGCAGATTGTTGAGGCTGGAGATCCGTGCGTTAGAAATCCAAAGAAATTCCTTTCTTGGAGAGCCACTCTGTCGATGTCCATCTCGCTGACTCACTCTACACTGCACCACAATTGCATGGTCTTCATGTCCACAGATTAAGCATCAACGAATATCTTCTCAAGTTCTTTTACTTAAATTTCCAGAACTTAGGTCTTGAGAAGATGAGATAATTAGAGTATAACTTTGTAAAACCAATAAAGATATAGATTGTGATTCAAGTCAGAATTGCTTAGATCCATTTCTCAATTCTTGAATCAACTCCCTTTATATGGTCTCTGATTCTAGGTAGACACGGTAATCTCAATTTGAATAATGTCCATATAGATGATTACCGTTATACCCTTTGAGGTGTCCAGGCTGTAATATCACCTATTGACTTGTAACTGCTCTGCCAGATCAGCGAATATAAGTCGACGAAGTTTAACAGATACATTCTAGACGCTCTGACGCAGAGTCTGATCATTCATGTCTTCACTTTCAACTTCGACATACTCTAAACTAAAACCTATCTAATTTTCCATAATAATTCATCAACCAATTACAATAATCGGGTTTAGACTTAAATCACTAACATTAACATACCCAAATCGAAAGTGGACCCCACTAAAAATCATACTACTAAATGATCACTTTAAATGTCATTTCTAGGCAAATTTTCCAACTATATATATATATATATATATATATATATATATATATTAATGATCAAATGAAAACCACTAGGTTGTTAACTTGGTAACAACAATGTTTTATTTTTTATTTCTTGAAGCGGTCTATTAGCATTTTTATTTGAGTGGATTAATTATAAGCAATCAAAGCTAGATGCTTTACGATTCTTTACTGGCTAGGGTCGCAAAGTGAAATTTTGTTAGTTCATACTCTCAATAAGTATGTAATGACTATAGGTTTCTTGTTACCAAAAATTTAAAAATAAAAAATAAATAAATAAACCCTGTTTGGTAAATGACTGTTAGCTGATTGGGTTAGTGGGTATAACTAGTTGATAATATTAGTTGATTGTAGAGATGTGTTTGGTAAATTGGTTGTTTTTTTTTTGAATACGACTAACTCTATTACAATGCAGTATCTTTTCATAACTACTTTCTCAACCTATTGAAGCACAAGAGTCAGTATTGCCTCCACTGAGACTCGAACCCACCACCTCCCGTATAAAGGGAATGGTAAATTAGTTGTTAGTTGATAGTTGTTTAGTATAATTTCTTTTCTCAAAAAGGTTTCTTTGAATAAGTTTTTTAATTTTAACATTTTGGAGTTACAAAAAGTTGATTAATCAAATACTTATATGATGTTTAACCAAATCAAATAATTGATAGTGGTTAAATAAGTTAAAATTGGTTGATATGTTAACTTTTTTTACCAAACAAGACCAAAATAAAATTGAGTGGGTTGGAGATGGAAAAATAAATAAATAATACTCCGTTGCTTTTTTAGTTGGGATGGGAATAAGAATGGAAATAAGCAGATCGAGTTTCGAGACAGGGATAAGGCGTGTAGTCTCCACTCCTGCTCCACCTCTCAAATTTATACTTAGCTCTTCTTCTTACTTCCAGGTTCCAATCTCATTGTCAATTCATCCAGAGATATCAACAACCAATTTAGCAGCCTCTTTCCCATTTTTACTTCTTTTATTTGATGAGGTGACAAATCTAGTCCATCTGATTTTAAAATTCAGCATTAAACTCATTCTATCTGACCCAAACCTAAAATTGTTATCAATATATCAGATGAAATGTTCTATCAAGATATTTAAAGAAAACATATATAGACTCATGATCAAATTAGTCTTCCCTTTTCCATGAGTCCGTATGGATATATCTAGACCATTGAATGTTTGAGATTTTGGTCAAAATGGATTCAAGTTTTTTTATAATGAAACGAAAAAATTAATATATTGAACATTCAAAATTATTGGTGAATGATAAATTGATTCTCAAAGTGATGAGTTGAAAAATTGGTATATGTTGGAAAGGCTTAGAAGAGTAGTCTTTATCAACATTAAAATAGAAAGTGAGTTAGCACCCTTATATTATATACAATACCTTATTAGAAAGAATTTGAATTCTATAAATTAGGGAAGCTGTCTGCACGTGTAGGGGAGGCTGCCGAATTATATTGGCCAACCACCAAAAGATTTGACGTACGTAGGACTTGTTGAAAAGGAAACCCTTATCATTATCGATCAAATCATCAACCATTAAAATGAGCTTAGGACAAAAATAATAAAGAAACCAAGAAACGTCAAGTTATTGGCCGGTGGATACTGGATAGAGATCAAGTTTATCTGCTTTAGAATCCTTATCAGTAAAATTTTTTCACACTTCTTACGGAGTTTTTGTAAGTGTAATTAGAAAAGAGAAAATGAGGGAGGATTAAAAAAAATTAGAAAATAAGAAAAATGAAACAAGAATAATCTGACATTTGCAAAAAAAAAAATATATATATATATAAAGGTATGCGCCAAACGTGCTGGCGACTCTGACTCGTCGAAGTGCGCCAAACGTAAAAAATATATATATATAAAGGTATGCGCCAAACGTGCTGGCGACTCTGACTCGCCGAAGTGCGCCAAACGTGCACACTTCAGCTATTTTCTTTTTTTTTCTTGAATGCTACTAACTCTCTATTACAATGCAATATAAAAGGAAGGGTTTGATGCCACTGGACCACAAGGTCCTTGGCAGCTATTTTTTTTCTTTAATCTGCCATTTCTGGCATTATCCAAGGTTTAGCAGGAGACATATTGCATCTCAAAATAGTTCCTACATCAGTTCACTTGTTTGAAGGCAAGTTTATACACTAACATTATCCAACAAATATGCGCTGTATGTATACCTTTACAATCCGAAAAATGAATAAATATATATACATAAGTTGTTAATTCCTATAAATAATTAAATATATCACATTAAAGATCCGTTAGTAAAGTAAGAAAAAGACTTTTGAAAAATATTTTTTGAAAAATAAATCATTTTTTAGAAAATATTTTCTTTTCTAGTGTTTGGTTGCGTTATAGAAAACTGTCTTGGTGTGTTTGGTTCATTTTCTGAAAAATGAGTATAAATGTATAATTACATATTTTATTATTTTATTTAAAATATAAAATAATATAAAAATATATAAATAATAATATAAAAGAAAAAGAAAAAGAAAAAAAAAAAAACAAAGGTCCGGTTCTGGTTTCGCCGGAAACCAGAGCAAACTGCCCAAAATTAGACCGGCCAAAATGTCTAAAAATACACAATTTATATACTCAAATTGTAAACAGAGTGATACTACACGTACTCCCACATTCTACTCCATTTTATATTCCCTACTTACATGTCACTCTTTGATTCATTTAAAATCATGTGGGCCACAGTTTTTATTACTTTTTTTTCATCTTCCTCCCATAAAATAAAGACATGTGGCGGGAGTTTTACTTCCTTGGAGTACATATAACATTTTCCTTACAATTTTTATGTACTAAATGTTCACAATACATACCGAATGTTCACAATTTACATATTGAATGTTTACAATTTATATACTGAATATTCATAATTTACATATTGAATGTTCACAATTTTATATACTAAATGTCTACAATTTACCTACGAAATATTCACAATTTAAATTGTTAAAATTCAGTATGTAAATTGTGTATTTTAACCTGAGTCCATAACATAGCTGTCACATTTCATTTTAACCCGACTCGTCTCACGAATAAAGGCCCGTAAAACGATTTCACACAAAATTTTATCATTAGTTAATTATATCATGTGTTATAAATAGATATTTTAAAAATATTTAATTAAAGTCGCTGTGTCAGCCTATCACCTTATCTACAATAATGTGCTATAATGATTATTAATGAGGAAAAATTCGTCAGAATAACTTACATTTTTTTTTTTGTTGGAAACGAAACTGCATTTCCCACCACTCGTTTAACTCTTAAATAACGTTTACGAAGCATCTAGAAAATAAGTACAGCTACCATCTCCATAACAGCTAAAGTAAAGGAGTACACGTATCAAAGTCACCGACAGGATCTGCCCTGAGGGCGGGCAAGATGGCCACCTGCCTTGGGCCCAATGTTGATATGCCCTTACCTTGTTGTTGTTCTTTTTTTTTTTTTTTTTTTTAAATAAAATTGAAAAAATTAAAAATAGTACTTGAACTCTCAAATTATACTATTTATTTTTATTTTCTCACAAAAAAGTTTGATATTGACATTTCCATTGGAACAACAGAATGAAGAACCCATCATATCTTGTCACAGGAGTAAAAGTGATGGAGTAGAAAATTGGAGTTCATGTAGTAGAACTCTTGAAAAAAATACTTGCATATGTAAAGATTTGAATTAATGACTTAAAAATTATTTATTAATTTTAAATCTAAATAACAATTACAACCATTTGATATAGTTAATAGATATATATTAGCAAACGTTGAATTAATTTATAATTACATTGTATATCGAGGCCCAAAATTAGCATAGACACTACTCCAAGGCTACTCTAAATGTTTTTCAATAACAAAATTATATGTTAAAAAAAATTCAAAATTATCATTTAATTATTTTCAATTAACCCATACAGTTTTTAACTTTATATATTAAGAGCCCTTGTGTTTTATCAACCATTATTGCATGGACCATGGTCCACACAGCTGTGTGAACCAAAAATAAAAAGTACATTATTTTTGTACTGAAGGTACATTATTTTTGTACTAAAGGTACATTATTTGATATATACTATCAAATAATGTACATACAGTACAAAAATAATGTACCTTCAGTACAAAAATAATGTACTTTTTATTTTTGGCCCACACAGCTATAATTTGCTTGTATTTTATTTTGCCCTGAACCTGTAAAATAATAGGATAGGCACTGCTCACAACAACTTAAATTTCTGAGTGATATATATATATATATAGACTTAACTCATAAGTATATTTAAGATCTGAGGCAAAGTTCAAAATTCGGCAGTGTGAAGATTATGTTCATACTAATATCTGATCTTGTCTGTTAAGGCATTAAATTATTGTGATGTATACATCTTTCCAAATGTCTTGTCAAGTACCAAAATATCCAATAGCAATTATAAATGCATCCCAACCAGAACAACAGCTTATCATTTATACATTCACTACATACTCCTTGAAATGGCAATTTTGTATCCTTTTGTCTACGCCTTTTTGGCCTTGCTTGGCAGCTTAGCTACTCCGCTGCATTGCCTAGCCCATAATGATCACAACAAACACGTTGCCCTCTTTGTGTTTGGGGACTCAATCTTTGATCCTGGCAACAACAACTACATCAATACTATCACCGATGCCCAGGCTAATTTTCCCCCCTATGGTGAAACATTTTTCAAGAATCCCACCGGCAGGTGGTGTGACGGTCGTACCGTGCCAGATTTTATTGGTAAGTCTTGCTTATCTAATATCTACCTAAGTGATTACTTGGATCTCTGCACTCATTGATTATGGTTGCTTACACGTACCCGTACAGCCCAGTTTGCCAAACTGCCATTAATTCCGGCGTATTTCGAGACTCAGCAGCGTGGAATTGTGAATGGGGTGAACTTTGCATCAGCTGGCTCTGGCTGTCTTGCTGAAACCTTTCCCGGTTTGGTAGGTAAAGAAACAGGGCATATAGATTTGCCCCTACAAGGGCTTAAACGCCAAAAGTTATACTGTTTGATAATAAATGGTTGTTAGCTGATTGGTTAGGAGGTATAGACCCTGTTTGGTAAATAATCGACTTATTAGTCCATTTTAGCTTATTTGACCACTATTAGTTGTTTGGTTAATAAGCTTTTTGTAACTCCAAAATATTAAAATTCAAAAGGCTACTCAAAACAGCATTTTCAATTAGTTTTGTGAGAAAAGAAATTATAGCAAACAACTATCAGCTAACAGCTAATCTATCAAACAATTTTTTACAATCAGCTAACATTATTAACTAATTATACCTTCTAACCCAATCAGCTAACAGTCATTTACCAAACAGGGCCATAATTAGTTGATAATATCAGCTGATTGCATAAAGTTGTTTGATAAATTAGCTGTTAGCTGATAACTGTTTGGTATAATTTTTTTTCTCAAAAAGCTAATTGAAAATGCTGCTTTGAGTAGCCTTTTGAATTTTAGTATTTTGGAGTTGATTTTTTAATCAAGTAAAGTAATTAATAGTGGTCAAATAAGCCAAAATTGACTGATAGACTGATTATTTACTAAACAGGGCCATAGGCACAACTTTATTTTATTATACCACTCATTTTCAAGACAAAAATACTAGATGGACTCCCAAAATCATACTCCCAACTTTTACTCCCATTTGTGTTCAAATTTGATTGGAGGATGGAAAGAAAGGAATAGATAAACATCATGCCTCCTATCAAATTAACCAATCAAAGCATGCCAACTCATATGGAGTAAAAAATGGGAGTATAAATTGGGAGTATATGTAGAATTACTCTTTTCAAGACATGGGTGTTGAACTTGACTCTTTTAGGGCTTTACTGGCCCCCAACAATGACTAACACCTCCCGCTTTCATGATTTTGATTCCATATCATCTCCAATCCAGTTAAGTGTAATTTGATTTTGTGCAGGTAATTGATCTTCATACGCAAGTGCAATATTTCAAGAATGTTACAAAACAGTTGAAGGGGAAGCTGGGGGATAAGGAATCAAATCAACTGCTGTCAAATGCAGTATACATGTTTAGCACTGGCAACAATGACTATTTCAGCGTCTTCAGTCCCTTGTCCAACAACTCTGCCTTCTTTAATTCATTTACTCATGACCAATATGTAAACTTGGTGATTGGTAATTTCACTACTGCTATCAAGGTACCTTAATTAGCTTCTACAGTAATATACAATAATACCCGCACCGACTTAACTAACTAGTTCAGTAGACAGTATTTAGAAGAAAAGATCATTTTTCAAAACTCGTCAGTAGGAATGTGGGATTATGCCCAAAGTGGATAAATCTCTTGTGGACACCGGCACTTGACCCTGTTTGTTGGATCTCTGAGTTACAGTGATTTACATCCTCTTACAGGATTTCTTTGTTTAAACAGGAAATATACAAGGAAGGAGGAAGAAAATTTGTGGTATTTTCTACTGTACCACTAGGCTGCGTGCCATCTACTAAGGTTCTCAACCTTCAACTAACCAATACTAGTGGGTGCTTCAAGGAACTCCAGGAATTGGCAAATATGCACAATAAGGCTTTACTGAAAGAGCTCATCAATCTAGAGAAGACATTACAAGGATTTAAGTATACCTACTTCGATTTCTACTCCGCTATCACTGACGTTATTGCTCATCCATCCAGATACGGTACCTCATTGCATTCAATCTTAATTTTCCCTTCCAATTAACGCGCATTTAGCCAAAGACCTTGTGGTCAAACGACATAGCTGTGACTCTTCTAAAGGGGAGTTCATTAGTTCGAATTCCAGTGGGGATGTTGATTATTTGTTGTACTTTAATATAATCTGATACTATATTGTAACAGAGTTAATAGAACTCAAAAAAACGTGTATTTATATATATAAATGAACACTTAAAAAAAGGTTCGTTTATGTTTTCAGGTGTCAAAAATGCAACCACAGCGTGTTGTGGAAGTGGCCCTTGGAGAGGACTGCCAAGCTGTGGAGGAAAAAGGAGCCAATTGACAGAGTATGAGTTATGCGAGAATGCTGGAGATTATTTGTTTTTTGATCATGGTCACCCCACGGAGAAGTGCAACCGCCAGTTTGCTACATTGCTTTGGAATGGTGTCCCCAAAGTGGTCCGACCTTATAGTGTCAAATCCTTATTTGAGTAAGCTGCTAGCAAATTTTAACTTTTAAGGTTGAAACTTGATAATAATTAATAAATCTATTTTGAATAATTTTTTTTTGTTAATTTAAGCTGCTAGTTCTTTGGTGATCTGAGTGATGCTTGTTTAAAGATACTGTTGAATTGGCACAATTTTAACACACTAGTACACTTTTTAGAATTTTTTTTTTTTGAAAACTACACTTTTTAGATTGTTAGAGCAATAATTACAATCTTTATTACAACCATAAAAATCAACAATAACACACTAGTACACTTTTTAGATTGTTAGAGCAATAATTACAATCTGTACAACCATAAAAGTCAACAATAACACACTAGTACACTTTTTAGATTGTTAGAGCAACAATTACAATCTGTACAACCATAAAAATCAGCAATTGGATGCCTTCAGTTAGGCCCCCACAATAGCCAATTTTGGCTCAAAATTTAAGAACAAAATATGAATTAAAGTCTCACAACAAATGGGAATGGCTTACATGGCAATGGGATATTTGTCCTGCAAGGTTGGGATTTTGCAGGTTAACAATGGGCCTCACCATTCATTAATTCCGCGCCTCACGCGCCTGGGCGCGTAAATTTTTTTTTTTTAATTTTTTATCTCAGTTTTTATTTTGTTTTTTGTTTTTCCTTTTCTTTTTTTTTTCCTCCCTTCCTTTTCTCTTTCCTAATCACACTTACAAAAACACCTCAAAATCTACACCCAAGTTTTAACTATTGGGGAAGGCCTTATGTTGCTTACTTGAAAATTATAAAATTATTATAAGTTTAATTTTCAATGGGAGCAACATTTTGAGGTAAGAAGAATGATATTCCATAAGGAATGAAATAGTGAAGGAATAGAATAGGAATTGAATTCTATTGTTTGGTTCGCGAAAGGAATAGACTTTAGTAATTATATTACCGTGTTTGGTTGGTTTAAGAAATAGAAATGAAATATGTTTTAAAAAACATAAATACCCTTATAAAATATGTAGTAGTAGTAGTAATAATAATAACAACAACAACAACAACAACAACAACAACAACAACAACAACAACAACAACAACAACAACAACAACAAGGACATTCATGTTATTATTATTAAAAATTTATTAACTTTTATAGATTTTATTATAATAAGATTCTTTAAATATAAAGAAATACAACTCTATTACAATGTAGTATTAGCACAAATATATCCACTGAGGTTCGAACGTACTTCCATCATCCATGTGCAAGTGTTAACCGGGACACCGGGTACCACTAGACCACAAGGTCTTTGGTTGTGAACAACAACATTTGTAGATGCGAACAACAACAAATTCAGCAGAAATCTTCTACTACAGCCAACAGCAAGTTGTTGGTTGCAGTAGAACTGTAGTAAATTTTTAGGTCCAGAAGTTTTATATAATTATTGTTATTTTTATATAATTATTTTTAATTTTAGGTAATTATAGGTCCATTAATTATTAGTATATGTATTTGTGTTAAGTTTAATTTTTCAAATTATAGACTCAATCATAACAAGATTTCTGTAAACTTTTCCTTCACTATTATAAATAGAAAAAATTAAACCCTCCAAGCCAAATTTTTTAACTTTCACTACAGAGTGTTTTTCTCCATTTGAACCAAACAAACTTTACATTGATTCCGGTCAAATTTTATGATATGTTTCAAAACTTTCATAAATACTCATATACTTTTGATTTTTATATTTTTATATTTTTATTTTCATACGCACCAAACTATAATAAAATCATAACAAAATTATTGCTAACAACAAATAGAATTTGTTGTTGTGAGCGTCCCTCAGAGTTAGATGGAGCCCCGGTCCCTTGTGTATGGGAAGTCGCCTCTCTCCTCGTTGGTGGCATACTGCCGCCCACAAACTACAAAAATAACACCTTAGTCAAAACAACCAAGGGTTATCCGCAACCTACTAGTTCTAAACAAGTACTACGTAAGAAATAGCTAATACATAGCAACAAGGTACACCCAGAAGGATCACAAAGCACAAACTTTCCTACCTGCCTAGCTAACAGACAAGAACTTACCAACAAGTTGCACATCTTTCAGGTGCAGAAGCCACAGTTCTAAACAAACAATATTAAACACGCTTACACGCACAACATCAATAAGCATGTGCAAGGATCTCACAACCTCACTGCGTTTCTTAAGGAGTTATAAATCTTAGAGAAGTTATAAAATCTTAAGGTCTAATTCTTAGGCATATTCCTAATGGTCAATTGATAGGCTCTTACAGTCAATCCTTAGCAACCTCTAGGACCTATAACCTAGGGCTCTGATACCAACTTGTGACACCCCCGATTTCCAGCTCTAGAACATGTATGTATGTATGTATGTATTCAAATATTAGTCGAATCAAATATACTTTGAATCGTATTAGAATTCGAATAAAATTCGAATTGAAATATGTATTCGAATCATGAATCGAATTAAAAGTATTTTATTAGTTTATACCCCTAAGTGGCGATGGTGGTGGTGATGGTGGTGTGGTGTGGTAGTTTTGACGATGGTGGTGGTGATTTTGGTGGCGGTGGTGTGTTAGTGCGTAGTGGTGGTGGTGATGTTGGTGGCGGTGGTGTGGTAGTGGGTAGTGGACTAGTGGTGGTGGTGGCGGCGGTGGCAATGGTTGTGATGGTGGGTGTGTAGCGGTGGTGATAATGGTGTTGTGGTGGTGGTGTGGTAGTAGTGGTTGTGGTTGTGGTGTTGGTGTCTGTTGGTGTTGGTGTTGGTGGTGGTGGTGTAGTGTTATGGTGGTGGTGATGGTGTGATTGTGTTGTGATATGGCGGTGTTGTTGGTGGTGGTGATTGTGGTGGTTTTGTTGTTGAGCTTTTTTCCGTTGACCAAAATAAATATTTTCTTTTGCTATCATTTTCTTTGAGTACCCAAACATTAGAAAATATGATAAATGACTTAAAAGCTTAACCAATATGGTCCTCTCTTTGTTTAGCCGTCAGACTTCCTTTTACTCAGGACGAAATTGGTAATTTTGCTATAGTTAATGGATCATTTCAGTAATTAACTCATATGAAAAAGTAATACTACGTACTTATAGTAAAAAATGTACTACTAATTACGAATAAAGTGTTTGCTACTTATAAGAGATATTGTAATACTTTTGAGGACAAATGTAATATTTTTACATTTTGATGTAAAAGTGTAACATTTTTATCAAAAATATTACATTTTCACTTATAAATAATGTTGGCAATTGTTTGTTACTTATAAGAGAAAATGTGATACTCCATATTTTTTCGGATAAATGTAATACTTTTAAATCAAAATGTAAAATTATTATATTTTTTCTTCAAAAAAATTACATTTTTTCATATAAGTAATAAACATTTTATTCTTTATTAGCATTACATTTTTTCAGTATAAATACTACATTTGATCTTCATTCGACTTATCTCACGGACAAGAATTAAGGAAACCGTTTAAAATATTCATCTTTTCTAGAAGTCTTGGGTGACCAATCCACATTATACAACTTGGTTTCCTAAAACTTGACGTTTCTTCCTTTGATTTGTTACTTTTCTGTAAATTTCTTCACTGATAAATTAGACATTTAAACCCAAAACTAATTTTCATTGACAAGTCTTACGTTCTGTTTTATTTTTTCCCAACTTTAACGAGCTTTTCTTCTGCATTCAAATCTAGATTATGATTGTTGGCGGCGTTTCCTATTTTTCTTGTTATATATACTAGTTTTGTACGTGCATTGCGCGAATGAGTTAATACGCAATGTTTATATTTAAATAAATATTTGGAAGTATATCAAGAACGTGCATTGCGCGAATGAGTTAATACCCAATGTTTATATTTAAATAAATATTTGGAAGTATATCAAGATTATATAGGAGAAGTTTATACATGGGTAATTGAATGTCGATTTTTTTTTATTTAAGTATCTAACTCAAAGTATATGAATCCAGGATAATATAGAAAATTCATTATAATTATTACTAAAATAAATGTTTGCAACCTTGTAAAATCAATAGTCTAAATATTTGGTCTAAAATAAATACTACTTTTTGTTTGAATTTTTCTAAGTGTTCTTAATTCTCTTTTGAGTAACATTGCCATTGTCTTCATCTTTACTATTTGTTCTCTTTCTTTTTGTTGGTAGTGTGTTATTTGCAATTCGGTTATTGTTAGTAGCATAGATGACAACGTCATGCAATGAGATTATGATATAGGAGCTATGGACTTTCCTTTAGGTGTTCTGCTTGGGGTTCATTTGGTTCAACCATTATTGTTGAATGAGTTATTGTGGATAAAGAAATCCCTAGTTTAAGAAAAAAGATTAAATAAGTTAATAAAAATTTGAAAATTTAAGATATTATGTATTCCAAAGATATTAAAAGGTAGTTTCCGGCTTCAATTTGCTGGGTAATGGGTTATTTGAGTACTTTCATTGTCAACAAATCCCCCAGGTAGCTAATATGATTGGTTTCAAACTATTCTTTTTTTATTTTTTTCATGTTATTAAAGAAATACATATGTATCATTTTTTTGTGTAACTACTAATTTATTTAATTCAATAAGAGTAAAATAGAGTGATTCCGCTTCAATTTGTTAGATTATTTGAGTACTCTCTTTGTCAACCAATCCCCAAGTAGTTAATGAGAAACTTAGACTATCGTGGTCTTGATCTAAGATTCTAAAAGAGTCTTCCAACTATTAAATCCAATTACTAGATTTGTTAGATGACCTTTTAACTATTCACTGATCTAGTGCAAAGAATAGAACAAGGAGTATTATGCAGATAATGTGCAAGAGAATAATAAAGCAGTAAGAACACCAAGAATTGGTAATCTAGTTCGGAATCTCAATTCCTACATCTGGGGGGCATCACTCTGATTGCCCAACTCTTCATTGATCAATCTTGAAATGTATCACCAGTTTACAGTAGAGAATCACACAGCAACTCTAGAAATCTTCATCATCACCATTCCAGAGTTCAGCCTTGAAGAGTTGAAGAATACTTGATCTCCCGATCTTCTTGAATTGAGGCTCCCCCTCAATCGTAGCGCCACTGGCATTCAGAGTGATTGCTTGCCCAATACTTCATTAAGAAGATGCATCTTGAATCAAAGGTAGGCTTTGTCAAGATATCTTGTTATCACATCTGAGGAAGCTTTCCCATTCAGATCTTTTGTATTTTTATTCGTCAGTTCGATCGCTGGAAATCTTCCTCATATATATATATATGTTGCCCAGCTTCGGTTAAGTTTGAAGCAGTTAAATTTGAAGCCTTCGTAACTGACTCTGATTCCTCTTCTTGTCTTCCTTGTCTTGGTTCAGTGTTTCTTTCAGCAAGCTGTCTTTAAGGTCTTCTAATCCTTCTGCTGAACTATAGGAAACCTAATACATCATAAGATAACTTGTTTTTGAACTATCTGCTGAACTAACATAATTGTCACAAGGACTTGTTACAACTTAGGGAGTTTCACAAATAATTTCCTTTTTAGCAATTTTTATTAACAATCTCCCCCTTTGTAGCAAGTTTCTTGGCAATTTACAACAATCTTCCTAAAATATCAGAGATAGTCAAAAACAGCGTTCATTCAAAACACAGTCCAAAAACAGAATTAAACAACTGACAGAATATAAAGATGATTATACCATCATACAAAACAAAAAGGACCATAAACTAACATAAGACCCTATTACAAATAACCCATTTAATCAGTGGGATTTTCAGACTATCTTCTTCATCAAAAAGAGGGTCTATCTTCAAGTAACCAGGTAACCAAGTAGGTCTATCTTCAACTAACCAGGTAACCAAGTAACCAAGTAACCAAGGACCAATGTTTAGAAGGTTGTTTCTACTCCCCCTATTGCCAGGAACTTGTGAATCTGTAGCCACAAGACTCCTTAGCAGGACCAAGCAGAAAAGACAACCCAGGTTTTAGAAAAGAATCATTCAGATTCTGAGGACTCATCCTCCTGACTGTTTGCGGTGGAATCAGCTTCAGGTGCGATGGAATCAGCTTCATGTGCAGTAGATGTATCAGTGGGTGTTTCAGTGACAACAGCAGTCATCTCTTGATCTCTCAATCTCAATTGTTCACGTAATTGCATCTCAGTTGTTCTCTTTTCAACAAGTATCTGTATGATCGTGTTAAGATCTCTGATGCTTTTGTCAAGGTGCTGGGCTGTGAGTTTGCTGGTAAATGGTGCATCAAGGTTCAGAGCTGGGGCTGAGCTGCTTGCATGTTCTGGAAAGATGTCAAGCACATGACTTCCTTGTTTGAGTCTGACATCGATTGTTCTGACTTGAGGTGCCTCCATAGGCTCATTTGGTTCTGGTTTGAACCCTTGTGAGCGCAGAACTCCATAAATTGTGCAGGGAAAAGGCAATTTTACCTTGCTCTCCTTAGACTCTGGTTTTCTGAAGGATGCCACATGTTTGAAGATGATGTCACCTAAGTCAACAGGAATACATTTGCCTATCTTGTAGATCAGGGTGGCCATAAGAAAGTTTAAACCTCCTCGGTGTTCATTTGGCATCCAGTTTGTCATGGCCAGTTTGTGCAGTATAGCATACTTTGTTGTGAGAGATTTTGCTGGCAACATGTTGGTTTCAGCAGGCCAATAGCTGTATGTTCCTCCTGTAATGACCTTCGTGATTGTATTTGCACCAATAACAGGGTCTTCAATGTCACTTGCATCTATGCCCAGATACAGATTGATGGTACGTGTGTCAAACTTGTATTCGTTTCCTCTCAGCTAAACACGTCCATAAACATGTGAGCCGGCATCCTTGATAGTCTTCAGAAGGTTTGCATAAAATTCCTTGATGGCAATGGGTGGATAGCTAGTCTGAGTTGTTACAGACTTGACAAGGTTTAGCTTCTCAAACACTGGCATAAGTTGGCACTGAGACTTGAACTTTTCAACATCAAGATACCTTTCGCTCAGGATTTTCCTTTTGTTTGTTGAGTCCCATCTTGCAGCATACTCATCAGATAGGAATTGAGGGGTGATTACTTCAAGGGGTGTTACGGTAGAGACATCCGGTTGGCTTTCAGATTGCTGAGTTTGAGTGGTGTTCTTTTTTCTCTTTTTACTAGCAGTTGTTTCCACAGGGACATGTTGTTCAGCAATTGGCTGTTTTTTCTTGGTTTTTCGTGTTGGTGAGGGGGTTTCCTTCTCCTGTTGTGCTGTGGATGACCTGGTTTTTCGCCTGGTGACAGGGGCGGGAAAAACATGAATTTTTGCCACAGGATTTTTGTCCACATGTTCTTCCTGAATCTTCTTCTTTCCTTTTGCCTTTGCTTGGTTCTTCTTCACTTGAGACAATGGCAGATTGTCTTCTTCATCAGTTTGTTCTGCAACTGGTAATGGCAGATTGTCTTCTTCATCAGTTTGTTCTGCAACTGGTAATTCTGGATTGTCTTCTTCATCAGTTTGTTCTGCAACTGGTAATTCTGGAGGATTTTCTTCATCAGTTTGTTCTGCAACTGGTAATTCTGGAGGATTTCCTGTTTCAAACTCAACTGCAACTGGTAATTCTGGAGGATTTCCTGTTTCAAACTCAAAATCTAGTGGAGAATCATCAATGGGGATGGTAGGTGTTGTTTCAGGATTTGGTTCGGATTGAGGTTCAGACCTAGTTTCATCAGTATGAGAGTTTTCTGACTGGATGGGGAGAGGATTTTCAGGATTTTGATGTTCAGGAATTTCTGTTTGTGTGGTTTGTGGTGATGGCAAAGACAGAATTTTGTCTTGTGTGGGTTTTGTAGTTTGTGGGATATTCAGGGGAATAGACAGTCTATTTGTGAGAGAGGTTGATCTTCTATGTTCATCCATGATGTTAAACAAGTTGAGTTTGGTGAAAAGGGAAGCAGGAGGATCAAGTTGATGAGGACCATATACTACAGCTGACTCTGGGTTGACATTATCAGACACGGGTAGATTTTTCTCAAGGACAGGCAATTTTTCATGTTCATCATCTATTGGTTCTTGTTTTACAGACACTAAGGGCATAGGTTTTTCTACAGTGACATTTTCTGGGTTAATGTCATCCTCAGTATTTGGTAGAACAATTATATCCTGAAAAAAATATTAAAGGCAGAAACTATGTTGTTCATGTGTAGTCATTTATATAAAAAAATGAAGAAAGGAGGATGTTTCATAATAACCTCAGGATCCTTGGCCTTGGCTGTTTCTTCTTTCTCGAATGCAAGTGGTTTGAGGAACCCTTTCAGGTAGTCTAGTTGCTCTGCTCTTGAGTACCACGACCAGATTGGTTCTCCTCCTGGAGGTTTTATCTTGTTGTTAATTATCATGACCATCTCTCGTGATGCTTGATGTTGAATTTCAGAGGGATATCTGTTTGTGAGTCTGGAGAAATCAAAATATTGGGTTTCATCTTGATCCATTGTAGAGCTTCGTTTCGAGATTTTTGATTTTGTGTGAGAATGGCGAGAGGGTTTGCAGCTTTGAGAGATTTTCGTGATCTTTGATTTCCCCTAACTGCAACTGGTTTTTCAAAGGTCGAAGGACTCCATGATGACCTGCTTTTTCGGGTCACGTGATGAGGCTTGAGGAGAGTGGGAGTCGTGCAGATTTGACAGTTGTCTTCTCCGTAATTAATGCTATAGTAGTTTGGTCAGTCGGGTACACTGTTCCTCAGATATTGTATGCTTATCAAGACAGATATTAGTATAGTGCGAAAAAAAATTATAACAAAGAGGAGTTTGAGAGAAATAGTTTGTGATAAGGACAAAAGAGTGTCCCACTTACTGTACTAGTTCGGTGGACCATTACACATGCCAAGTTCTGATTTTAGGATGTTGAATATGGTCGGATCCAGTGCCTTTGTAAGTATGTCTCCCAGTTGTTTGTCTGTTGGTATGTAGTGCAATTTTATGTCTCCACTTTCCACAAGATCCCTGATGAAATGATGTTTGATATCTATATGCTTAGTGCGGGAATGCTGGACAGGATTTTTTGCAATATTGATAGCACTGGTGTTGTCGCAGTGAAGATCAACACTATTGAACTTTAGTCCATAATCGTTCAGCATCTGTTTCATCCATATGAGTTGAGTGCAGCAACTCCCAGCAACTATGTATTCAGCTTCTGCCGTAGATAATGAGATTGAGTTTTGCTTCTTGCTGAACCATGAGACAAGGTTTTTTCCTAAGAAAAAACACCCTACCGATGTACTTTTTCTGTCCTCCAGATTTCCTGCCCAGTCAGCATCACTGTATCCAAGTAGTTCAGTTCCTGAGTCACGCGAATACCATAGTCCATAATTCACAGTCCCCTTAACATATTTGATTATTCTTTTAACTGCATTCAAATGTGCTTCCTTTGGATTTGCTTGGAAGCGTGCACACAGACCTACACTGAACATTATATCAGGTCTGCTTGCCGTTAGGTACAGTAGGCTGCCAATCATACTTCGATAGAGTTCGCCTTCAACAAGTTTTGAGTTTGAGTCTTTTGATAGTTTTATCGTGGTGGAAAGATGTGTTTTAGCTTCCTTAGCAGAGTTAAGACCAAATCTTTTGACCAAGTTTTGGGCATATTTGGTCTGTGACAGAAACAACCCTGTTTCCATCTGTTTTACTTGTAGACCCAAGAAGCATGTTAGTTCCCCTATCATGCTCATCTCAAATTCATTTTCCATAACTTGAATGAACTCCTTAACATTTACAGGGGATGTTGAGCCGAAAATGATGTCATCTACATAAACCTGGGCCACAGTTATGTGACCAGTGGTCTTTTTAACAAACAGTGTTTTGTCTGCCCCACCGCGAGTGTACCCATTTTTCAGAAGATATTGTGTGAGCCGTTCATACCATGCTCTTGGTGTTTTTTTCAGACCATAAAGGGCCTTTTTCAGTTTGTAGACGTAATCAGGATACTGTGGATTCTCAAATCCTTTTGGTTGAGCTACGAAGATTTCTTCATTGAGAAGTCCATTCAAAAAGGCAGTCTTCACGTCCATCTGGTTCAGTTGAAAGTTCAGAATGCAGGAGACGGCCAACAGTAATCTTACTGACTCAAGCCTGGCCACAGGTGCAAATGTTTCTTCATAGTCAATCCCTTCAACTTGTGAGTAACCTTGAGCCACCAGTCTGGCCTTATTTCTGGCCACATTTCCCTGTTCATCGGTTTTGTTTCGAAAAATCCACTTTGTGCCTACCACATTTGCATCTAAAGGACAATGTACAAGATCCCATACCTCATTTCTCTCAAATTGAGCAAGTTCATCTTGCATAGCCCTTATCCAGTCTTCATCTTGGAGTGCTTCTTTGTAATTCTTGGGTTCAAATTTTGATGTGTAACACGCGTACCCAGATAACTCAGCTAGACTGCCTCTTAGCATTCCTCTGGTTCGAACACCGGCGGTGGGTGTCCCCAATATGTTCTCAGTGGGATGATTCTTTTGAACATGTGTGGGAACTTGCTTTGTCAGTGTAGATGGATGGTTACCTATATTTGGTTGTTGTTCAGTGGGTGGTTTTGAGTCCTCTGATTCCGATTTTAGCTCAGATTTCTTGATGCCTTCTTCATCGTCTGACTTTCTTTGGTATTGTTCAGTGTCTGGATCAGAGTCATCTAGTTCAGAGTCTGACTCAGATTTCTTGACTCCTTTTTCATCAGCTGTTTTTGTTTGGTTCTGTTCAAGATCAGCAGCTGGTAGGTAATTGCCAACTAGTTGCGGTTGATCATCTACAATTACATTGACAGATTCTTGGACAGTCTTGATGCGTTTGTTGTAGACTCTGTAGGCTCAGCTATTTGGTGAGTACCCTAAGAATATGCCTTCATCACTCTTTGGTTCAAATTTTCCAACCTTTTCTCTGTCATTTAGGATATAGCATCTACTGCCAAAAATGCGAAAGTACTTCAAATTTGGTTTCCTTCCTCGCCACAACTCATATGGTGTATGCGACATCCCAGGTCTAAGATACACTGTTGATTATATGACAAGCAGTATGAACTGCCTCTGCCCAAAAGAACTGAGGAAGGTCTTTGCTGTTTATCAAGACTCGAGCCATTTCTTGGATGGTTCGGTTTTTTCGCTCAACTACTCCATTTTGCTGGGGGTTTTTGGGGCTGAGAATTCATAGCTGATCCCATTTTTGGAGCAGAAGGTTGAGAAGTGCTGATTTTCGAATTCCCTACCATGATCTGACCTAATCCTCACAATTTTACCAATATGCAAGCCCTTTTCTTTTTGCAGCTTCAAACACAGTTTCTCAAAATGTTCAAAGGTTTCTGACTTGTTTCTGAGGAACATTACCCAGCAAAAGCGAGAGTAGTCATCAACACATACAAAGATATACCTTTTACCTCCCAAACTTTCCACCTGTGTTGGTCCAATTAGGTCCATATGCAGAAGATCTAGACACGAAGAAGTTCCTATATGATTGAAATGTTTGTGTGGGGTTCTGGTTTGCTTTCCCAACTGGCACGGGCCACATACACCAGTTTCCTTTACTTTGAACTTGGGGACCCCCCTTACACATTCATGACTTATGAGATGGTTCATATCTTGATAATTCATGTGCCCAAGTCTTTGATGCCAGAGATCTGTGTTGTCTGTGGTGGTGCTGCAGCACAAAAGATTCGAAGACAAAATATAGCAATTGTCAGAGGATCTTATACCTTCCATAATAACTTTGTTCAGTTTGTCCTTAACAATGCATCGATCTTTCGTGAATCCTACATTCAACTTTTGGTCACACAATTGGCTGATGCTGATCAGATTTGCTTTAAGACCCTGTACCAGTAGTACCTTCGATAGTGAGGGTAGTCCAGCTACATTGAGGATCCCAATACCCATGATGTCACCCTTAATTCCATCACCAAAGGTTACTTGTCTAGTATATGGAATCACATTCTTGAGGAATTCTTTACTGCCAGTCATATGCCTAGAGCAGCCACTGTCGAAATACCATTTTCCCTGTTATTTTCCAAGAAGCATAGAGTAACAAACTAGATCAGATTTTCTTACCCAAACTTGACGACTGACTGGAGTGATCCATTTCTTTTGAAATTTGTCAGTTCTCTGATCACTATAAAACCTGTAACATTCTGATCTCGTGTGGCCTTTCTTGTAGCAGTAGTGACATGTTGGATTATATTTCCTTAAAATCTTCTGGTGGGTTTCAGCATTTGTCCAAGTGCTAGTATCTGCAGGGACAAACTTAGTAGTGAAAGAATTTTGAGAGTTTTGAGTGTACCCCAAACCATTTCGAATGTTAGGTGATCTTCCAGAGTCAAGGATTTGATTGAGAGTTGATGTTGTGTTCATCATTTGAATCTGTTTCTTGTAAGCTTCCAATTCTGCCGAGAGCTTTATCACTTTGGAGTTGGACTCGGCCAGTTCAGCATTTGTATCAGCAACTTGTTTCTTCAGGGATTCAATGTTCTTTTCAAGAAACTCATTTTTTGAATTTGTGGTTGTGTGAGTCTTCAAGAGAATATCCCATTTCTTGTACAGCTTGATGTAGGATTGTTCAAGTTCTTCATAAGGTATTTTATCTACATCTTCATGATCTGAATTATCATCCAAATCCGAATGAGGTTCAGTAACAACTGCAGTGAATGCTACGAAGTTTCCAGATATTTCTTCATCTTTATCTTGAGCTTCTTCAGAACACTCTTCATCACTCCAGGTTGTTGCCTTCATGGACTTCTTTCTTTTGAGGTAAGTGGCACATTCCACCTGAATGTGTCCGAACCCTTCACATTCTCTGCACTGAATTCCTTTGTTTTTATTCCTAACTTCCCCTTGCTGCCATTGATTTTGTCGAGTCAAGTTTTGATTTTAACCGAACTGATTGCTTTGACTAAAGTTTTTCTGTTGATTTGAATTTGACGATTTTCCTACGGTTCGCGATGAGTTAGACGAAGATGGAGCAGCACTGTTGGGTCTGTTTTGTTGATTCTTGCCTCCTCTGTTTCTCCGATTTATTTGTTTGAGAATCTTGGTGAAATTTCTTGTAATCATTGCCAAAGATTCATCATCCAATTCTTCACACTCTTCTTCTGAGTCACAATCTTCAGCAGTAAACGCAACATTCTTGCCCCTTTTTGAGTTGTTGTCTTGCGATAGAATATCCATTTCGTATGTTCTTAGATTGCTCATCAGTTTCGCAACAGATTTTGTTTCCCAGCCTACGCTTTCCTGAATTGCAGTGACTTTCATCCTGAAGCGTACAGGAAGGGATCGAAGAATCTTCCTGACCAGTTTGTCCGAAGAGAATGGTTCCCCCAATACGGCAGCTTCGTTCTTCAACTCTTGAACCCTAGCATTAAATTCGACGATGGTTTCTTCATCTTTCATTTGTAGTTCTTCAAATCGGGTGAGGACTTGCTGCATCTTGGTTTGTTTGACAGAGGAGTCTCCTTCATAAAGTTTTTCAAGAATTTCCCAGGCATCATTTGCAGAGCTGCATCCAGCAATTAACCCGAATTAACCCTCATCAAGCGATCCAGTAATGGTGTTCAGTGCCTTGTTGTTGTTTTCACTGTCGCTAATTTCTTCGGGTTTCCATTGTTCAACCGGAGTGAGAATTTCTGACTTATCTTCTTGAGTCGTTTTGGGGTGAGTCCAGCCATGAGTGACGGCCTTCTACACATTCACTCCTTGTGCCTGAAGATAGATCTTGGTTCTTGCCTTCCAGTAGGCATAATTTGTACCAATCAGTTGAGGAGGTCTTGCTTGCCCTTCCATATCTTCTTTAGAGCACACAGCAGCCAATCTTGAGAAGAAGGGTTAGTAACAAGGAAAACAGTGAGATTCGAGAGAGATTCAAAGGATCATTATCAAGGGAAAAGACCTTGAGGCTGCGCTCTGATACCAAGTGAGAAACTTAGACTATCGTGGTCTTGATCTATGATTCTAAAAGAGTCTTCCAACTATTAAATCCAATTACTAAATTTGATAGATGACCTTTTAACTATTCACTGATCTAGTGCAAAGAATAGAACAAGGAGTATTATGCAGATAATGTGCAAGAGAATAATAAAGTAGTAAGAACACCAAGAATTGGTAATCCAGTTCGGAATCTCAATTCCTACATCTGGGGGGCATCACTCTAATTGCCCAACTCTTCATTGATCAATCTGGAAATGTATCACCAGTTTACAGTAGAGAATCACACGTCAACTCTAGAAATCTTCATCATCACCATTTAAGAGTTCAGCCTTGAAGAGTTGAAGAATACTTGATCTCCCGGTCTTCTTGAATTGAGGCTCCCCCTCAATCGTAGCGCCACTGGCATTCAGAGTGATTGCTTGCCCAATACTTCATTAAGAAGATGCATCTTGAATCAAAGGTAGGCTTTGTCAAGATATCTTGTTATCACATCTGAGGAAGCTTTCCCATTCAGATCTTTTGTATTTTTATTCGTCAGTTCGATCGCTGGAAATCTTCCTCATATATATATATATATGTTGCCCAGCTTCGGTTAAGTTTGAAGCAGTTAAATTTGAAGCCTTCGTAACTGACTCTGATTCCTCTTCTTGTCTTCCTTGTCTTGGTTCAGTGTTTCTTTCAGCAAGCTGTCTTGAAGGTCTTCTAATCCTTCTACTGAACTATAGGAAACCTAATACATCATAAGACAACTTGTTTTTGAACTATCTGCTGAACTAACATAATTGTCACAAGAACTTGTTACAACTTAGGGAGTTTCACAAATAATTTCCTTTTTAGCAATTTTTATTAACAGTTAATATAATTAGTTTCAAATTATTTAAATTTTTTCCATAGTATTAATAAAATACTTGGTAAATAAATAAATAAATAACATTATTTTGTACTATAACTTTGATATTTAATTACAAGATATTGTAAAAATAAGATAATGGACAATGTAATGAATATCAATTGATAAATTTGAATGTAAAGAATCTTTGCATGAGAGAAAATAAAGACAATATAACTAATGAATTTATATTATCAAAAAAAATAACTAATGAATTTATTTCTCTTATTTAATTTAATTTTTTGATAATGAATAATTTTTTCAAATAAAGGTATTGTAGACACATAATTCTAAATTAAAGAAATACATATGTATCATTTTTTTGTTGTAGCTACTAATTTATTTAATTTAATAAGAGTAAAATAGAGTGAAAAACTTAATTATGTCAAATTTGATTGAGATGAGGTTCGAACCTAAGATTTTTTTTATAAAAATTAATAAGTAAGTTAAAAGTTAACGGAATATTAACGGAAAAGAGAATATTTAATAGAATACTTAACGGTTAATCATAAAAGTAAGGTTAAATTAGGTAATCTCTATTAATAATATTAATCTGAATTATCTTAACCATCTATTTGATTAAATAATTCATCTTAACCATCCATTTGATTAAATAATTTGACCGCCATTTTTTTAACCATTTTAGGCCTAACTCTCTTTGGCTCTTATTAGTATAGTAGATATATGGCCAAGTTTCAGTGCAGTCATGTATTAACGTGCCGCCACACTATTAATTATGCAAAAAACACTAATAGTGTTAGGAAACGCACTACAAAGAAATGCACTACAAAACGCACTACAAAGAAATGCACTACAAAACGTACCACACACTAAAAAAAAATGCATCATATCTCACAATACCTAATGGTACATTTTTGAACACTGTGTAATGCGTTTATGCGTACCTAATGGTGCGTTTTGTGATGATGCGTACCTAATGCTTCCTTTTTTGGTGCATTTCTTTGTTGTGTGTTTCCTAACACTATTGGTGTTTTTTTTTTTTGCATAACTAATGTGGCCGCACGTCAAAACATGACCGCATTTGAGCTGACATCTATATATAGGTGAGGACGTGAGGATTAATCTTGTGTGTTTGTTTTTTTTTTTTTAAATGACCTAGATTTGATTTCTTAAGATGACATGGATTGATCCTTTTTTGTTAAAGTGGGGATAGTAGTGTCTTTTTCTATTTTTTTAAGTAGGAACGCATGGGTAATCTTTGGTCAAATTGGTTCCCTATTTTCTTGGATCATCACCGTTGTGATTTAGAGCCGCGATTTCTTCATCCTCGATCAAGTGTTTGTCTATGCAAAGCGAATAGTATTTTTTATTTCTTTTCCACTCGTTCTTTTGAGTATAATATTGCCTATATTTGGATGTTGGTGTATATGTACACATGTCTGCGTCGTACGGTGGTGCGTTCTGGTGTGCTGGTTGTGCAACCCAGTATTATGAGTTGTGCACCATAAGCTGGTGAGATGTGCATTAGTGCACTTAGTGCGGTATGGGATGCCTATCGTAGAATTTGTTGACGGTGTTTGAATGCACAATTAAAGTGTTATCGTTGCACAACATTCGAATATAGGAATGCACGATATTCTGTATAGGAATACACAACTTCTAATACAACTGATTTACCCTAAATGTATATTTTCTTATATTTTAAAGGAATTTGTTTCCTTAATCTGTGTGATTTGTTCATTTTAATCTCAGTCGTGCATCATTATGATTTAATGGTTTAGATTAGTCCTCATGTCCTCATCTAAAGGTAGGTACCCATGTGAACCGTACCCCCTCCCTCTCTATATGTATATAAACTAGAAAAAAAAAGAAGCTAAATACCTAATCAATAATCACCTAAGTCCAGAAGATTAATGCCTCAGTGGCTCAGCCCTCATCAGTCGGCTTCATCGCCACTCACCACTCCCCACTCCATAGCTAAAGCTTCTTCTTGTCACTCTACTTTAGATCTACGACGACGACATTGATGACAACAACAGCAGCAACACGACAAGTCGACAATGGTGACAGCTTCTTCGATCTGTTTTTTTTTTCTAATAAGCTTTCGGCGGTGGAGGATGGCAAGGTAGCACTCAGCGACTCCAGTAGCACTAGGGCGCGGCTTTGCAACTTCTTCGGCCAAGAAAATTACTCTCTGTCTTATTTTATTTGTGCTACTTACTAATTAATAGGTCAAATCAATTATTTTTTTTTGTTTATTTTCTTTAATAATTTTTATTTATTTTTAAATTTACTTTTTCTTTTTGTGTTTAATAGTACTTTTAGTGTAGTTTCTAAATATATAAATTTTGTATACTAATATTAAACTTAATATTATGAAAAATTGAATTAAAAATAACTTCAGTTAAGTCTCGTTAACTGAACCAGACACATAAAACGGAACGGATGTAGTAGTATATTAATAGAAAATTTTATGCTATTTAAATTTAAATTTTTATTACATTTTATCTTAATTTCTTAGAGAAATTGAGAAAACAAAATTAAGTTCAGCATTTCGAATTCGAATATTCGAGTCGAATCGAGTATATTCAAATAATGTAATAGCCAAATCGATTACAAATAAAATTTTAAATTCTAATATTTATCGAATACAAATACAAATAGTTCTCAAAATACTTAAAATAGTCGACTAATTCAAATCGAATAGCAAGGTATTTGACTCGATTCGATTCGTTTTCAACCCTAGCCCTATTGCCACCAACATCATCATCACCACCAACACCACCACCGCCACTAACACCACTACCACCACCACACCACACCATTATTATTATTATTATTATTATTATTATTATTATTACAAATAATATATTCATTTTTTGAAAACTGAACCAAATAGAAAAAATGCAATTTCTTAACTTTGACCCAAACAAAAAATAAATAAAAAGATTAATTTTTTGACATTCAGTCAAACACAAGAATATTAAAATATTTTCCGTAAAATGAGTCGTTTTCTGAAAATCATTTCCAAAAAATATTTTTCAGGTTTACAAATGAACCATAAATGCAATATTTTGATTTATACAATTTTCTTTACAATAATCATTGGCAAAATATCATTCATCAGTGAGACTTTGTTTAGTTTTTCATAAGTATATTATATTATAGCTCATAATCAATTCAAGTATTACAATTTTCCTTATAAATAACTCTTTAACTCCATAACATACTTTCATTTAATAGTATTACATTGTTCATCAAAAGTATCATATTTTTCCCCATAATAACTATTGCACTTTCTCTCATAAGTAACAACCAATCAATTTATCTCTGATTAATATTACATTTTTTTCTCATAACTAGTTATTCAAAGTATTGCATTTTTTCTTGAAACTACTATTACATTTTCCTTATAAGTATCAAATAATTTATTCTTAATTAGTATTACATTTTTCAACATAAGTATTACATTTTTATATTGACTGACCCGTTTCACATAGAATGATCCGTAAGATATTCGCACAAGACTCATAATCATTTATTTTACTCGCCTATTTCTATTAATTAATTCTGGTATTAACCCGTATTAATACTCTCAATAATTATATTTAATTAAGGCAAAAACTTGTGTGAGACGTCTCACCGTGAGACGGGTCGGGTCCAGTCGGGTCAAGATGAAAATGTAATACTTATACGCACACATGTCAGACTTATATGCTCAAATGTAATACTAATCGGAAATAAAATTTGTGCTACTTATAAGGGTAAATGTAATACTTTTAAGGGAAAATACAATACTTTTACATTTCGATTTAAAAGTGTTACATTTACCCTCAAAAGTATTATATTTTCCCTTATAAGTAAGGGACACATGTCAACATTACTTATTATGAAAAATGTAATACTTTTTCTCTTATAAGTAACAAAATTTGTATTCTTGATTAGTATTATATTTGAGCATATAAGTATGACATTTGCACATATAAGTATGACATTTGCATGGTGCTTCGACCCGACTCGACCCGTCTCACGAATAAGGATCCGTGAGACGGTCTCACACAAGTGTGACCCTTTAATTAAGGCAAAAACTTGTGTGAGACCGTCTCACCATGAGTCGGGCCGGACCAGGTCGGGTCAGGTCAAGGTGCAAATGTGACACTTATATGCACAAATGTCATATTTATATGCTCAAATGTAATACTAATCAGGAATAAAATTTTTGTTACTTATAAGGATAAATGTAATACGTTTAAGGGAAAATACAATACTTTTACATTTCGATTTAAAAGTATTATATTTTTCCACAAAAGTATTATATTTTCCCTTATAAGTAAGGGGCACTTGTCAACATTACTTATTATGAAAAATGTATTACTTTTTTACTTATTATGAAAAACTAGTATTTTCACCCGTGCGATGCACGGAATGGATTTGTTATAATATATTAAGACTATTTGGATCAATATATAATTATATAAATTATAACATCAAATATTATATAGTACAATTGAAGATATGATTTGGATCAATTATGTTTTCTACTGTTATCCTTGTTTGAATTCCAGCAAATAATTGCTTAATTAATAGCTAATGTGTAGATGTACGCATGTGGTGCTGGAATTTTAGAGATTTTATATATCAATGTTTATAATTTTTATAAATTAGGAAAATATGCTCGTTCGTAACTCAGTTATAGTATTCAATTGCTAATCTAATTCATGTGTATGGAAGATATATTTTTGTGTAGATATATATAAGTAAAACTCACATCTAAAGCCTAATTTTTTTTTTTGTCAATATTTCATACATATAAAGCAAGTCTCTGACTATTGTGAGAAGTTAGTAACCTTGAGTCTAACATACAACATAAAGCATTGTGTGATAGTGGGTAGTAACTTTGAGGTAAGACCATTCAAGCATATAAGCATGTTTCGAGCTTGTTTCTATGCTCTCAAAATTCATATTGCCCTAATGGCATTAGGCAATAAACAAAAATATATCATAATATATGAATCATATATCTAAACTGTTAATCCAGACTTCACTCCAGATTACCAAATGGAGCGTATGGCTTTTTGGAATGATGTCCATCCAAACTGTTGAAATGCGATGTCCATAATCGTTGATTGGCAGACTACTCATACTTCATATTTCATCAAAGTATCCGTTTGTTATGATATTATGATTTATAACATATAAGAATCAACAAATAAACTATACTATGAATCTTCCTTGCATGCAACAAATATCACAAAAATTCAGTGTTCTAAAATAAGTGTATAAATGCAATATGTAGATAATTTGCATTGCATTATATATCATTAATTGAATTACTTGTCGGTTAGTTGTTGCAAGATCTTAAGATACACTTATATTTTGATATTCAGTAAGTATAACTATATTAGAGAAAAATTCACCTGGGAGTAATAGGATAATCAGTTGAGTGATTGTTGGTTGACCGTAGAGCGTTGATATTTTCTGGACAAATAACTATTGGAAAAATAGCATAAAATGGCATTTTAGTGGCTATATTGTGGTACAAATATATGTGGGGTCCACTTTCGATTTGGGTCGGATTAAAGTGGATTCGGGTTCTTAGTAGTTAGACGAAAAAATTGATATATTGTACGCTCAAAAAGGATAATGGGTGAATAAGAAATTAGTTCTCAAAGTTGACCCATTTGAGTTAGAAAAATTGAGAGTAAAAGCTTTTAAGTAGCTTTTGTCCCACATTGGTTTGGAAAGTGGGTTGCACAACTACTTATACAAGAGTTTTTCTAAGACTTATTGAGTTCTATAACATAGAGGCTCGCGTGCAGGGGGTGCAAACCAAATAGGCAACGTAGGGAAGAATATATGTCGTAGGAAAATATATGTACTGTATTATTAGGAACGTAGCGAAAAATATATTTTATTGGCGGAACGTAGAGAAAAAATCTATTTTATTAGGAACTGTATTACCATATTTTACAATATTACGCAATTCTTAATAGTATAGGAGTGTTTTGGGCGGGAAGTTAAAGTTGAGGATATTGTTTTTATTAATAGTATAGATGTATTACTTTTTCTCTAATAAGTAACAAAAATTGTATTCTTGATTAGTGTTATATTTGAGCATATAAGTATAACATTTGCACATATAAGTATGACTTTTGCATGGTGCTTTGACCCGACCCGACTCGTCTCACAAATAAGGATCTGTGAGACGGTCTCACACAAGTGTGACCCTTAATTAATTATATATGTATATATTATTCAACACAAGAAAATTGCCTGTCAAACTTGATTTTGCTGAGTTGATTAATCAAAGCCGCCGCTGGAACACTACAGTAACGATGCATCTAGAAAACAACTACATACAGCCCCTTCAGTTACTTTATATATGTTCCCATGTCTCACCCAAACTTCCTCTGCTAATCGCGTAATCAATTCATCCTTAAAAAAACAGCTCCTCGTGATCATTATATTATCATCAACTACGACCCTTGAAATGGCTACTTTGTATTCCTATGTTGTCATTATCGCCTTGGCTTTGCTTGGCAGCTTAGCTACTCCTCCAGTGAACATCATTGCCTTAGCCCATCATCATAATTATCAAAACAAACATCATGTAGCTCTCTTTGTGTTTGGAGACTCGATCTTCGATCCTGGCAACAATAACTACATCAGCACTAACACTTATAGCCAGGCTAATTTTCCGCCCTATGGTGAAACATTTTTCAAGTACCCAACAGGCAGGTTTTCTGATGGTCGTCTCATCCCAGATTTTATTGGTAAGCATATAATGTCTGTGTACTTTAATTAAACGTAACTCAGTGATTGATGCCGCCCTTAATTACGTGTTATATATGTTTGGTTGCTCAGCCGAGTTTGCAGAATTACCATTAATTCCGGCGTATTTCCAGACCGAGCGACTTGGGCTTATTAATGGAGTCAACTTTGCATCGGCTGGAGCTGGCAGTCTTGTTGAAACCTTTTCTGGTTTTGTACGTGATCCATATTTATGATGTTCCATAATTTATTTTTGAGTTAATTTCATTTTTTGTCCTATAAAATTATAGGTGACAGTTTATTTTAGTTCTTTTTTCAGAACATCTTTTATGGGGCAAATTTTTATGTGGACCGTGATTCACACAACACTTTTCTCATAACATCTTTTATGGGGTAATTTTTACGTGGACCATGGTTCACACAATACTACGTGGACCATAAAAAAATATACATTTTTAATATGTTAAAAGTATATTATTTGTGTATTAAATATAAATTATTTGACAGTATACAAAATAATATACTCTTAGTACCCAATTAAGTACTTTTTCTTTGTGGTCCACACATCATGCAATAACGACTCACCCATTCGTCCAAGTATTATTGTGACATGATCATTTTTTGTTCTTCCTCAACAAAATCATTAAAATGTTGTTAAACACAAGGACATTTCGACCTCTTTTTTTAAAAAAAAATAAAAAGTGGGTTGACCCGCTATATCTTCATTTTTATTTTCTTGAAAAAAATATAATAAAAGACCTAAATACCCTTATATTTTATGAAATTTCAATGATTTCATGCCACAATAATTGTTAGACTAAAAGGATTCCTTAAAAAAAACAGACTAAAATGAATTGCTACTTATAAATCTAGACTAGAACTAAAAATGGAATTAACTCATTTATTTTTATTAAATGTTTTTATGCACATGAATTGAACTCTTGAATTACTTTTTTCTTTTTGTTTGATTTTTGCATGCATGGTAGGTGATTAATCTTAAAACACAACTGGAATATTTCAAGAATGTTGTAAAAGAATTGAAGGGGAAGTTGGGTGATAATGAATCAAACAAACTGCTGTCCAGTGCTGTGTACATGCTTAGCATTGGCAACAATGACTACTTCAACCCCTTTACCGCAGATTCCACCATCTTTGATTCATATACTCATCACCAATATGTTGACATGGTGATTGCTAATTTCACTAATGTTATCAAGGTATCCTCGTAAATTAAATGCACTTTGTGTTAACTTTTACAAACAGTTACTGCTCAATTTAATCTCAACTATAGTGATTTTTCTCGATTTAGTCATAACCATCTTTTTGTGCTTGATTGAGTCATCGACTTCAATGGTTTTACCTAATTAAGTCCTCTATAACTATTACTTGATAATTTCTCCTCCTCTATTAATACCTAATTTAGTCTTTTACTATAGTGGTACATTTTATATTACCCAAATTAGTCATCGGCCCTGTTTGGTAAATGGCTGTTAGCTGATTGGGTTGGTTGATTGGGTTAAAAGGTATGATTAGTTGATAACATTAGCTGATTGTAGAAAGTTGTTTGATAGATTAGCTGTTAGCTGATAGCTGTTTGGTATAATTTTTTTTCCAAAAAGCTAATTGAAAAGGCTGTTTTGAGTAGCCTTTTGAATTTTAGTATTTTGGAGTTACAAAAAGCATATTTACCAAACAACTAATAGTGGTCAAATAAGCCAAAATTGGCTGATAGGCGGATTATTTACCAAACAGGATCATTGACTATACTGGTTAATATCCAATTTGGTCATCGACTATAGTGATTTTTCTCGATTTAGTCCTTGATTGTAATCAACGATGACTCAATTAAGTAAAAATCATCAAAGTAGAATGACTCAGTTAAAGCACAAAATGACATTTAGGACTAAATAAAAAAAATTACTTTAATCGAGAACTAAATTAGATATTAACCCCTTTTACACGCAGATATATGACCAGCCAGCATTATATATATCGTATATATCTTGATCTATTTTGACAGGAAATATACAAGGAAGCAGGGAGAAAATTTGTCATTTTTTCTGTGCTACCTTTAGGCTGCATACCATCTACTAGGGTTCTCAACATTCAACAAAAAAACACCAGTGGATGCTTCAAGGAACTCCAAGACTTGGCAAAGATTCACAATAAGGCCTTGCCAAAACACCTCACCAAACTAGAGAACACATTACAAGGATTCAAGTATTCTTATTTCGATTTCTTCACAGCCATCACTAACATTATTCATCATCCATCTAGATATGGTAAGTTACTGTATTTAATTTAACCTTTTCCCCAGCTCCCAAGTTGCAGCATGCGTGTGTGTGTATATATATATATATATATACTGGTTTAAATGCGGACAGTGCTTCCCATGCGCCCGGTGCAGATTCGCCATCAGGTAAGCATAAATGCACTACACAGTGTTCGAAAATGCACCAATGTACCACACACCAAAAGCATGCACCACACCTAATGGGGTATTTTCGAGCACTTTGTTGTGCATAAGTGCATTTATGCTACCTAATGGTGAATGACGCATGGTCGCACGGGAAGCATTGTTTGCACGGAAACTTGGTGTCACTAGACCACAAGGTCTTGGCTGATAAGTGTTTCTTGATTTATGCTAAAGTTTTAAGTTTGTTATACGAGAGTCATGTTTCTAACAAGTCATACTAAAGTTATTAAAATACTTTTAGACTTGATATAAGAAACTAAGAAGCTAAGTGAAAAATAATGCTGTGAAAGTGGTTTTGATATGATGAGGATGAGAATAAAATGTGAATTTTCTACTTTACCCCTCAAATTTTAAATATTTTTTTAATTTTTTCATCAGTTTTAACAATCGGGGACTAAATACGCCACTTCATTCATAACTGAGGGACTAAAAATGGATACGATCAGGAACTGAGGGACTAAAAATGGATACGATCAAGGACTGAGTTAAAAATTGGGTATAACTTAGGGACCAAAGATACAATTTTTCCTTATATATATCTACTATACTAATAAGAGCCAAAGAGAGTTAGGCCTAAAATAGGTAGAAAAAATGGCAGTCAAATTATTTAATCAAATGGATGGTTCAGATGAATTATTTAATAAAATAGATGGTTAAGATAATTCAGATTAATATTATTAATAGAGATTACCTAATTTAACCTTACTTTTATGATTTATCCGTTAAGTTTTCCGTTAAATATTCTCTTCTCCGTTAATATTCCGTTAACTTTTAACTTACCCATTAATTTCTATAAGAAAGGTCTTAGGTTCGAACCTCATCTCAATCAAATTTGACATAATTAAGTTTCTCACTCTATTTTACTCTTATTAAATTAAATAAAATAGTAGCTACAACAAAAAATGATACATATGTATATCTTTAATTTAGAATTATGTGTCTACAATACCTTTATTTTAAAAAATTATTCAATCAGTTATATTGTCTTTATTTTCTCTCATGCAAAGATTCTTTATATTCAAATTTATCAATTGATATTCATTACATTGTCCATTATCTTATTTTTACAATATCTTGTAATTAAATATCAAAGTTATAGTACAAAATAATGTTATTTATTTATTTACCAAGTATTTTATTAATACTATGAAAAAATTTTAAAATAATTTGAAGCTAATTATATTAACTACTTGGGGATTGGTTGACAAAGAGAGTACTCAAATAACCCAACAAATTGAAGCGGAATCACTCTATTTTACTTTTATTGAATTAAATAAATTAGTAGTTATATCAAAAAATGATACATATGTATTTCTTTAATACCATGAAAAAAATAAAAAAAAATAGTTTGAAACCAATCATATTAACTACTTGGGGGATTTGTTGACAATGAAAGTACTCAAATAACCCATTACCCAGCAAATTGAAACGAGAAACTACCTTTTAATATCTTTGGAATACATAATATTTTAAATTTTCAAATTTTTATTAATTTATTTAATCTTTTTTCTTAAACTAGGGATTTCTTTATCCACAATAACTCATTCAACAATAATGGTTGAACCAAATGAACCCCAAGCAGGACACCTAAAGGAAAGTGCATAACTCCTATATCATAATCTCATTGTATGACGTTGTCATCTATGCTACCAACAATAACCGAATTGCAAATAACACACTACCAACAAAAAGGAAGAGAACAAATAGTAAAGATGAAGGCAATGACAATGTTACTTAAAAGAGAATTAAGAACCACTTAGAAAAATTCAAATTAAAAGTAGTATTTATTTAGACTATCATTTTTAGACCAAATATTTAGACTATCGATTTTACAAGATTGCAAACATTTATTTTAGTAATAATTATAATGAATTTTCTATATTATCTTGGATTCATATACTTTGAGTTAGATTTTTAAATAAAAAAATTCGACATTCAATTACCAATGTATAAACTTCTCCTATATAATCTTGCATTGATATACTTTCAAATATTTATTCAAATATAAACATTGGGCATTAACCCATTCGCGCAATGCGCGTATAAAACTAGTACTTACATATGTTGTTGCATGTTTTAAGGTTTCAAAGAAGCAAAGACGGCATGTTGCGGAAGTGGTCCATATAGAGGAATACAAAGCTGTGGTGGGAAAAGGGGGCAATTGAAAGAGTATGAGTTATGCAAAGATGTTGAAGACTATTTGTTTTTTGATCATGCTCACCCCACTGAGAAGTCCAACCACCACTTTGCTACATTACTTTGGAATGGAGACCCCAATCTCACCTGGTCTTACAGTGTTAAGTCCTTGTTTGAACAAGTCTAGCTTATACAGAGTAACTTCATTCCTATGCAGAAATGAAAATAAAATTTGCCTTTCCTTTTCTCTCGGCAAAAAAAAATCACTTAAAAGGACACTTGCAAGTAAATATTTTTATATTGTGAACTAGATAAAGTACAAATTTTGAATAAATCTTTATAGTATCGTTGATATATTGTGAGCTATTACAACAGTGATTCATGAAGCTTGTTCAAACTTCATCTAAACCAACAAGAAGACATGTCAATCGACAAGACTCCAGTTGAAAAGATTGAAAAAATCAATCGACAAGACTGCAGTCGAAAAGATTGAAAAAATTAGTCATTCACAACCACTGATGAAGGATTCCTCGAAAAGTTCAGGATTAGTAATCCTTTTTAGAAATCGAATGGATTCGGTCTTATACATACGCGAGGAAGGTAATCAAAAAAGAAAGAAAAACCCATCTTCTTTCTTTTATCACTTAGGAGCCGTGTGAGATGAAAGTCTCATGCACAATTTTGAATGAGAGAAAGAAGTGAGGAATCCTTTTTTCGACTCTGACTCTCCCACCCCAATCGTTGCTTTTCTTTCTGTTACTTCGAAAGTAGCTGCTTCAGCTTCAACCACTCGAATTTTCGATAGGATTTTAAATTCGTGTTTGGATATGATTGGTCCTAAAAAGATTTATGTTGTTGTATGCTTTAAGGTTTCAAAGAAGATGTAAGTGTAGCTTATACAGAAGTTCATTTGTATGCAGAAATGTAAATAAAATTTGCTTTTTCCTTTTCTCTCTGCAAAAGAAACAAAAAAAAATCACTTATAGAAGAGACTTAAAAGTAAATATTTTTATGTTAGTGTTGTTTAAATTTTCGTCTAAAATAATTCCATTCATCAGAACAAGAATTAAATACAACACTTTGATGACTAATTTGCAACTCCATATTGATTAGGATTGAAAATTACACCTACCTTATTTCAAAGCCTAAAGCTGCAATTTCCCCAAAGAAAATTTATCAAATCTCAAATTCTCATCCCTTAAAGAAAATGATTAATCTACTATTGGGTAACTCAATGAACAGCCAGTAGGCAGTAGCCACAATCAAGATTTGCCTATCCCATCTACACTTCAAATTTCAAACAGACCAATGGAAATGTTGTTCATTTTGCTCCTCCAATGCCCACATCCATCGTAAATCCAACCATCCTTCGTTTTTCTTCCTAAAGAATCGTTAGTAGCATTCATCTCATACGAGATTCAGCTCAAAAAAAGCAGTAAGCAGCAGCATTCTTGCCTAATTAGCATCCAGGCTGGCACCAACGTGTCAAACTGAACATAAGAAAACACCCTCGGTAACCAAAGGCCATATATTATTACCTGCAAATAATGCTTGCAGGCCATCATGAGTGCATGATCTCCATCTATAATTTGGCCTCAACCAAGACTGGAGCCCCTTCAGTAGAATGTGGCCACAATGGTGAAAGTGCAACAACCTTCCCGATGATGATCAAAGTTGGTGATACCAATTGATGCGAAGCAATTTCATCTGCTAGATTGTTCAATTCAGAAAATACCTGAATGAATTTAAAGGAAAATGCAATAAGCCAAACGCTCCAAAAAGGAAGTGTAAAACTATGCTTCAGACAGGGTCCAAATGCCATCGGGTGTAACCGAATTAAGAAAGGACATTAAACCAATCACAAATGTGGATAATAATTAAATTAGTACATAGCTTTAGTAATCTAAAACATTGAAAGAAAACAAGGATGAAACCAAATGTATAAATTTATCACTTACTGAGCGTTGGTGTGGCGTGGTCCCTCGTTCAACAGCAGCAGCCGGCGTATCCGGAGGTAGGCCATGATACATCAACTTTGAGGCAAGAGAAGGAAGAGTTGACAATCCCATATAAACAACCAAGGTAGAGTCAGGGTCAGCAGCATTCTCGGCTACAAATAGAGGATCTGTTCCTCCTTTTCTAGAGTGGCCAGTAAGAAATCTAACACTATTGGAAATGCCACGGTGTGTCAATGGGATTCCGAGCTCTGCAGCTATTCCAGAAGCTGCCGTAATACCTGAAATCAATTACCACACATCCATGTTAGTTAGAACGAACTATCGCCCTTATAGCCTACAACCTACTTTCATTTATAGAAAGGATTTAGACACCCTGAGACTATGTCAGGTCCATAACTCCTACCATCACTAGAACAATACAAAAGCAAAAATAAATAGAGAAGAAGTCTGGAGTAGGAAATCTGAACTCAAAACATAGCATATGCGTAAAAATTCAGTAGTATTTTGAACTATTGTACATAAAGTCAAGGTTTTCTTTGGAACTAAGCATACAACCAACAGAATAACATCAGAATCGTCTAGAACATGTATTAACTAATGCAGAAATCTTGCTAGTTCTAGTGCTTGCTTATTGTTTCATTGAACTACAAAGTAATGAGCTTTGGAATAGGCAGGTATCATGCGCAATACGAGCTTGTCTCTTGTATACAATTGAGGACTCACAGGAAGAACAAAATTTCTTTATGAAGCAGCATTCATGTGTGTCATAATGAGGATATAATGAATTTTCTACTATCAGATGCTAGAAAGAAATATTTCCAAGTTAAAACAAATAAACTTAGAAAGGGAATGAAGGCATAATCTACATTGCTTTGCTCCTAAGCTTAGTTCTTTAACCCCCTAAACAATCTCCCACTCTCCCTTCAACTCCATTTACACTCGTTTTTTGTAATTCTCAAAGTACTTTATCTTTGACATTCCTTCATCCATTATCCTTCAAGACCAGGTGCAAGGTCTACCATTTAACCAAATGGATTGCCAATCCATAAAATAACTCATCTTAAGTAGTTAAAAATCCTATTATTAGTTGATCTGAAGTAGTGAAGTTATCAAGCTAGCTGACTGAAGAGGAAGATCCGGGAAAACAAAAAGCACTCATTTTACAATGGTAAAGAGGAAGAGTGTTCCTTATAAGTATCATACCAGGAATGACTTTCACTTCAATTCCTTGTTGTTGTAGAAAGTCCATCTCTTCTCCACCCCGTCCAAACACCTATAATCCAAAATGTAACCGATGTTATGAACTACTAAAAACACTAAAAGTTCTTATGAATAAAAACTATTTAATACTTCAAAGGAAAATAAAAGCACTCACCAATGGATCCCCTCCTTTTAGACGCACAACGTTGGCCCCAACTTCAGCGAAACTCAAAAGCAACTCATGAATTTCTTCCTGCAAAACCTCAAATGTGAATACTTTGGGTCATCAATAATCAATCTTACTACTGTATATTCTTACAGAAGACAGAGGCCTCCAAACAATATAGAATCATGTATTCAAGAATCATAAAAGCTCTTAGACAAACTCTTTCTGTTTAGCAGATGCAATGGTTACTACAATTTCCACCAATAATTTTTCTCTAGTCTTATTAGCAATTACAAAATCCACCAAAACCCATTAAAACCCATATTGGCATCAGATTAACAGGCAAATCATAGGTTCACAATTACCAATAGTCCACACTTTTAACAGAAAATCTACACATGCAATTCAACAAGAAATCCCAATTCATAAGATTATCAAATTCATCAAATATCAATTTCAAACTCAAGGCTTCTAAGGGCCAAATCAAAACATGCGAAGAGGTTCCAAAGAAACTGAAACTTTTGCAGAAACTAACCTGTGTTCTGCTATGGTACCCAGCAGTTTTGCCAACATAGAGAAGCCTAGCATCAGGACCCACTAAACTGAGCACATCATTAGAAACCAATCTATCATACAACAGCAAATCAGCATTCTGAATCACTTTCAACGCCTTGAGAGTCAACAATTCTGGGTCCCCTGGCCCTGTCCCCACCAAAAACACATTACCGGGCCCTCTCTTCTCACCGCTACCGTTTTCCCCTCTCTTCTCCCTCAACACCTGAAGCAACTTCTTGAGCTCAGGGAGCTGCTGAGCAATGTCATAGTCCTTGACAAAGGTAGGGTCAGGGTCAGCTAGGAGCGGGCAAGAAGAGGGCTGCTCCAATTGGTTCTTGTAAATCCAGTTGTCCGTCTGGTACCTCTCCGCTGAATGCTTCTCAGTGAACGGGGAATTGGAACGGGATGCATAGTGTATTGAGCAAACTGGGTTTAGGGAAAAAGATTCTTTTTTTTCTCAATCTGGCATTAACAGAAGAAGAAATACAAGGGAGTTTGCTCAAAAGAGACATCTTTTTCCCAAGAAATGAAGGATAATAGAAGAATCTCCTTTGTTGATAGGGGTGAGCAAACGGTCGGTCACCGATTAAAATTGCTATAACCGACCAAAACCGGTTACCAAAAACCCGAAAGAGGTAATCTTATGTGCATGTTTGTTACTGCAATTTTTTTTTTTCGGTTTAGTTGATGGTTAGTTGATGGTTGCAATCTGTTTACCAGTTACATATTAGTTCTTATAACAGAAAAATATATTACATCACGGTATGCATCTTAGATAATTATATAAGGTCGATACCTGAATTTGATAAACTCATGGCCACTCAAGTCTAACTTGATGTACTGTAATTTGTTACAAAGACCTACATAGGTATGGAAAAATTCAGTGCAAACTAAAAACAATTATATGAGCCATAAGAAATAGTTACTATATTTCTCTCCGGGTAGCCTAACATCTTTTTACTATCTTTTATGGTAATTTTTATCCTTTACTAATGTAGAGGAGGTTCTAATAATCATGCCTAAAAAAAAAATAAATGAAAGAGACGAATCATGAAAATAGGCAGGCATATTGGGGCCAGACACGAAGAAACCACCTTATACATATAGAGATTGTGTGGATGTAGAGATTGCAGGGTGTGTTTCAATCTTCTCAAATGTGTCAAACAACAAAAGCATGCCTTTCTCAGGAGTTATGTATAATATTAAATTAGTTTGTATTGTGTAGAAAATGTTGTTAGTACGGATACAGTTTTGTTAACTAATTTTTTGGTATGTGCATTTTGCCAGTTAAGATTTGATCTTAAGCCTCTAAACATAATTACAATTAAGCAGTGTCATTGAACATGAATTCTTTATGCCACATACCTGGCATCAACTTTATCACAATCCCTTGAGGTGAAATAGCCCTTATCCACTTAAACCTGCAAAATCAAGGTCATATTGTCAATAACATTTTTCATATTCATTATGAGAAAATGTGGATAATGTGATGTATTATACACAGAGAGGGAAAAAACAGAACCAGACTACATATTAATTGAACATTTATTTTGTTTATTAACAATTTCAGCTTTGGGGCTTAGAATTACCTATGTATATACAATTTTACATTGCCCTCTTATTCCTCTTATTACCCTATCAATTACCTTTCGTCAATAGTAGAAACAAAAATCCTAAAATCATTGGAAATATACAATAAAACTGTAGTGGTGCAACAATCAGAAGTAATTTGAATATTATAAACTAACAAATCCTTTATTTATTAATCTAAATAGGTGTTTGTTTCTGATGTAGTGATTAGCCCAATTACTCAACAAGATTCAGCAAAGGAGTTTACACAAAGCGGAAGTGGACCGGTTAGGAGAAGTCTGCTTGATGAATTCTCAAGCACACAGTTCAAAGAGGGTACATGAACCTATTATCAAGAAGAAGTTGACTTTAAGTTTATATTGTTGAGTTGTATACATTTCTAAACAATGATTTTTTATGTTGGTTGTGTCCTGAACAATTATGCCATGGATGACATGCTCTAAATTGTTGTTTAAACCAGTCTATTTTATTGTGTTATATTCTGTTGGTATGATTTTCTTATCTTGCATATATGTATGGTACTACAGGTTTCCAGACAGCAAGAAAAAAATAGCTGCACAACCAATGATGATAGGAGAATGTGAAGAATATACATGACTGTACAAGTGTACAGAATATTGCTAATGAAAAACATGCTTTATTTGACCAAGATATGGAACTAAAAGGGATTATTATACCAATAAATCCCTCAACTAGAATTGCACTCAAAGTAGTGTAATACCCATAAAATCAAACTCAGGAAAGGTATATAAAAATGTAAATGTAAGTTGTAAGTGATACATACAAAAATATAGCTTCAAAAATATAACTGCTTAAAATCATGCTAAGACAATTACTTTTAAGGCAATTTTAAATGATCATCATGAACCATAGTTGGATCATAATTAATTTGGCTAGAACTGATGATTTATAAACATTGCAGCATTTACAACCATCTATTGATAATAAATGTTGATATCAAACTATAAATAAAAAACACACTCAGTTTGAATTCAAAGGGAATGATGAATATATCTTTAAGGTATGAGAGTGCAAGATTAATGGTACATGAATATATCTCTATTTACCTGTATCATGAAATGGACACCTATTGTAGAGGTCTCCTGACAGATCAAACTCAACATCTTTAATGTTAAGTAGCCCTATTGACTATTAATAGGGTCCAATTTGTGTACCTACACATGAAAACAACCATTATAGGATAAATAATCAAACTATTTGTATTCCATAGTTATAAATGTTGTAGATTAATAGGAGAAACATTCAGACTATTAGTATTCCATAGTTATCTTATTACCTAGAAAATAAGACTAGAAAATAAGAAAAACAATCACTTACATAAAGAAATTTACAGACTATGAGTATTCCATAGATATATTATACAGTATTAGTATTCCAGAGTTAAACCTGTGTACATATCTAATGATGATATACAGACTTTCAAGAAATTGATTCACATATCTGTGAATAAACCCTAGAAGAAATAAGAAAAACAAGAAAAACATAGATCTACAAATATTAAAACTAGATCAAAAGAGAACAAGTGTAGGCGAATCGAATGTTCTACATAAACAACACATGCATAAGAATCTTGACAAAAAAAAAATCATAGATCTACGAGTGTTTTCGGTTTTCTCTAAATTCCTAAAAGGAATTCATACCAACTCTGCTATTGAACTTAAAATTCACCCAAATAGATTGATCAACTACTCTAGGGTTTACGAGATTAATCGCTGTATGAGATTTTTAGGAATTCCTTACATTCCTGAGATGGCAAACTCCAAGCTTCCCTTCTCCCTAAGTAAGTGTCTTAGCGTTATTTGGGTGTGATGAATTCAAAGACTGAAATAGCGACATAGAGAAAGTGAGGTAGAGAGGTTAGAGGTGCAGTGAGAGAGAAGTGATAATCAGAAATGGTAGTCTGGAATGAGTGAACGGTGGTGAAGATACCTATGCTTGCCCTTCTTTTTTTTCTTAGCAGCAGCCGTGTACACGTACGTGAGTGTAATGAAAACAAAATACGTGTACATTTTAGGGAGATTCGTTTTATATATCTACTATACTAATAAGAGCCAAAGAGAGTTAGGCCTAAAACGGGTAGAAAAAATGGCGGTCAAATTATTTAATCAAATGGATGGTTCAGATGAATTATTTAATCAAATAGATGGTTAAGATAATTCAGATTAATATTATCAATAGATATTACCTAATTTAACCTTACTTTTATGATTATCCGTTAAGTTTTCCGTTAAATATTCTATTCTCCGTTAATATTCCGTTAACTTTTAACTTACACATTAATTTCTATAAGAAATGTCTTAGGTTCGAACCTCATCTCAATCAAATTTGACATAATTAATTTTCTCTCTATTTTACTCTTATTAAATTAAATAAATTAGTAGCTACAACAACAAAAAAAATGATACATATGTATTTCTTTAATTTAGAATTATGTGTCTACAATACCTTTATTTGAAAAAAAATTATTCATTATCAAAAAATTAAATTAAATAAGAGAAATAATTTTATCAGTTATATTGTCTTTATTTTCTCTCACGCAAAGATTCTTTACATTCAAATTTATCAATTGATATTCATTACATTGTCCATTATCTTATTTTTACAATATCTTGTAATTAAATATCAAAGTTATAGTACAAAATAATGTTATATATTTATTTACCAAGTATTTTATTAATACTATGAAAAAAAAATTAAATAATTTGAAGCTAATTATATTAACTACTTGGGGATTGGTTGACAAAGAGAGTACTCAAATAATAACCAAACAAATTGAAGTTGAATCACTCTATTTTACTCTTATTGAATTAAATAAATTAGTAGTTACACCAAAAAATGATACATATGTATTTCTTTAATACCATGAAAAAAAATAAAAAAGAATACTTTGAAACCAATCATATTAATTACTTGGGGGATTTATTGACAATGAAAGTACTCAAATAACCCATTACCCAGCAAATTGAAGCGATAAACTACTTTTTAATATATTTGGAATACATAATATTTTAAATTTTCAAATTTTATTAATTTATTTAATCTTTTTTCTTAAACTAGAGATTTCTTTATCCACAATAACTAATTCAACAATAATGGTTGAACCAAATGAACCCCAAGCAGAACACCTAAAGGAAAGTCAATAGCTCCTATATCATAATCTCATTGCATGATGTTGTCATCTATACTACCAACAATATCCGAATTGCAAATAACACACTACCAACAAAAAGGAAGAGAACAAATAGTAAAGATGAAGACAATGACAATGTTACTCAAAAGAGAATTAAGAACCACTTAGAAAAATTCAAATTAAAAGTAATATTTATTTAGACTATCATTTTTAGACCAAATATTTAGACTATCGATTTTACAAGGTTGCAAACATTTATTTTAGCAATAATTATAATGAATTTTCTATATTATCTTGGATTCATATACTTTGAGTTAGATATTTAAATAAAAAAATTCGACATTCAATTACTCATGTATAAACTTCTCCTATATAATCTTGCATTGATATACTTTCAAATATTTATTTAAATATAAACATTGGGCATTAACCCATTCGTGCAATGCGCGTATAAAACTAGTGTATATATATATATATATATATATATATATATATATATATATATATATATGTTGTCCCAACGTATAAATGGTAGATGTGATATAGTAGTAGGTAATGTAATATAAATGGTAAATTGTTATGTATGGTTTCTAAATTCTATATTGAGATGTTGCTATTAAATTCGATTTAAGTTGAAATTCATTTTGTTATGTTTTGTAGAAAATGAAAATGATAATATACGAGAAAATATCCGATCATTCGAAAAAAAATTTGATTTAACATTAAGTCAAAAAAAAAATTTAATTGGTGTTTTTCAAGTATTATTGTCTACTCCATTTCGCATAGTAAATATTGGTATGTTTTCATTATTATTAATGACCAAGCCTAATTATTTATTTTAGTCTACTATGTACTTTTGCAATTTTAAGAATACAGTGTGGCAATTTTAGTGTGTGGAACCGAACTCAAATACACAATTAGCTTAGATGCCTATAAGACCTATTATTCCCCAATCTATAGGTATTCAATTTTTATACATTCCAACGCACATCATATTTCCAATTTTGATTGCTAAGACAATTGTTAGTTCTAAATTATGTCATTCTATTCAAAACTGTCATAGCATGGTAAATTTTGTGACCCTAACAATAGTTACTTTTTGGCTCGAGTGTTAAACAATAGCAAGAACCTTATAGACATCACCCAAGGGGAACGTAAATCCATCAGCAACACCACAATTAGAAGAAAGTTTGATTGCATCTTGCAACCAGGGGTACAATATCAAACAATTCATTGCAATAATAATGGTATGTATATTTCCGATTGAGCATCTAATTCTGTATAATATAAATTGAATGTTTTATTCACATATTAATATTTAGATTAATACTTTTATATATATATAATATGATAATGAACCTTCCGACCCAACCACTAATTCATTATTTATAATGAGTTAAATAATACTTATAATTCAACCACTAATGTAGTTTACAGAGAGATATTTAATAATTTGTAAATTTAATCTTTCACTCATTGTACTTTACTGTTTTATTCACAGTTATTTAGAAGAAATATAACCAAAATTATACAATACAATTGACATACGTACATCAAATAAGTATACAATTTTAGTCCGTGCATCGCACGGGTAAATTACTAGTAATAAGTTAATAGCTAATGAATAATACAATATGCTAAGTGCTAATCGTTAACAACTTACCACTAATTGGGCAATTTTTTTTTCTTTTTAAAAAGAGGTGGTAAAAAATGCAATGGTTGTGTTCTGTTGAATTTACCTCTTAAACAAAGTAGCATCACACTTTTTCTTTTTTTTTTTTTTGCTTTACATGCCTTTCATTTTTAGAATTGAGTGATATTTTGTATGAATAATGATAATGATAGTTTGTTCAAAAAAATGATAATGATAGTTGTACTCGCATTTATGGTCACTCGTAATTTTCTTTGCTAATAAATGTAACATTTATGGCCTTGTGATCAAGTGACATGAGGTGACTCTACCAAATGGAAGATCATGATTCGAGCCTCAGTTTAGAAAATATATGTAACATTTATGGCCTTGTGATCAAGTGGCATGAAGTGACTCTACCAAATGGAAGATCATGATTCGAACCTCAGTTTAGAAAATATATACGAACATATAATATATATATTGTAACAGAGTTTTAAAAAAACGTAGCATTTATTTTTTTCTTACATTTTTTCCCCTTTTTGTCTTACAAGTTACAACCAAGACTGGACACATCATACAACCTTTAATTATTTATCATAATAAACCACTTGAAACATTCAATCACTAATTAAAGTGGTATATTTATTGGAAGAGTAATTTGAGATGTTTATATTGCATATAGTTGAGCGTAAACTAGAGTTGAAACAAGAGCTTGACATTGTTAGGTGCAACATAAGTGGTTCCTTCCCATAGTTCTGTAGCGGAAAGCCGATAGGTCTTCTCAGAGGCGTGAGCGTAGTCGAAAAACAAATAGTCTTCAACGTTGGAGCATAACTCGTACTCTTTTATTTGCCTTTTTCCTCCACAGCTAGGGAATCCCCTAAATGGACCACTCCCACAGCATGCTGTTTTCGTATCTTTGAAACCTTATAACATAGCCAAAAACAAGAATATTAGTGTGTGAATATCAATACTCGGTGATAATTATTTAGTGGAGTTAATACCCAATTATTAGGATTTCAGCACTTTTGTCATTGACTTTCAAACTTGTTCAATTTTATTTCCAATTATGCAATTTTTAACTAAAATAGTCCTTTATCTAAATCAAAATATAATCCTGATTAGGACCATTTTGGTTCACAATTGCATAGTTTGGGATTAAATTGAACAAGTTTGAAAGTCGAGGACCAAAGTGGTGAAATCCTAATATTTGAGGGATCAAATCGGGTATTAACTCTTATTTATTGCAATATAATTGTTAGAATTAATACCTGATTTTGCGTCTCGACTATTACGATTTTATCACTTTGATACTCGATTTTCAAACTTGCTCAATTACATCCCAACTATGCAATTTTTACCTAAAATAGTATTTTCTCCAAACCAAAATAGTTCTTTTTAGGACTATTTTGGTTAACAATTGCATAGTTGGGGATGAAATTGAGCAAGTTTGAAAGTCGAGAATCAAAGTGGTAAAATTATAATAGTTGAGGGACCAAATCGGGTATTAACTCTAATTGATGTTATACCATGGACCAGGGGTGCACATTACATTGTGGAACCTGGACAAAAAATTATTTATTTGCAATTAACCTATTATGTGTCTTCAGTTAATAAATTATGTTAATTACAGACACAAAATATGATAACTATATGCACGTAAAATGTTAACGGCATATTGTGTGTCTGTAGTTAACATATTATATGTCTATAATTAACATATTATGTGTCTTTAGTTAATAAATTATGTTAACTACAGACACAAAATACGATAACTATATGCACGTAAAATGTTAACGGCATATTATATGTCAGTAGTTAACATATTATATGTCTATAATTAACATATTATGTGCCTTCAATTTATTAAAAGCACATAATCGGTTAACGATAAACATTGAATCTGAATGTCATTTTGGAGCAGAATCCACCATACAATTTGGACCTGGTGCATGTATAATTTGCCTATTTACTGTGCCAAATAAAACATACCATATTTTGATGGGTTATTAAACACATATGTGGCAAATGCGAAGAAATCGAAGTGCGAATACTTGAATCCTTGTAAATTCTTGTTTAGATTGGTGATCATGTTTTGTAGAGCCTCGTTGTGCATGTTGGCCAAAGTTTGGAGACTCCCCAGGCAACCACTGCTGTTTGTTTGTTGAATGTTGAGAGCCCTAGCTAATGGTGCGCATCCTATATTCCCCACTGAGAAAAACACAAATTTTCTCCCACCTTCCTTGTATATTTCCTGTTAAAATATATGGTCCGAAGTTAAAATAAGGAAAAGTTGTACTTTTCCATCTCTAAGTTATATAGTAATTGTAGAATTCATCTATGAGTGATGGTCATGTTCACTTTTCATCCATAAGTTATCATTGATGTTGCATTTTTCGTCATTTCGTACTTACTTTTCGTCCTTGAGTTATACTAAAATTACAAATTTCGTCCCAAATGGTGTATTAGTAAAGGGACAAAAAATGCAACGTCAATAATAACTTAGAAACGAAAAGAGAGTACAGTAGAGATGACAATGTGCCCCGTCCCTGCCGGGAATCCCCGTCCCCGTTTGAAACGGGGGCGGGGACGGGAAAAATTTTCGGGGATCGGGGACGGGGATGGGGAATTTTATCAATTCCCCGCCGGGGATGGGGATGGGGACAGGAATACCCCTCCCCGCTCCGTCCCCGAATAATATATATAATTAAGAATTATATATATAGGGTTATGTTCAGGTGTGGTCGCGCCTTCCTGTGCGGTTTACACCACTCAATGTTAAGAAATGCACCACTCAATATTAAGAAATGCACCACACAAATATGCATTATTAGGTACACATCACCAAAAACACACCACTAGGTATGAAAAATTACACCACACAGTGTTCAGAAATGCACAATTAGAAACAGGGGAGCTATGGGGTGTTTTTATGCATTTTCGTTGTGGTGCATTTCGTATCATTGAATAATGCATTTCGTATCATTGAGTGGTGCATTTCTTAACATTGAGTGGTGTAAACCACACGACCGCACTGGAAGGCGCGACCACATTGAATAGAAATATATATATATATATATATATATATATATATATATATATATATACATTAACTCTTTAAATTTAAATAATAGTTTTTAAAATTAAAGTTACACTAATTTAAGATGCTGACTAAGAATTGACCGGGGACGGGGAATCCCTGTCCCCGCCTAATTTCCTGCGGGGACGGGGATGTGGACTATTTTCCATTCCTTGCCAGGGACGAGGACGGGGACGAGGAGTATACTGCCCGCCCCGTTGCCATATCCCTAGAGTACGGCAATCACTTAGGAACAAATTCTACAATTACCTTATGATTTAGGGACAAAAAATGCAATTTTCTCTTTAAAATAAAAATAAAAATTAACACACTGATGATCTAGATTATTTAATTTGGGGAAAATTGTAATTTATGCCCCTCTAATATGCCAATTATCAATGTCACCCCTGAATTATTAGTGGTGTAAATGTTGCCCCTCAATTTTCAAAAACGGTACATATATTGCCCCTCTCGTGGTGTAAATATTGCCCCTTCTTTGATACGGGAGGGACAATATATGTACCGTTTTTGAAAATTGAGGGGCAACATTTACACCACTAATAATTCAGGGGGACATTGATAATTGGCATATTATGGAGGGGCAAAAATTATAATTTTCCCTTTAATTTGAGAAATTGAAATTCTTGTGCATGTACTTAAAAAGTTGTTGAGATAATAGTACCTCAATAACAGTTGTGAAGTTGCCAATCACCATATCCACGTATTCCTTCTTGGTATGTGAACTGAAAAGGCTGGAGTTTGATACTAAAGTGCTAACGTAGTCATTACTGCCAATGTTAAACATGTAAACGGCATTAGAGAGCAGTTCTTTTGTTCTCTCAGTCCCCAACTCTTGCTTCAAATGTCCTGAAACTTTCTTGAAATATCCCAACTGCGTTTTAAGATCAATTACCTGAGTATCAAATAAGTAATTATTAGTTCATGAATATTTTTCACTCAAAACGGCCGCTACCCGAGAGTGTGCAGTAGATATTATATTTCGCGTATTATGACCCTAGCGGGCAAAAGATTGCAAAGAGAAAAATTGTTGACTGTCTCAAATCAATAAAGCCAATAGGCCGTTTCCATTAAGAGTCGAATTTGTAACCTTCTGGTTCTCAGATCAACAGTCCGACTAACTTAGCTGAGATTAGTCCATACAAGAAAAATTATGCTAACGAGTCTTTCTAATTAGGAGCCAAACTTACTTGTAACCTTCTGGTTACCAAGTCAATAGCCGACAAATGAGGTTATGCCGTACAAAAGAAACTTTGTTACATACAATTGATGAGTAAGCCAGTACAATGAGGTATAAGAATCAGAAAAATACTTTCAAGCAAACTATGACTAACTGCCTTACAAAGTGATAGAAAACTCAATCCTAACGAGTTTCAAACCTATGGCTAAAGAATTTGGACTTAATGTTATTAAATTGGAAAGTTTGAAGCCTTGATATGTTGTGATAAAAAAAGAAATTAAATAATATAGGGATTAAATTCTTATAATAGTTATTTTTTTTATTAATTATATTAGTAGTAATTAACATTTAACAATATTATGATCGGTCATCACCTCTCTACTATTTTAATTATATTCTTTTCACATCCTCATGGGGGCCCATTGTTTGCTTGTATCAACATTGATTGACTTTAATTCTTCAATTTTTAAAATTTTCATTTTTTACTCTTTGTTTTGATGAAATTTTATAAACATACAATTAGTTTTTTTTCCTAACAGGATAGATTTAATAAATCTTATTTGTTATTTTACTTTATCTTATCAAATAATAAAAAATCAAAGTGTTGATAGTAAGGATTCAACTTAAACGAATTATATAATATTTTGGACCTATAACTACTTTACTACAATACCTTTTGGTTAACATTTTATTTATTTTATTTAAATGTGAATTATTTAGAAAGAAAACAGTGATGCACAACACTTTTGATTCTTCTTAATATTAAATGTGTTTATTTATTTCAATACTTTTATTTTTTGAAAAAAAATAATTCTATTCTAAAAACATAACTATATATATATATATATATATATATATATATATATATACATATATATACATACACATACATATATAAACACACACACACACACACAAAATTTACTTAACATTTGAAAAAAATAAAAAAAAACATTAATTTATTTTAAATATTTTAAACATTTGGGTTTGATTCTTACTACTAACACAATTAGTTTTTCATTTAAATTTTGTCCATTCCAATCTTTAATAAAGTGAGTTGACATGACAAACAAATGAAAGTCAATGATATAGTTTAACAAAATTGAAAGAGAATCGCTAAATAAATGTCACCATATTATAATAATATTCAAGCACTGGAAGTGAAATTACTCATTATTATTTTTCATAATAGTCCCTAGAGGTCTACCTAACCCCTCTAAAACCCTATGGATCAAGCTACAAGGATCAAATTTTTTTTATCAAAATATTTCATATAACATAGGAATAAATGGTTCGTATTTGATTAGTAAGTAAATTGATATTTTTTAATGTGAGAATGTGAGATGTGGTCGGTCAATTCATGGTAACTAAAAAATAATAATAAATTTTATTGTCAGGTGAGATGGTGAAAAGAACTGTTGGAAGGAAATTCTGTCAAGTCAGAAATTCCAATATTTTAACAGTGTGGGTTATTTGTTTATATTCTCCGTACAACTTTGATCTGTTGACTGCTATTTCCAACCAAATGTTGGTGTTGGAAAGAAATTCCGAAGAATGTTTTTTCGGATCTCCAATTTGGTCAGTAAATTGGTCGGAAGCCTCATTTCCAACCCAAAAAGCCCATTTTCCAACGAAAATTGAGAGATTTTTAGCAGTATTTTAATGAAAGTTTTTTGTCCCTATAATTTAATCTTATGGAAATATGTATAACTTATCATAACAAATATATACTTACTGATTACAAATTAACACATATTATACATACATCACTTTGCTTAAGGTATGAATTTCTCTAAGAATTGAAAGAAAGATCATATCACCTACCATGCCGGAAAAGGTTTCAGCGAGACTACCGGCGCCAGCTGATGCAAAGTTGACTCCATTAATAAATGGTCCATGCTTGACCCGGAAATACGCCGGAACTAATGGTAGCTTTGCAAATTTGGCTTTAACCAAATAAATAAATAGGCAGCCAGTTATTACAATTGAAAAAAAAAAAATCGAAACACTCAAAATATTGCAATATATGATCTATTTTTTACAATATAAATCTAGACTTACCAATAAAATCAGGAATGAGGAAACCATCTGAGAACCTACCAGTAGGGTAGGGGAAAGATGTTTCGCCATATGGTCGAAAATTAGCCCTGTAATCATTAGTAGTATTAATGTAGTTATTGTTGCCAGCATCAAATAACGAGTCTCCAAACACAAACAGTGCTACATGGTGTTCATTGAGGGCTGAAGAATGCACCGAGTTACAAAAGCTGGCAAGCAAGGCCAAGGCCAAGCCAAACACATGAACACAAAAATTAGTCATATTTTAACTTCTCTATTGGAATTGTGCTTTGCCATGAATTTATAGGGAGATGGATTGCTTACTGTCCAAGTAATAAATTGTATTGTGATTTAATTTGATAAATTTTAGATTTTAATAATTATGGGGTTTCAGCTAGCAGATCGCATAGTCAATGCATAACTTGTTCAAATTGTTTTGTGGGTGCAGTGTACTATTGAATGATGTTTGCAAAAATATTATTCAAGGTTTAAAGTCAAAATAATGAAAATGTATACGTCAGGATTATTAGCTTTTTTTTTTTCTTCTTTTTTTTTTTTTTTAGGATATTCATGAAGACTTTATCAAATTGGTAAAGTCTTGGATTTTTACGAGGAAAGTTTTCGAGTGGGCAGGGTTTATGTATAGAAGTTGCGAAGTATTTACTATTTAGTAGTTTCGTTTATTTAATGATAGTATGATACTATAAATAGTTTGAAAATGCGTTTTCAACAAACATTGCTGATTAAAAAACATATATTGTTATTAAGAGAATTGATTAAGAAATCTTGTTGAGTAGAGCCAAAGTCCATCAATTGATGCAGCTAAGAGGATTGTTGGGCGGATGCTGGTGAACGGCCAAGTTGAGCACCCTGTCTTTAAAAAATGTGATGTCGATATATAAGAAAAGAAAGTTGCGTCTTTGTTAATAATTGCTACTAGCTATAGCTTTAACTTTGGCATAAAAATAAGTATTTGATCTTAACAAGTGGTATGTCACGTAATCAAATCACAGCAAGACTGCAGGCGGACATGTAAAGGGATCCTATTTCTCAAAAATGTGTTGTATAGGAATTTTGGGAGACATAGCAATACTTGAGTAGATTTGACATTATTTAGACAAAAATGTGTCACTTAAAAATCATAGAAAAAAACATGTAAACTACTAATGCCATTACTTTCTTTTCAAAACCCTATTTGAAGAAAGGTAATTGGACTACCTTCTTTTATTTTTTTTGTTTGACCAGAGTTCCCCACAAAGAAGGTAATTGCATTGCCTTCTTTTTTTTTTTTTTTTTTTTTTTTTTTTTTTTTTTTTGAGAACAAGACTTTATTTTTATTAAATAAGCCGGGTGAAAGCGAAGCCCCGAAAATCATACATGAAAGAGATTTTAACATTGACAGGGAGGGAACGAGAGGAGCCAAAAATAAAAGGTGAGCTTCTGCAAAGGCCTTCCGTGGCAAGAGCGTCTGCAACCTGATTGGCCTCTCGGTAGATATGCGTTAAGGATGAACCCCAAGATAAAAGGCAAGAGCGAATGTAAAGAATGGCTTGCTTGATTTTCCATGGGATTCTTGACGTTGATGATGATATAAAATTAGCAATAGAGAGGGAATCAACTTCAACAAAGGCTGGGATCTTTGCTGTAATTTCGCACCAGTGTATGGCAAAGCGTAGAGCCAGGACTTCCGCCTCCAAAGCTGATGAAGCATCGAGCGGGAAGCAGATACCAGCAAGAATGCGACCAGAAGAGTCTCTAAGACAAGCTCCGCCCGCAGCACCGTTGGATGAGAGCATTGCATCTGTGTTGAGTTTTAATCTGCCCGAGGGCGGCGCAAGCCATTGTACCCGAATGATATTTCGTCGCGGAGGTTCAGAGAATCTAGCAATCAAGCCTTCCGAGAGTAGGAATGAGTCAGAATCATGATGGCGACGAAGAGGCCGTGAGAGTGAGAGCAGAACTGATTCACGTTTGATTCTTTTGATGGTATAAATGGCAGAGAAAGTGGAATCATCATAAATAGCTTCATTGTAGGCAATCCAAAGATACCAAAGCACAAGACTAGGAATGATTCTAGCAAAGCTTCCAACAGAAGAGCCTGTGGATGATGACAACCACCATGAGTGGCATGCAGATCGAATGGAGGATGCATTAAGAATAGAGAGTCCAAAAGTTCTACCAAAATATTGCCAGACTTCAAAAACCCTTCCACATTGCATTAAGCAGTGTTCCAAGTTCGCACTTGCGCAGCGACAGAATGGACAAATTGATGGCATGCAGAATCCAAATCTTTTAATAATATCTGGGAACGGGAGAAGTCTCTTTAAGAGTTTCCACATGAAGACCGAAATTTTAGATGGTATTCCACCGCCCCAGATACAATTTTCACTACTTTAAAAGAAGACAATACTATTGCCTTCTTTCCACTCCCAATTTTTAATATCAAATTTTTATTACTTCAAATTTGTGTTTTGAAGTTTTTATTTTATTAAATATTAATTAATAACATAAAGTTTTCGGGAAAAAAAATCATTAAAACAAAAATTTTAAAATTTTAAATAGTCAGATCGGCTAAAGTGGTTAGTTGACTCTAATGAAATAGCCCAGAATCCATGCCTCTAAGATGACAACGACAACAACAACAATAACAATAATAATGCCACAACCAAATTCCGTACAACTACTAATTATTATTATTGTTATAATTATTATTAACAAAATAAATACAAATAATAATAATATTACAACTAAAAGTAATATCACTAAATTGTAATAATAATACCAATAATAATAATAATAATAATAATAAATAAATAAATAAATAAATAAATAAGTAAATAAATGTCGTAATAATAATAATAATAATAATAAAATAAATAAATAAATAAGTAAATAAATGTCGTAATCTATACTCTATACTATATATAAAAATAATATCCTCCTCTAAAATTTTCCCGCCCAAACGTAGGGGCATTTTAGTAATATGATAATTAATTAATTAATTAATTAATAATAATAATAATAATAATAATAATAATAATAATAATAATAATAATAATAATAATAATAATAATAATAACTTCCATGCATATTTCTACCTTAATTGCACCTAATTGACAGAAAATGAAAAAGGAAACCTAATTGATTGAAAATGAAATTAACCTCCAAATAAAACAATGAACACGTACATTTTTTATGTATTCATCAAATGAGATTAATGTTTTTTTTTTTTGTAATTTACAAATTTTAAATATTTATTAGTTAAGTCAACAATAATTTTATTGAGATAAATCCATATCTATATCTATCTATATCTATATATCTATCTATATATATATAATTATTATAATATATATATATATATATATATATATATATATATATATATATATTATAATTTGTAAAAATTATTCCAAAATTCCTATCTCAAAATTTATTCTCCTCCTATTAAATTTATTTCCTTAAATTTAGTGACACAATTACCTAATCTTCCCTTAATTAATTTGGCAAATTAGGGGGCTAAATTGTGTATGACCCTCCCTCTCTCTCTTTATGGCTATAAATACAAGGAGAAACCCAGTCAGCCACCACCACTAATTTTCATCTCTTTTAAGTTCTGTTGTTTTTTGTTTATATAAAAGCATCAATATTTACATAGGAAGAACCACCATTCTCCATAGATGTGTGATATATTTGTTGTAGCACTTTTGCTCTTCTCCTCATCTCCTTTATCTCTGCATTCTCCAAATTCATGAATCTCTTCAACAGCCCACCGATTTCTCCATTCCCCACCAAACCTCCATCCCCTCTTTGCACCTTCGCATGCATGGATTGAGAAGGGGTTTTGTCTATGGCACTGAAGTAGGGAATTGCAGGGCTGATTGTGTGGATGGGAAGAGAATTTAAGCTTTGCTTTATAGTGTCAATAGCGTGAGCTTCAAGCTCATAAAGTGAAGTGATTAAAAGGTATTATGCTTTGGCACCATTGATAGGTTACAATTTTTTGGATCACAGGATCCCAAGGTCTTCCAAGAATTGTTCAAGAGTTTACCGTTGTCATTTCTTAAGTATGCTTTAAATAGGCTTAAGTAGTTAATAGTTGATTGATTTAGTGATAGATAGATGATAGCTAATTGTGTTAATTATTTTTATCCGTTGATATAAATTGGTATGCATAAGAGGAGGTATTTGGTAAATTTAAATAAAAATTTAATAAATGCAAGTACTATAATAATCAACAACTAAGAATAAATTAGATTTTTAAAATGTTTTTGATTGATTTAGTGATATATTGATTTGGTAATATCCTACAAATAATTCACAGATTATTACGTCCATACAATTATGCAAATTATTTCAATTCATATATTATTACACATATAAAATTATGCTAATGGTTGCTTTTGAATAAAATATTATAATTATGGTAATTAAGAAATTAATTCACACATTATACTTTTATTAAACTGTTTTTTATACTTTCCGTTATATAGATTTTATCTAATCAATTAAGAAATTAATGGTACACATATTACAGAATAATTAAAGAAAATTAAACAAAAACATATTCGGACATAATTATAGAAAATTAAATATACACATATTCAGTCTATAATTAAATGAAATTAAACATACACATATTTAGACATAATTAAGGAAAATTAAATATACACATATTAGGTCTATGATTAAATGAAATTAAACACACATATTATTCATAATTACAAACATGTATTTAAATTTTCAAAAAAAAAAAAAACAAAACTGTATTTAACACTTTAATCTTACTATGGTAATTAAACATAGAGATTCTTTCATTTGATTATTGTATATATATTTTTTTACATAAAATAATATCAATCTTACTATGGTAATTGAGACTTTTCCTAATATAATTTTTAATTAATCAATTTCAACATGCACGAATATATAAATCTTATAATTTCAAATAAATGTATAATTTCAAATATTATAATTGATTATAATTTCATCACTAATTTTATTATTTAAATATATATAAGATTGCCATTCAAATCACAAGGAAGACAATTTCAATTAACGCTTTCATATGCAATGTCTATTAATAAAATTCAAGGGCAAAGTAGCAAATATGATCTCATGTTAAATTGTTATTTTGTAAACCAGTTTTTATCGATACTCAATTATATATTGTTGCATCTAGAGTTAACCATCCCAATGGTCTCAAAATTTGTATTTGCGGTAACTCTAGAAGAAATTGTACTTCAACTAATAATATAATTTACCAAGAAGTTTTTAATAATTTGTAATTTTAAATAATTTGTATTGAAATTTTAATTAAAAAGTTTTCTTTTAACTAATTACCCATCTTAAATATCAATTCATATTTTAATTGCAAATATCTATATTCATAACTTTTTCATATTAAATCAACATAATTATTAAATAACGAAACTATATAAATGAATAAATCTAATATCTTCTTTTCATATACGAAAATAATCTAAATATTTCAAATTGTGATGCACAGGTATCATTAAATCGTAACAAATATTTTCAATCATACTATATTATATATATGCTATCAAAAAATACACGAATTACGAATTCTGGCTGAGATACAAAAATTACAAATGTCAATCATATTATATTATATATATGCTAATATATTACGAATGTCAATCATATTATATATAATAATAATAATAATAATAATAATAATAATAATAATAATAATAATAATAATAATAATAATATAACTCCTATGCATATTTGTGCCTTAATTGACACCTAATTGATAGAAAATGAAAAACGAAACGAAAATCACTAATTGACTATAAATAAAAAAAGATCCCTAATTGATTGAAAATGAAAAAGAAAACATAAATTAATCATTAATACTAGAAAATGAAAATTGAAAAAGGAAATGAGAATTACTAATTGCCTGCAAATAAAAAAATGATCTCTACGCCATGCCTATAAAATGATAGGATCGAACTTGAGTTTGCCTTCCCTCTGTGCACTACTCAAGAGATTCAAGAATTGGATCCTCTCTAAGGTTTTTCCAAGAATGGTGGTTGTCGTCATTCCCGGCGTGATCGTTGTCGCCATTAACATTTCCATTGATCTGTATCCTCTACCGGTTTTCTTCCAATTTTCTAAGTTTCCCACATGTATGCATATGTTTATTAGCACGTCTTCCGTGTGCAGGAACATGTATGCATATGTTTAAAGATGGGTCCTTTTTTGTTTTTAAGTCCTTTTATGTGATTTATTTTTGTATATACGTGATGATCTAGCATTGAATCAATTACTCGGACTTTGATGAAATGGTGGAGAAATGACTTAGCATTCAAGTTATTGTTTTTACTATTCAAAGAAAAACAAAAACAAAAACAAACCAACAAAAAACAAAAAATATAAACATATGCATCGATTGAATTGAAGTTTGAGGAATTACTGGAATTAGAAATGCGAAACAAGAACTTTTGCATCCTTTTCCCCTGAAAATTGAAGTACACGCCCAAACACTTCAGCCCAAACAATTTAAAAAAAAAATATTTAGCAAACAATAGAAAAGGAATATAAAAAACGATCCATAATTCAATGATTAATATTCATAATGTTAGCAGTAAAAATGAAAAATGAAAAAGAAAACAAAATTAACTTATGAGAAAAAATAGAAAACATAACGAAATTAAATTACCAGGAAACAGATTAATAATAATAAGGTTACTAATAAAAAGGAAAATCCTAACAAAATTTCCATTTCGTGTTTTCCCGTCCAACCACTTCTGTCCAAACAATAGAAAATGAAAATTTATTGAGGAAACAATAGAAAAGGAAATAAAAAAGGGTCCATAATTTACTGATTAATACTAATAATATTAACAATAAAAAAAGAAAAAATGGAAAAGAAAACATAATTAACCTACCATGAAACGGAATTATATATATATATATATATATATATATATATATATATATTTCTATTCAAATGTGGCCGCGCCTTCCTGTGCGGCCGTGCGGTTTACACCACTCAATGTTAAGAAATGCACCACAGTGAAATGCATTTCATCTCAATGTTATTTATGTGGTGCATTTCTTAATATTGAGTGGTGCATTTCTTAACATTGAGTGGTGTAAACCGCATGGCCGCACGGGAAGGCACGACCACACCTGAACATGACCATATATATATAAATATATAATAGAAGTGCTTAACCAAGTTTTTCCCCAAAATTTAGGGACATTTCTGTAAAACTAAACTCATAATTAATTTAGTAAAAATCATTGATTTTTTTGACTAACCATATATATTTTCATAATATGATAAAAAATAGTAAATAAAAATAAAAATAACATCTAATAAAAATTAATCATATGATTAATATATATAAAATAATATTTGCATAATAATATGAATAATTTACAATTAAAATTTAAATTAGATGTATTAACAAATAATTATAAATTAATTTTCTCTTAAATAATTATTACTTTACTACGTGTTTATGTTTATTGGTTATAATGCTATTTATAAACAAAAAAATTACAAACTTTATTTGCAAAATTATGGTCAAATAATGATTTTAGTCTCCAATTGTCCAGTATATGCATAATGGTAAACTTTTTAACAATGTTACAGTTTAATAGTCACACATAGAATAATTATAGAATAAAATTTCTATTCTATTTAGTCATACCTTATATAGCCTAAACTATTACACATCATTCCCGTCATTTCCTTTAATAATAACAATAATAATAATAATAATAATAATAATAATAATTTTATTATCTTAATTACTTTACTTTCTATATTTTTGTAATATCCTATCAACCATTTGGACAAAAATTTTATTTATAATTAAAAATATTTAATCTATACTATATATAAAAGTAAAATATAGATACTACATTGAGAAGTAGCTATGAATAGATACTACATTGTAACAGAGTCAGTAGTACTANTTATTATTTACACAAATAATAATATTTCGAATACTTATCTATACTTCTATATCTATACTACTATTAATAAAAATAAAATCATCCTTTGTAAAATTCCCGCCCAAACAATAGTAAAGATAAAATGAAAAAGAAAACTGATTTTACTAATTGATTGAAAATATAAAAAGATTCTAATAGAAAAGGAAACGGAAATTAGACAAATTGAAAAAGTAAAAGGATATTACTAATTAAATGAAAATTGACTGAAAATTATTTAAAAACTTAAAAAAAATAATTACACCATCCTTTTGAAAACTCTAAGTTATTTAAACTTTAAAAAATTAATTAAACATGGGTTATTATATTTTTTATAATAATTACAATTAATTTATTCAAATATGGAGGAGGAAGAAAAACTAAATGTGATATGGTGAAAATGAATATACTTAAGGTATAAAAGTATAATTGCACATATATTAGTGTAATTGATTAATAATAGTTGTCTAATAATTATTATGGTAATTAAGCTAAACATTGGTCATATTACATAATATAATATAATTAAATTATTTTCCATTTTTCTCATATTTATTTTAGTAATAATATAATTACATATCGATATTTTATGATAATTGTAAACAAACAAGTCATATATTATTCAATTAATTGTGTAATACTTTTGCACTAATCTTATAATCAAATAAATGTATAAGTTCAATATTAAACTTTTTTTTTATAATTTCATCTTTATTTTTAATATCTAAATATATAATAAAAATAAATTGCGCTATATAATATTCGATGTCATCGCACGGATGTTGGATAATTATTTACTCTAATTCAAGCTAGGAAAACATCAGAAAACATAATCAATCCAACCAATTTCATTAATTGCGCTATATAATATTCGATGTTAATTACAATTTATGTAATTGTATATCGATCCAAATATTCTTAAAATATTATAACAAATCCATTCCGTGCAACGCACGGGCGAAAATACTAGTAACAATAACAATAACAACCCCTTCGCCCCCTCTTCCCCTACGTGAGCATAAGGCATTCAGGAGTGAATTATTTGAGGGAGAGAATTCGGGAGAGGATGTGAGTCAACATACAGAGGCTCCAATTCAATAGACCTAATACTGATAGAATCATTAGAAGGCTGCACGACTCACGAGGACGGGGACGGGGACAGGGATGGGGTCGGGGTTTCGGAGACGTGGACGGGGAGTATAATCCTCGCCCCCGCCCCCCCCCCCCCCCNCATCCCTAGGCCCGGCGGGGAACTATTATATACAGTGCAATTGTGGATCATGTTCCAAAAAGGTGTAGTTTCTTTTAATGAAAAGAAACACCATTTGTCCGTGCCTTTATGTGTAAAGTAGCTCTATTTATGTAACATTTAATTTCATTTTATATACACTACAGTTTTATTTCAAAACAACTATAGTTTCATTTCGATATAACTACAGTTTCATTATACACTCAAATATATGAAACTGTTGTTCAGTTTCATTTTATATACACTATAGTTTCATTACAACACAACTACAGTATCATTTCGATATACCTACAATTTCATTGGACAATATACACTCAAATATGTAAAATTGTTATTCAATTTCATTTGATATACACTGCAGTTTCATTTCAACACAACTACAGTTTCATTATAGATTATACATCGATCAAATATGTGAAGCTGTTATTCAGTTTCATTTTATATACACTATAGTTTTATTACAACACAACTACAATATCATTTCAATATAACTACAGTTTAATTGGACAATAGTGTGAGACCCCAAAATTTTTTCGCAAAAATCCTATTTATTTAAACCAAAATAAATCCTATTATAAATTTTCACTCCTACGAAGTACTCCCTTTGTCCCATTTTATCTGTCCTACTTACTATTCATTGGTCAAACCAGCTCTTTCTTCTTTGTTTATTTTCTTTATTATTTTTTACGTATTTTAAAAATTTTTTTTTTTTGTGTTTAATAGTACTTTTAGTGTAGTTTCTAAATATTTAAATTTTGTATATTAATGCTAAATTTAATATTATAAATATTAAATTTGAATTAAAAATAATTCCAGTCAAGCCTCATTAACTGACCGCGCTATAGTAGAGATTGGTTGGTCCTCTATGGGTACCTGGGTTGTTTTACCTTTTGGACAGTTGGTCCCCTGAACGTGTTCCCATCTCTTCACGGGTTCGCTTTGCCTCCCGTTTCTTCTTTTGGCTTGAGACCTCCTTTGTTTCTACATATTTGTTAACCCATTGAATGGGTTGTGCGTAGGTTTTGGGGGTTTCCCTTAGTAGGCTAGTGTACAGGTTTCCTGATCTGAAAGCTTCAATGAATAATGTTAGGGTTTTCGATCATCTAGGTCCTCAACCGTCTGTCTCTTTCAACTATCATTTCAGGAATTCATTCAAAATTTCTTATTCCCCCTGTTGCAAGGAACCTAAGGCCGCAAAGTGCTTCTTAGCCTTCATTCTTCCAGTTAAGTGTCAGAAACTGCTTAGCCAAGGTCTCAAAGCAGTTTATTGATCGAGGTGTCATCGAAAAGAACCATTGTTGTTTTGCCCCCAAGTGTTGAAAAGAAGGCGCGACAATACATGGGGTCCTCAGCTACTCCTATCACCATCATCTTGGCTTGGAAATCGACGAGGTGATCATAGTTGGAATTCCACGGAGAATGGGTTGGCGCACAGATAATAGGTACTGATCTTCTGTTGAAGGACCTTTACTTCTTTAGCTAGCTCTGCAACCTCTCGATCTCGGTTCTCTTGATCGAGTCTCGGGGTCTCACAATTGCTTTCAGCCATTCCCTCTAGAAACCCTCCTTACTATATTTCTTTGCCCGCGATTCTCGCGTTTAGGGGTAGGAATAGGCCAGACCCATTTTAGGGGCCTATTTCCTGGCCAAATTAAGGCCTAGTTAGACCTAACTCGTTTAGTAAAAAGGCTAGGCTTGAGCCAATTTCAAAGCCTATTAAACTAAAGGCCATGCTTATATATATATATATATATATATATATATATATATATATATATATATATATATATATCACACGTACATTGCGCAAATGAGTTAATGTCCAATGTTTATATTTAAATAAATACTTGAAAGTATATCAATGCAAAATTATATAGGAAAAGTTTATACATAGGTAATTGAATGTTGAATTTATTTATTTAAATATGTAACTCAAAGTATATGAATCTAAGATAATATAGGAAATTCATTATAATTGTCACTAAAATAAATGTTTGCAACTTTACTAAAATAAATGTTTGCAACTTTGTAAAATCGATAGTCTAAATACTCAGTCTAAAAACGATAGTCTAAAAAAATACTACTTTTTGTTTGAATTTTTCGAAGTATTCGATCTTAATTCTCTTTTGAGTAACATCGCCATTGTCTTCATATTCACTATTGGTCCTCTTCCTTTTTGTTGGTAGTGTGTTATTTGTAATTGAGTTACTGTTGGTAGCATAGATGACAACGTCATGCACTGAGATTATATGATGTAGAAAGCTATGGATTTTCCTTTGTTCAACCATTATTGTTGAATGAGTTATTGTGGATAAAGAAATCCCTAGTTTAAAGAATAAGATTAGATAAAGTAATAAAAATTTGAACATTTTAAATATAATGTAGTCCAAAGATATTACGAGGTAGTTTGCCGTTTCAATTTGTTGGGTTATTTGAATACTCTCATTCTCAACAAATCCCCAAAGTAGTTAATATAATTCGCTTCAAACAATTCTTTTTTATTTTTTCTTATGGTACTAATAAAATACTTATTAAATAAATATATAACATTATTTTGTATTATAACTTTGATATTTAATTACAAGATAGTGTAAAAAGAACATAATGGACAATGTAATGAATATCAATTGATGAATTTAAATGTAAAGAATCTTTGCATTAGAGAAAATAAAGACAATATAAGTAATGAAATTATTTTTCTTATTTAATTTATTGATAATGTATACTTTTTAAAAAATAAAATAAAATAAAGGCATTGTAGACACATAATTCTAAATTAAAGAAATGCATATGTATCATTTTTGTTGTTGTAACTACTAATTTATTTAATTCAATAAGTGTAAATTAGAGTGACCGTACCCCGCGACAATTTGTTGGGTTATTTGAATACTCTCTTGTCAACAAAATCACCCTAGTAGTTAATAATTAGCATCAAACTATTTTTACTTTTATTTTTTCATGCTATTAATAAAATACTTAGTAAATAAATATATAACTACTAATTTATTTAATTTAATAAGAGTAAAATAGAGTGAGGAACTTAATTATGCCAAATTTGATTGGGATGGGGTTCAAACCCACGACCTTTCTTATTGAAATCAATGAGTAAGTTAATAATTAAGAATAAATTTGAAAATCTCAAGGAAATATAAAAATCTAAACAATTTGAACTATCCATTTGATTTAATAATTTGACCGTTATTTTTTCTTCCCATTATGGGACTAACTTTTTTTTCCTCTCATTAGTATAGTAGATATAGTGTGTGTTATATATATATATATATATATATATATATGTATGTATGTATGTATGTATATATTCTATTTTATACCTAATATATTTTTATATTTACAATATAACTCCAAGTATATATAATTACCAAACCATAACCCTCCACCTCCAAAATCCTATTCTAAATTATGATTCAACTATAAACATTGCTGCTAATCCTACTATAAGTGTTCTTACTGTTTAATTTTTTATTAACTATTCTTACTACTGTCATAATATTTAATGAAATGTTGCAACATAATTATGTGAGTTGATTGTTAATTATTTATAAGACTATATAGGATAACAAACAATAATACAATTGAATTTATTTCTAAACAGGTTAACGAAGCATGCTGAAGTCGTGACTTATTTTATTTTATTTTATATTTTAATGATAATATGTGTGCATTGTGGTGATATACTTATATAATTATGTATTAGTTTTTTTTTTTTGAAAATCAAAAGCTATCTTTCATTACGTAATAGGGAACTCAAAGGTACAACTTGGAGGCACAGGCAAAAACTTGTGTGGGACCGTCTCACCATGAGACGGGTCGGGTCGGGTCGGGTCAAGATGCAAATGTAGCACTTATATGCACAAATGTCATACTTATATGCTCAAATGTAATACTAATCAGGAATAAAATTTTTGTTACTTATAAGGGTAAATGTAATACTTTTAAGGGAAAATACAATACTTTTACATTTCGATTTAAAAGTATTACATTTGTCCTNCCGTCTCACGAACAAGGATCCGTGAGACGGTCTCACCCAAGTGTGACCCGGAGGCACAAATTGCCAATACCTAGAGTCTCTATACAAAATGGTGGATTTGGCCAACTCATGGGCTTGAGTGTTTCTAGTCCTTGCTACGTATTTAACGGACACATGAATGAGCGAAGCCAAGATAGATTTGCATTCCTTTGTGATTAAACTAGCATAGGAACGATCGTCTACCCGGCTATTCAAGCTATTGCATGCATTCAAACAGTCCGACAAAACGGTAACCGGACCCCAATCTTGGCCTTTTATCCATGATAGCGCCTCATTAATTGCCCAAACCTCCGCCAGGTAAGGTCCATGCTGCGCACCCCATGCCCGCACAAGCTGCTACGTATTGGTCTGCGTTGTTTATGACCACAGCAAGTCCTTGGTCTTCGAACAGGGCAGCGTCAACAAAGCACCGTAGCTCATGGCCATGTTGGCTTTGATCAATGCTTGTATTCGCTGAAGTCCTTGCCTTAGTTGTCTGAACCTCTTGCCATGATCTTAACCAGCCTTGTGCATGCCGCCACACCATATCCGCACAAAAAGGTTTGTTATTCCAAACCAGCTCATTCCTCGCACACCATATAGACCATACAATCACCGCTATTTTGCACATAGTAGCAGTGTCTACATTTTCCAGACTTGCTTCCAGAAAAACAGAGAACTCAGGGGTTGACGAGGTTCCTGGTAAACCGGCAGCAGCCCAGACTCCGGAGACCCCTGCGCAATTAACGAAAATATGTGACACAGTCTCCTCCTCAACGCCACAGACTGGGCACTCAAGCTGCACATCCACTCTTCTTTTCCGAAGTGTTGTACGAACGGGCAGGATCCCTTTAACGCTCCTCCACAGTAAGTTTCTGATCTTTGCCGCCACCCCCAGGCTCCAGAGTTTTCTCCAGGCTTTAACGCTGGTGTTCTCAATGGGCAGGCTTGTTAATAGTCTATACCCACTGCGCACTGTGTAGCAACCACGCAAGTCGAACCTCCAGTACTATTCATCCGCCATGTTAAGATTCACTAGTGTCTTAACAATACGTTCAACATCTGCCGGGTCAAAAATATTTCACAAAGTATCAACGTTCCAATCCTCGCCGCTAGGTAGCAGTAGTGATGAAACGATCGCTATGTTGATCGCGCCGGGGTTAGTAAACTTGGGTTGTCCCGATCATGTAGCCAGGGAACGGACCAAATTCTGGTTTGACAACCACTTTCAATCCTTTTTGCCAATCCCCAGTTAATGAGTTCCTTGCCTGCTTGCAGGCTTCCCCAAACAAAGCTTGGATTATTCCCGCAAGTGCATGCATCCAAGATAGAGCCATTCAGAAAGTATCTTGCTTTAAACAACCTGGAGACCAGAGCATCCGGGTTGGTGAGAATCCTCCAAAGCTGCTTGGCTAGTAAGGCTATGTTGAAATCTCTCAGGCTCTTGAAACCTAGTCCACCGTGGCCTTTCGGTTCTACCAGTCGTTCCCAAGATAGGCAGTGCATATCCCCACCACTGTTACCCCCACCTTCCCACCAATACTTGTTCATGACTTTTATCAGTGTGTCACACAGAGAGTTTGGCAGGAGGAAAACACTCATCGAGTACGTTGGCAGGGATTGGGCTACGCTTTTAAGTAGTGTCTCCTTGCCGGCTCGTGAAAGTAGCTTCTTTTGCCATGAACCGATGTGCTGCCTAACTTTCTGGTCAATATAATTGAAAACCTCCCTTTTGTTTCTTCCAATAACTGATGGCAGACCTAAGTATTTCCCAAAATCTGCTGCCACCGGTACCGCCAGACAGTTGCTAACCTGATTGCGAGCTTCGCTTGGAGTGTTGCTGCTAAAGCATATTGATGATTTATGAATGTTGATTTTCTGTCTGGATGCTTGTTCATATTCTACTAAGCAGCTCTTTATAGTCGCAGCTTCCTCGGGTTTGGCTTTAAAAAACAACAGGCAATCGTCTGCAAACATGAGATGTGTAACTGATGGTGCCCCTCTGGCAATCCTACACCCGTGAACACTACCATTATTTTCTGCCTTGCTGATCAGCGCCGATAGTCCCTCAAAGCACAGGATAAAAATGTATGGTGAGAGGGGATCTCCCTAACGGAGCCCTCGCGTGGGAATTACTGGACCAATGAGGCCTGTGTTCACCTTGAAGTCGTACTCTGCAGATTCAACACATAATATGACAATATTTATCCACTCATCAGCAAAGCCGAACTGCATAAGCATATGACACACAAAAGAACACTCCATATGGTCGTATGCTTTCGCCATGTCGAGTTTTAGACCCGCCCACCCTTGTCGTCCACCAACCTTACGTCTCAGGTAATGCCCTGCCTCAGCCGCAATCAGGATATTGTCAGTGATAAGGCGATTGGGAATGAACACACATTGGGAGTCAGCTATCAATGTATTGAGCATGCCTTTGAGCCTATTTGCGAGCATCTTTGCGATTATCTTGTAAATCGTATTACACAGCGCAATCGGGCAAAGGTCACTGACCAATTCCGGTGCTTGTTTTTTTGGTAGCAGTACTATGTTTGCCTTACCCAGTCCATGTGGGAACCTGCAATTCACCACGCAATCTCTGACAAATAACCATATGTCATCTCCCATCAGGTGCCAAAAGTGTTGGAAGAACTTCGGGTTCATACCGTCCGGCCCGGGGCCTTGTCGGGGTTCATTACGAAGAGGGCTTCCTGAACCTCTTCCTTTGTAACTGATCGGAGAAGTAATCTATTATGCTCAGCGGTGACCTTTGGGAGAGCCAGGTTTGTGAGTGTCGTGGCTCTGTTATCTGAGGAGGTAAAGATGTCCTCATAGTAATTCAAGATTTCCTCATGCAGAAGATCGTCCTCCACCCAATTCCCATCCTAATTTTTTAGCCTACCAATGTTGTTTTTCTTTTTTCTACCCGAAGCATATTGGTGAAAAATCTGGTATTTCCATCCCCAGCGAGTAACCAGTGTTGCTTCGACCTTTGTTTCCAGTAGACTTCCTCCGAGTTTAACAATTCCTGGAGCTTTTTCTCTGTTTAACTGAATTTCTCTATTGAAGCCGGGTCCTATTTGTTGGGAAAAATCCCACCTCCTGTGACAATCAAAATCACAGAACCACACGGTACACAAATACGAGATAATATATAATAACCCAAAAATAAATATGAACACAAGGAACACAAGATTTACGTGGAAACCCCAAAATGACGGGAAAAAACCACGGGCTACCAACAACAACAATTTCCACTATCACAAATCTTGGGTACAAAGTCTTATGCTACCACGTGAGCCATACATCCACAAATCATCAAATATATCAACTCCTAGGCCAAAACATTCTTCCACATCCACAGGCTAAACATAATAATATCTCGTACTCAAAATATTCAACTACCACGAATATGATGAAAAAGAATACTAGTAGTACGAGAATATCCCAAAATATGCCTGGAATAAATACAAGCTGACCTCAAAAAATTGATGAAGATGAACCCAAGAAGCTTAGGCAAACTCCATGACAAAATGGCACCAAGATGAAGAAGAGAAAATGGTTTCTTCCCTCTGCTGCCGACTACCGAAATGGAATGAGAAGAAAAGATAGGTTTTCTTGCTCTGCTTACTGCCTCACTGTGTGTCTCTCTCTCTGGCCGAAATGAGTGGAATGAATGGAAAATTAAATTCCCTTTCTCTGCTGCCGAGAAGACCAAAGAAAGTGGAGTAATACATGCTTGCCAAATATTCCATTTGCTGACAAAGAATGCATGTTGCTTCCCACTACATTTATATATATATATATATATATATATATATATATATATATATATATATATATATATATATATATTATATATGTATTTATTGTTTTTTTTTGTTTTGTTGTGTTTTGTCCTTCCACATGGAGGAACCAAACAAATCTCCCCCTACCGATTATGTGGAAAACATCGCCATACCAGCGATAGAGCAACAAACCTCAAACTTCCCTCTTGGCAACACTTTGGTCATCATGTCTGACCCATTATCATCAGTATAAATCTTTTCAAGTTCAAGCATCTTGCATTCCAAGATATCTCTTATCCAATGATATCTCGTGTCAATATGTTTTGACCTGTAATGAAACGTAGAGTTCTTTGCAAGATGAACTGCACTCTGATTATCATAATAGAGCACATACCTGTCTTGAACAAACCCGAGCTCCTGAAGAAACTTCTTCATCTATAGCATTTCTTTACTGGCCTCAACAGATGCTATGAACTCAGCTTCAGTGGTAGACAAAGCAACACACTTTTGCAATCTTGATTGCCATGAAACTGCTCCCCCTGCATAGGTAATCAAATAACCTGAAGTAGATTTCCTGGTGTCAATGTCTCCGGCCATATCTGAAACAGTGTACCCGGTAAGAATAGGTTTTCCTGTACCAAAACACAAACTCAGACTTGAAGTACCTCGAAGATATCTTAGAATCCACTTAACAGCATCCCAATGTTCTCTCCCTGGATTTGAGAGAAATATGCTAACAACACCCACTGCATGAACAATATCTGGTCTCGTACATACCATGGCATACATCAAACTACCAACAGCTGAAGAATAAGGAACTCTTCGTATTTCTTCCTTGTCTTTCTCACTAGAAGCACATTGCTTCTTGCACAACTTGAAATGCATATCAAGAGGTGTACTGACTGGCTTAGCTTCATTCATATGAAATCTCTCGAGAACTTTCTCAATGTATTTCTCTTGAGATAACCACAACTTCTTGTTCTGCCTGTCACGGATGATCTTCATCCCAAGAATTTGCTTTGCTGGTCCCATGTCCTTCATAAGAAAGGACTTACTCAACTCTTGTTTCAACTCTTGAATTCTTGAGGCATTGCGACCAACAATCAACATATCATCAACATAAAGCAGTAGTATAACAAAGTCATCATCAGAATGTCTGTTCACAAACACACAGTGGTCTGAAGAAGTCTTCTTGTGACCATGCTTACTCATAACAGAAGTAAACTTTTTGTACCACTGCCTCGGAGCTTGCTTCAAACCATACAAACTCTTTTTCAATCTGCAAACATAATCTTATTTCCCTTTGACCTTGAAACCCTCAGGCTGCTCCATATATATCTCATCTAAATCACCATGGAGAAAAGCCGTCTTCACATCTATCTGCTCAATTTCTATATCCAAACGGGCTGCTAGTCCCAACACAACTCTGATGGAAGAAAATTTCACAACAGGAGAGAAAATCTCATCAAAATCAATACCTTTCTTCTGGCTGAAACCCTTCACCACCAATCTAGCTTTGAACCGTGGAACTGAAGTGCCCTCTTCATGTTTTACTCTGTAAACCCACCTATTTTTCAAAGTTTTCCTGTTCTTTGGTGCCCTCACTAACTCAAAGGTATCATTTGCATATAAANTATATATATATATATATATATATATATATATATATTATATATGTATTTATTGTTTTTTTTTGTTTTGTTGTGTTTTGTCCTTCCACATGGAGGAACCAAACAAATCTCCCCCTACCGATTATGTGGAAAACATCGCCATACCAGCGATAGAGCAACAAACCTCAAACTTCCCTCTTGGCAACACTTTGGTCATCATGTCTGACCCATTATCATCAGTATAAATCTTTTCAAGTTCAAGCATCTTGCATTCCAAGATATCTCTTATCCAATGATATCTCGTGTCAATATGTTTTGACCTGTAATGAAACGTAGAGTTCTTTGCAAGATGAACTGCACTCTGATTATCATAATAGAGCACATACCTGTCTTGAACAAACCCGAGCTCCTGAAGAAACTTCTTCATCTATAGCATTTCTTTACTGGCCTCAACAGATGCTATGAACTCAGCTTCAGTGGTAGACAAAGCAACACACTTTTGCAATCTTGATTGCCATGAAACTGCTCCCCCTGCATAGGTAATCAAATAACCTGAAGTAGATTTCCTGGTGTCAATGTCTCCGGCCATATCTGAAACAGTGTACCCGGTAAGAATAGGTTTTCCTGTACCAAAACACAAACTCAGACTTGAAGTACCTCGAAGATATCTTAGAATCCACTTAACAGCATCCCAATGTTCTCTCCCTGGATTTGAGAGAAATATGCTAACAACACCCACTGCATGAACAATATCTGGTCTCGTACATACCATGGCATACATCAAACTACCAACAGCTGAAGAATAAGGAACTCTTCGTATTTCTTCCTTGTCTTTCTCACTAGAAGCACATTGCTTCTTGCACAACTTGAAATGCATATCAAGAGGTGTACTGACTGGCTTAGCTTCATTCATATGAAATCTCTCGAGAACTTTCTCAATGTATTTCTCTTGAGATAACCACAACTTCTTGTTCTGCCTGTCACGGATGATCTTCATCCCAAGAATTTGCTTTGCTGGTCCCATGTCCTTCATAAGAAAGGACTTACTCAACTCTTGTTTCAACTCTTGAATTCTTGAGGCATTGCGACCAACAATCAACATATCATCAACATAAAGCAGTAGTATAACAAAGTCATCATCAGAATGTCTGTTCACAAACACACAGTGGTCTGAAGAAGTCTTCTTGTGACCATGCTTACTCATAACAGAAGTAAACTTTTTGTACCACTGCCTCGGAGCTTGCTTCAAACCATACAAACTCTTTTTCAATCTGCAAACATAATCTTATTTCCCTTTGACCTTGAAACCCTCAGGCTGCTCCATATATATCTCATCTAAATCACCATGGAGAAAAGCCGTCTTCACATCTATCTGCTCAATTTCTATATCCAAACGGGCTGCTAGTCCCAACACAACTCTGATGGAAGAAAATTTCACAACAGGAGAGAAAATCTCATCAAAATCAATACCTTTCTTCTGGCTGAAACCCTTCACCACCAATCTAGCTTTGAACCGTGGAACTGAAGTGCCCTCTTCATGTTTTACTCTGTAAACCCACCTATTTTTCAAAGTTTTCCTGTTCTTTGGTGCCCTCACTAACTCAAAGGTATCATTTTTCCTGTTCTTTGGTGCCCTCACTAACTCAAAGGTATCATTTGCATATTTCTTTGGTGCCCTCACTAACTCAAAGGTATCATTTGCATATAAAGAGTTCATCTCATCCAACTCAAAGGTATCATTTGCATATAAAGAGTTCATCTCATCCTGCATAGCCTCAAACCATGCATATAAAGAGTTCATCTCATCCTGCATAGCCTCAAACCATTGTCTCTTTTGCTCACTCTCCATAGCTTCTTCATAAGACTCAGGTTCTCCCCCGTTAGTCAAAAGCACATATTGACTGGGAGAATAACGAGTAGATGGCCTTCGTTCCCTATCAGACCTTCTCGGAAGATCAACTGGAATAGTCATCAATAAAGGTTACAAAGTAATATGCACCTCCAAGTGATCTAACCTTCATTGGTCCACACACATCATAATGTATCAAATCAAGTGGCTCTAACCTTTTTGTAGGAGGATGGCTCATGAAAGAAACCCTTCTCTGTTTTCCAGCCAAGCAGTGAACACACTTGTCCAATCTAGCTTCTTTAACCCCAGAAAGCTTACTCTTCTTGGCAAGGTAATCAATCCCCTTCACACTCATGTGACCAAGTCGTTTATGCCACAATTCTGATGCACATTCTTTTTCTACCACATTCACTGAATCATCAGAAATAGAACTTTGCAAAGAGTACAAGTTAGAAGACTTGTTACCTCTTACAACAACCAGCGAGCCTTTAGTGATTTTCCAATGGCCATCACCAAAGAAACAATAGAAATCGTCATCATCAAGTTTTCCTGTAGAAATAAGATTCAATCTGATATCTGGTGCATGCTTGACATTTTTAAGTACCAACTTTGTGCCATTACTTGTCTCAAGGAAAACTGTACCGGTACCCGTCACCTTCACCTGACCATCATCACCCATTCTGAGCTCTCCAAAGTCACCTGGAGTATATGAAGAAAAGAATTCCTTCCTTGGTGTAACATGGTAGGCTGCACCTGAATCCACAATCCAAGTTGTCTCATGGCATGCAACGTTGATGGCGTTCTCATCACATGCAACAAGTAAATCTGTTCTAACTGTTGCAACTTGATTCCCAGTGTCACCATCTTTATTGTCTTGCTTCTTTTCTCTTTTCCACTTGAAGCAATATTTCTTGATGTGCCCTTTCTTACTACAATAATGACATTCAATATCCTTGTACCTTGACTAGAGCTGTCAAAACGGGCCCAACCTGTTGGGTTGGGCCCGTTTACCCGTGTATTAGGACGGGTTGGGTCGGAGAAATTCCAACCCGTCCCGTTTTCGACCCGGCCCGTTTAGCCTGTATTTGATACGGGCTAAACGGGCTCAACCCGGGTAACTCGTGGGTTACCCGACCCGTGCATATATATATATAAAAAAAGATTATTTATAATATAAATAGCAAATTCCTAAATCCTAAACGGCTAAACCAGTAAGGCCGAAGGGCGAAGGCGCATAATCCCTAATTCCCATTTCCCCAGCTATTTGCGATTTGCGAACAGCGAACAGCGAGCGACGGCGACTCCGACCAGCTGCGCGGACGACGGCGACCAGCCCTCAGCCGCTCAGAGACTGCGACCAGCGACCGGCAACAAGCCCTCAGCCGCTCAGCGACCACCGACCAGCCCTCCCCTCCGCGACCGGCGACCAGTCCTCCCCTCCGCGACTTCGACCAGCGACCAGCCCTCTCCGAGCCTCCGCCTCCGCGACCGCGACCACGACCACTGACCAGCCGGCTGTGTTCTGCTTTTGGAATCTGGACCTCTGGTAATTTCTTTAAATTTCTATTATTATTGATTTATTGTTAATGTCTTAACTCTTAGAATAATTGAATATGGATTATATGAATATAAGATTGTCAGATTTGTTTGTGATTTGTGAATACTGTTTATGATGTGTGAATATTGCCTTTCCTATTGTGTATTGTCTAGTGAACACACAGAGACAGAGTGTTGTCATATACTTTAGTTTTGGCTTTTGGTTTGGATGTCTTTAAATGTTTAAAATGGTGATTAAGGAGCATTAAGCATATTGTAAATTTAGCAGTCAATGCAGTCATCAATTAGAGGGCAAATTTTAATTAAAATTTGAACTTTTTGCAGCAATTCCAGTAAAATGACATCTCCTATTCCTAGTGTGAACTATAGTGGTAGTGCTACCAGTATTAATGCTGAATTTGATTTCGATTCTAAAATGCCTAGTTCTCGACAACCTGAACCTAAATCTCCTTCTATCCAAGAAATTGAACAACCTAATTCTGAAGAACCTAAGCCTAAAAGAGCTAATTCCACTACTTCTGATGTTTGGAAGTCATTTACTAAAATTGGAGTGGTTGATGGTAAAGAAAGGGCTAGGTGTAATGGTTGTCAGAAGGAATATACCGTTGGTGACATTAGATATGGAACATCTTCTTTGCTACGTCATATTCCTAAATGTGTTGCTCTTCCTAAGTATCATAATATTGGGACAATGATGTTAGATGCACAAGGAAAGTTGAGGTCTAGGCAACTTGATCACAAACGTTTGCGGGAGGTTATGGCAATGGCTGTTATTGAACATAACCTCCCATATTCTTTTGTGGAATATAGAAGAGTTAGAGAGATGCTTTCAATTTGTAATCCGGATGTGAAGGAGTATACAAGAAATACTGCAATGAATGATGTATGGAATTTATATCTGGATAAGAAAATGGAGTTAAAACAACAGTTGAGTAGGCTTCCTAACAGGATTTGTTTAACTTCTGATTGTTGGACTGCATATACAGTTGAAGGTTACATTTGTATTACTGCTCACTTTGTGGATAGGAATTGGAAGTTAAATAGCAAGATTCTTGCTTTTTGCAAAATGGAACCTCCACACACTGGACAAGAGTTAGCAGGGGCAGTTTTTAATTGATTGAAAGAGTGGGGAATTGATAAGAAAATATTTTCTTTGACTTTGGATAATGCTACTACAAATGATAGCATGCAAACTATTTTAAAACAACATTTGTCTTTGTAAAATAGTTTGTTATGTGATGGTCAATTCTTTCATATTCGGTGTTGTGCACATATTTTGAATTTAATTGTTCAAGAAGGATTGAAAGCTGCAAGTTCTAGTATACAAAAGATTAGGGAAAGTATCAAATATGTGAAACAATCCGAAGCAAGAAAAATATTGTTTGCTAAGTGTGTGGAGCAAGTAGGAGGAATTGATGGTAATGTGGGCTTGCGGTTGGATGTCCCCACTAGATGGAATTCAATTTATGTCATGCTAGATAGTGCTTTGAAGTACCAACGTGCTTTTGGGAGTTTAGTATTACATGACAAGCATTTCATTAGTTATCCTTCGAGTGAGGAACGGAAGAGAGGGGAATCGATTCGGGATTTCTTGGCTCCCTTTTATGTTATCACTAATTTATTTTCTGGATCATCTTATCCTACTTCCAATTTGTATTTTATGCAAATTTGGACGATTGAGAATCTGTTGAGGGAGAATGAAAATAGTGATGATTTGATTATTAAAGAGATGTCATTAAAGATGAGAGTGAAATTTGATAAGTATTGGAGTGAGTACAGTGTTATTCTTGCTATTGCTGCCGTTCTTGATCCGAGGTTGAAGTTTGATATGATCCAGTATTGCTATAAAAAGTTTGATCCTATTGGTTGGGAAAATAAGTTGGATGTTGTAAAGAGAAAGATGTATGTGCTATTTTCCCAATATGAGAATGGGACAAGTTTAGCTTCTACTTCAATTTCAACTTCATCTTCAACTTCATCTTCTTCACATGTTCAAGCACATTCCTCTCATGCACCACAACTCAATTACTTTGGAGTAAGTGTTTTAACTTAATAAATTTATTTCAAATTTTATTTAATATGCTTCAAATTTTAATTGTGATTTGTGCAATTGTGTAGGAGTATACCGATTATTCTAGTGAAAATGTGAGTGTTATTAAAAAATCTGATCTAGATACATATCTAGAAGAGGGAAAGCTAGATACTAAGTCAAACATGCACTTGGATGTTTTACAATATTGGAAGGAACATCAAGCTAGATTTCCATGTCTATCCAAAATGGCTTGTGATCTATTGAGCATTCCAATCACTACAGTTGCTAGTGAAAGTTCTTTTAGCATTGGCTCAAGAGTTTTGACAAAGTATAGATGTTCTCTTCTCTCGGAAAATGTTCAAGCACTCATTTGCACTCGCAATTGGTTGCAAGGATATAGTTGTGAAGGTATTAGTGCATTATTATTATTATTATCATCATTTAATTGTTATTTAATAGTTAATACTTTATATGAATATTTCTTCTTTGTAGATGTAGATGATGAAGGTGTTAATGTCGATGAATTAATCAATTGAGAAGGCTTCTAATGTCTTTGGTGGATGAAGGTATTTTAGAATTTAATTTTTTAAGATTTATATATCCATTTAATGATTTATTGTTTTACTAAACTTTTTTTTTTTTTTACAGATGCTATGTTGGCAATTTGGCATATTGCTATTGGCTATTGGCTTAGGAAATGATAATTGATGAATGCAATTATGCAAATGAACTTTTAATGCTTAACTTGTTTATGGATTTATGGACTTAGATTTAAATTGTGAGACTTGAATACTTTGAAGTTTGAATGTTTTGTTAAGAAGTAAGAACTTAAGATTATGGACTTATGGTTTGAAATTTGAATGTTTTGTTAAAATTTGAATGTTGATTGTTGAATACTTGTTATTTGTATAATTGTATAAGTAGTAATATGATTCATGAATGTTTTAAATACAAAATTATAAGTTCACAATTTTATAATTAAATTGTAAGTGTTAGTAAATTAAATATAACAATTAAATAAATCATTTAAAAACATTTAAATAAATTAGAAAAAATTAAAAAATATATTATACGGGCTGGCCCGTTTAGCCCGTCAGCCCGTTAATCACGGGTTGGGTTGTGAAAATCCCAACCCGTGTGAAAAACGGGCCGGCCCGTCCCGGCCCGTTTTTCCCCCAACCCGTGACGGGCCGGCCCGTATTGACAGCTCTAACCTTGACCTTGACTTGCTTCTGCTTTTATCTCTACCCCTCTGACCCTTTTGCTTGTTTCTCCCCATATCATATGTAACCAAAATATCTGACTGAGAAGTAGATGTGTCTTGAGATCTTCTTCTTGCTTCTTCATTCAAGATACCACTCTTGACATATTCCATGGTCACAACACCGTTGGGAGCAGAATTGGTCAATGAAACTCGAAATGTTTCCCAAGAATCTGGTAGAGTATTAAGCAACCAGAGACCAAGTACCTCATCCTCAAATTTGATGCCCATACCAAACAACTGATCAAGAACGCCCTGAAAATCATTAACATGCTCATTGATCAATGTACCTTCCCTGTATCTTATATTCATCATCTGTTTCAGCAAAAACAATTTGTTATTGCCTGTCTTAGAAGCATACAGGGTCTCAAGTAAATCATTAACATGCTCATTGATCAATGTACCTTCCCTGTATCTTATATTCATCATCTGTTTCAGCAAAAACAATTTGTTATTGCCTGTCTTAGAAGCATACAGGGTCTCAAGTTTATTCCATAGGCTCCTGGCATGTGTCTCATTAATAATGTTGTTCAAAACATTATCTTCAACCCACTGTCGAATATAACCACAAACTTGTTGGTGTTCAAAGTCCCACTCCGCATCTGACACATTTTCAGGCTTTGCACTTGCAAACACAGGTAGATGTAATTTTTTCACAAACAGGAGATCCTTCATTTTGGTTTTCCAAATGTGATAATTTTTACCATTCAATCTCACCATATTACTCATATTTGTCTCCATGTCAAATATATTCAATTAACAACCAGGGCTCTGATACCACTTTGTTGGGAAAAATCCACCTCCTGTGACAATCAAAATCACAGAACCACACGGTACACAAATACGAGATAATATATAATAGCCCAAAAATAAATATGAACACAAGGAACACAAGATTTACGTGGAAACCCCAAAATGACGGGAAAAAACCACGGGCCACCAACAACAACAATTTTCACTATCACAAATCTCGGGTACAAAGTTTTAGGCTACCACGTGAGCCATACATCCACAAATCATCAAATATATCAACTCCTAGGCCAAAACATTCTTCCACATCCACAAGCTAAACATAATAATATCTCGTACTCAAAATATTCAACTACCACGAATATGATGAAAAAGAATACTAGTAGTACGAGAATATCCCAAAATATGCCTGGAATAAATACAAGCTGACCTCAAAAAATTGATGAAGATGAACCCAAGAAGCTTAGGCAAACTCCATGACAAAATGGTACCAAGATGAAGAAGAGAAAATCGTTTCTTCCCTCTGCTGCCGACTGCCGAAATGGAATGAGAAGAAAATATAGGTTTTCTTGCTCTGCTTACTGCCTCACTGTGTGTCTCTCTCTGGCCGAAATGAGTGGAATGAATGGGAAATTAAATTCCCTTTCTTTGCTGCCGAGAAGACCAAAGAAAGTGGAGTAATGCATGCCTGCCAAATATTCCATTTGCTGACAAAGAATGCATGTTGCTTCCCACTACATTTATATATATATATATATATATATATATATATTTTATTGTTTTTTTTGTTTTGTTGTGTTTTGCCCTTCCACATGGAGGAACTAGAGCTGTCAAAACGGGCCCAACCCGTCGGGTTGGGCCCGTTTACCCGTGTGTTTGGACGGGTTGGGTAGCAAAAATCCCAACCCGTCCCGTATTCAACCCGGCCCGTCTAGCCCGTATAAATACGGGCTAGACGGGCTGAACCCGCATAACCCGTGGGCTGGCCCTTATATATATATATATATATATATATATATATATATATATATATATATATATATATATATATAAAATTAAAGGTTTTAACTTACAGATCAGAAACCATATCGAAATCCCTAACCCTATCCCACGTTTTACTCCTCCCACTCTTGACTCTCCCACGATTGCGATTGCGACGGGGCCGACGCCGACCTCGGCCAGCGAGTCTCACCGAGGGCGACTAGCGACGGCGTGAATCGAGTTCTCTTTCTTCAACAGTCGACCAATGGTGAGTCATGTATAAAAGGCAAAATCCCTAAATCCTAATTCCTGATGTCCTGCGAAGTGCGAACAGGCTCTCTGGTGAACGACGGCGAAGTGCAACTCCGACCAGCTGGTAAGTGGTATATATATATATATATATATATATATATATATATATATATATTTAATTTCTATTATTATTGATTTATTGTTAATGTCTCTTAATGAATATGAATATATGATTTTCAGATTTGGTTGTGATTTGTGAATATTGTTTGTGATTTATGAATATATGGTTTTCAGATTTGTAAATGTAAATTTATTGAATATAACAATGAAAAAGCAGAAAGGGATGTGTTGGTGAGGCCTTTTATGCTAATAGTTTATTATTGCAAGAAAATTGGCTGCTGTTGGAATTGAGAACCTGAGGTCTGTCTCTTATCAACAGGCTTTGGAGCATATAACAGAACCAGAAAATGATTGATGGAAGATCCTTTTGCTAAAGGTTATGGTGCTTGACTGTGTGCTTGTATGATTGGTTTTATTTGATATGCATTGAGATGGGGATGTTCATCACTAAGATACATAATGGAATGAATGCTGAATGAACTTGGTGAAAGAAGAAAAGTAGAAGATTAGAAGAGGGTGAGCCATAGCTTAGAGCATTGAGTGCCTTATTTGATGGTTAGTGGACAGTGATAGCACCTTGATAGATAGTGCATGGCACCGCTTAAATTGATAGATAATGTGTAGCATCTTTTGTTGATATGCCACTTTTGGGCGAGTGTACAGACTCAGATTTTGGTTTATGGAATACAAATACATATTTGCTTTCAAAAAAAAATTTCAATAACACATTTAAAAAAATAAAAAAAAAATCAAATACGGGCTGACGGGCTGGCCCGTTTAGCCCGCCAGCCCGTGCCCTACAGGCTGGGTTGGCATTTTGCCAACCCGTATGAAAAACGGGTCGGCCCGTCCCGGCCCGTTTTTTGCCAACCCGTGACGGGCTGGCCCGTATTGACAGCTCTAGGAGGAACCCAACACTGTTTTGGTCTGAGGTAATCAAGCCTTTTCCGGTACTCCTCTTTACCTTTTCAAAATCCCTTTTTGTATAGGCCTCCCCACTATTCTAGTTTCTGTGCGCAAAGACTGATATGGGAAGGGAGGTCGCTGCACGAACTGTTGGACCATGCGTCAGCGACAATACTTTGGCATTCCTCCTCTTCAAGCCACATATTCTCGAATCTAAAACTATAAACTGGCAGCTTCTGTATTCCTTCCTTGAGATCTAAAAATAGAGTTGTGTGGTCAGAACAAGCCATACCTATGTTCAGTACCGTTGCTTGGCTGTGGTCTGCGCACCATTGTGTGTTAGCAACTGCTCTGTCCAAACGTTCCTCAACCCAGCCTGGGGTACCTCTGCCCCTTGACCATGTGAAAGGATAACCTTGCATGCCGATATCAGTCAGTCCACAGTCACACAAAGCCTGGTTAAAGCCCTCCATTAACGCAATCGGGTGTTGTTTCTGTCACTAATTATGTATTAGTTTTGTATAAGGTATATTTCTTAAATTATTTAGATATACTTATTAAAGTTTTTAAAAAATCTTAACATGTACATTTTAAATGGGCTTAAAGTAGAACTTACTTTGAAGCATTTTTAATGCCCTAAATATTAAACAAGCTTTTAAAAAGGTTTCAGCCTAGGACATGCCAATTGTAGGCTCAGGCTTGAGCCTAACAAAAAGCCTACATATAGGATTAGGCCCAAGCCTAGGCTTTAGATTTTGGTAATAGGTCCAGGCCTAATTTTCGATCTAAAGCTCGGCCCAGCTCGGTCTATTTCCACCCCTACTCGTGTTCGGAGGCTTGTCAACCAAGCGGCCTCCACTCGTCGTTGGGGATTGAGCCTGACCTTTCACTGTGGGTTCATGTTGTCCGAGTTATCTCGCCCTAAGCTTACGGTGATGGGTGGTTGGATTTGGGGTATTTAATGCATGGACAATGACCTTTTTATTTTTTATCTCTTATTTTTAATTTCATTATTCAAAAGTAGAATAAAAAAGAGTAATGATTTTGTAATTAACAAAAGATTTGATTCCAATAATAGAATAACAAATTATATGATAATAGGTATGAAAATCTGTAATAGGGTGTAAAAGTCCCAACCAAACACACCTTAAGTTATTTTTATTGTCTTCAACATTATTTATAATAATTAAGCACAACTACGAATCTACGATCACTCTAGTAGGTGTACATATTATTCAACCTCTTATTTATTATCATAATTAACCACTCGAAGTATTGAACCGCAAATTAACTAGCGATTCCAGTGGCATATTTATTTATTGGATTACTAGGATTGAAAGAAGGACTTGACATTGTTAGGTGTAACATAGGGGCTTGTATCCCACATCAATGTAGCAGAAAGATGGTTGGACTTCTCAGTGGGATGAACAAAGTCGAAATACAAAAAGTTTTGGACATCTGGGCATAACTCATAAAATGTCATTCCTCTTTTTCCTCCGCAACTTGGATCTCCTCTAAATGGACCACTGCCACAACATGCAGCTTTCACCTCTGTGAAACCTTATAACATTGAAAAAAAAAAAAGAATAGTTAGCCTTGTTTGAGACTATCAAGTGAAACGTAGTGTAATACTTTGAATAAAAATTTAATTATGTGAAAATATATTATATGAGATGTGTAATACTGTTTAATTAATATATATCTAATATTTTTTAAAATTTCTTATACGCTTATTACATTTTTACTGAAATGTATTACAACTATCATGTAAAACATGGTGTACTTTTTTTTTTTTTTTTTTTTGACACATTGAATATGCCACTACTAATAAATAACTAGTAAAGAGTACTAGCTAATTAAAATTTCAATCCCGATTCAAGAATTTAATTACTTTTAAATCCCAATCCCAATCCACGATTTTATTTTTATTTTTTTTCCATGGTATATTGGATACTTTTTAAAATTTTGTTTGAAATACTAGTCCTAGAATTATTTTTATTCATTAATTGAGGGGAAATTAAGCACCAAACCGTTAGATATATTAATTGACAAGAAGACAAGGCTTTGAGGTTTAAACCAAAATTATATTAATACTAGATAGTGTATAGCAATGTAAAGTCAAAAAATTAATAACGTAACTCAATGATAATTTTTTACTGTGACAAATATAACTTACCATAAGTAGATGGATTACTAATTGCATCTATGGAAGATTGGAAATAATCAAAGTAGGAATACTTGAATCCTGGCAAATTCGTGGCTAAATTGTTGAGCATTTTTAGTAGAGCCTGATTATGCAATTTGGCCAAGGTTTGGAGAATCTCCACACATTCACTTCTGACCGTTTGTCGGAAGTTGGCAGCCCTAGCAGCTGGTACACATCCTATAGCACCCACCGAGACAATAACGAATTTCCTTCCTCCTTCCTTGTATATTTCCTGATAAAATATATAAAAACACAAAAAAAAAAAAAAAAGTAATTAACACCCACAATTTCCTGATCGATCTATATTATTTTGTAGATCAGATCAACGGTAAATTAATTAATATCACCTGGAAAACAGTTGACATATTACCAACCACCATATCTATGTATTGATTTTGGGTATAGGAATTTAGAAGGGTGGAGTTGGTTACGAAAGCGCTATAGTCGTTACTGCCAATGTTAAACATGTAGACAGCATTAGAGAGCAGTTGTTTTGATCCTTCATTTCCCACCTCCTTCTTCAATTGTTGTGAGACTTTCTTGAAATATCCCAGCTGTGTTTTTAAAGAAATTACCTGTAAGCGTCAAACATGTAACTATATTAGCTGATCAAATTGTCAATTAAGTACATCATCCTGGCGTCTAAACGTAATGTCTGTGCTCTTATAACATTATTTAGTGTAGTGGTAAATGTATTGTACTATGTTTACTTCTCAGTAGGCCACCCATCATGTATGTCAAGCACGTTTAATCACGGTTGGCTGTACTATGTTTACTCCTCAGTAGGTCCCCATCCTGTAAATCAAGCACATTTAATCATGGAGTTCTTTGATTATCTGATGGTCATATCCTTTTTAAAATCAATTGGTGATAAGTAGGAGGACGTTAACCATTTAACTACATTTCTCCATGGTAAGTTACAATGTCACGTCTCGAATCGAGGAGGGGCTGAACTTGATCGACGTCCAATATTATGGACTAATTGTTATACCATCTACTAGGGTTCACTTTGAATGGTGGACCCCAAACCAAAATTTATGTGCCTATAGTTAACATATTATGAGGTGTTTTGTAAATAGCTGTTAGCTAATAGCTGCACTACAACTAATAGCTGGCGTTAGTGCGTTTTACTAGCTTATGTCGTAGAAAGATGTTTGGTAAATTAGTTGTTCGCTGATAGCTGATTAAATGCAAACTGACCGTTAAGAGTACGGTATAATTTTTTTTTTTCAAAAAGCTAATCGAAAAAGCTTCTTTAAAACAATAAGTTATTACAAAAAACTAATTAACCGAACACTCATATTGGTTATTTAACCAAGTCAAACAGTTAATAGTGGTCAAACAAACCAAAACTGTATTTTCCGTTTATCAGTTAATGAATTATGTGTTTGTAAATAGGAAAAAGTGTCAAATAGGTCACTGAACTTATCAATTTTGTGCAATTGGGCCATTGAACTTAAAAAGTGTGCAATTCAACCATCAAACAAGCAAAATTTGTGCAATTGGACCATTTTTACAAAAATTTTATGGTAAAATCCAATTATATTACTAACATATATGTATTTAGAGTGGCATTTTCTTCTACCATACTAGTTGGGATGGTTGAATTGTTATGGTAAAATCCAATTATATTACTAACATATATGTATTTTAGAGTGTCAATATTGAAATGTTTTTAACTCAAATTGAATTAAAAATTTTTGTAAAAATGGTCCATCCAATTGCACAAATTTTACTTGTTTGATGGTTGAATTGCACACTTTTTAAGTTCGATGGCCTAATTGCACAAAAGCGACAAGTTCAGTGACCTATTTGACACTTTTTCCTTGTAAATATATTAAGGATGTGTTTGGAAGCCCGGAAAATGATTTCCGGAAATCATTTTCCGGGCTTCGTGTGTTTGGCAACAGCAGGAAAACGTGGTCAACGGAAAACATTTTCCATTGACCACGGAAAATCAATGCAAAATTCCGGAAAACAACTTCCGGACAAAAAGTCCGGAAGTCGTTTTCCGGAAATGGGAACAAGGCTGCATAGCGAGGAGGGACGGAACACTCAGTCATCGGACTGGTTTTCGCCGGAAACCAGTCCGCCGGCTCTGGTTTCCGGCGGAAACCGGGCAGCCGCCGTCCCTTTTTTTTTTTTTTTTAAAAATATTTTTAATTAATTAATTTATTTATTTAAAATAAATATTATTAGTTTATATATTTTTATATTTTAAATAAAATAATAAAAATATATAATTATATATTTCTACTCATTTTCCGGAAAATGAACCAAACACCAAAAGACAGTTTCCGGAGTACATCCAAACATGGAAAATGAACTCATTTTCCGGAAAATAACTCATTTTCCAGAAGTCATTTTCCTGCTTTCCAAACGCACCCTAAATTGTGTTCTATTAACTCTTTATGCTTCAACAGGTTGAGAAAGTATGTATCAAAAGATACTACAATGTAATAGAGTCAATAGTACTCAAAAAAAAAAAAAAAAAACCTATACACACATAATTTGATTGTTATTGTTAATTAGTTTTGACAATGCAAGTTGAATCCTAGCTAATCCATGCTATAATTTGCCTAATTAGTCTAAAAAAGATCACGTACCAGGCCTGCATTGGTTCCATCAAGACTACCGGCACCAGCTGATGCAAAGTTGACGCCATTGATAAATCCACCGTTAAGTTTCTTGATTGCGAGATATGGCTTAACGAATGGTTTGTTTGTAAAATTGGCTTTAACCAAATAAATAAGCGAGCAGCGAGTTATTAAAATTAAAAAGATACATACATATATACATATAAAAATGAAAGTTTTCAAGTGAAGACGTACCAATATAATCAGGAATGAGGTGACCATCTGAAAACCTACCAGTAGCGTTGGGGAAAGATGTTTCGCCATATGGTCGAAAATTAGCCTTGAAATCATTAGTAGTATTAATGTAGTTATTGTTGCCAGCATCAAATATCGAGTCTCCAAACACAAACAGTGCTACATGGTGTTTATTGAGGGTTGAAGAATGCACCGAGTTACAAAAGCTGGCAAGCAAAGACAAGGCAAACACATAAACACAAAAACTAGCCATTTTTAAACTTGAATTCTGAATTGAATTTATGCTTTGCCATGAATTTATAGAGATCGAGCTGGATTACGTTTGGTCCAGGTAATTGTATTGTGATTTAATTTCAACACTTTTGGGTACTCTAATGCTGGTACACTCTTACCATGCAAACACGTTTAAAATGTAAGCTAGATTCAAGATTTAATTTAAAGTCAAAAGATCGAGTAAAAATTTGTGGTTATGAATTGCTAGCACTAGGTTTAAACTTTAACTAATATCTTTGATAAACTCATAATTCTCACACTTTTGCATAAGCTTCTTGTCTATTTTGAAGGTTTCTTAGGGATACTATTCAACATCCCTCTAAAAGGGTCTTGTATATATAACGGTGCAAACCCACTTTCCAAACCAATATGAGATAAGTGTTTTTACAAAGTTTTTCCACCTTCATTTTCTAACTCAAATAGGTCTAGTTTGAGAATCAATTTATCATTCATCTATTATCTGTTTTGAGCGTACAATATATCAATTTCTTTGTTTACCCGAATCCGCTTTGACCCGACCCAGAACGGGAAGTGGACCTCACATATATTTGTACCACAAAATACCCACTTTTTAGGCCATTTTATGCTAAAAATTCCAACAATCCCTTACGTGAATGAAAATTGATTTTCGAAACGTGGAAACACGACACGAATGTGTTCTTCGGTCGATCCCTGCATAGCATAGGTAGGTGTACTGTTATCCTTTGAACCTTGCCTTGTGAAGATATTTTTACTCTGTTGGTTGTTCGGTAGAACTTGATGTCTTTGAATCGATTACCATTTGTGTAAACAATGACATATTCTACACAGGAACCTTCCAACCTTTTTTTGTTCTCATGAGTGTGTCGTTTTGGTCATGGATCACTGTTCCTGGTTCTGCAAGAGTTTCTAAAGAATTGAGCCCATCAATTCTCCTATGAAGCGAACCTACTTCTCTCTCACATATGTGATTCTTTTCTGAGTATCTCGCATACGCACACATGTCAACCAACATATCATTAAAGCACCAACATGCTAACCTCGTGCGGGAGCCACTATTCTAACGAGGAATAGTAGGGAGTCTAAGACCCTCAAAGTTATACGCTTCGTTCCATAATTTAGTTTTCCTATTAAACCTAGATGCCAGCTAGGTTGGGTGTCCATTATAGAACTTTTATTCCAAGGGCTTTAGACTAATTCCTCCTGCTAACATCTTAGCGACCAATTGCTTACCCTTAGGTTAGCACCCACTACCTTATCCTTTGACCTTACATAGTCAACAGAGACAACACCAGTTGTGAGAAATTGTTTAATGGTATTATGCCTATAACTTATAAGTCTAGACTACCATTGTACGTGTAACTCTTTACTCAACCAATTTTGCCTTGACTATTATAATGCACACATATTGTAGGTATGGGTTTTTCCCCAATTAGGAATATCCTCAAGAAAATAGCATAGCCATTCAACCTCCTCGTGACACTTGTCAAGGCTATTGGTTTAGATTCCATCATGGATCTAGCTATCACAAATTGTTTCAAGAATTTCCACACAAACGACTTAACTAGCTTACGTGAACACGTAGCCACTCATGGACTTTGCGTCCTTAAAGATTGATATTTGATTAACATTGTTATATTCTTCAAGTACAGCTGAATATCTCACGTAATCTAGTCTAAAGTCACATGAGTATACCTTAAGTATCTCATAACTCTCACTATTTTCTTCCAGTGCGTATCAGGGTTACTCGTATGTCTACTGAGTTTGTTAAGCACAAAGGCAATATCCAGTATAGTACAACTCATTACATAAAATTAAACTACCAATAATCTGAATGTATTCTACACTTGAGAAATACAATCTCCATGATTTTTAGATAGATGTACGTTAGTATCTAACAGTGTCCAAGTCACTTGATTATCATCTTCCGTCATACATAACCTCATCGGATAGAGATGAGATGAGCATGAATAAAATAGAAGAATCTTGACAGACATAATTTTGAGTTCCGTTGCAAATTCCATTGCAATGTTTCCAACAATTTTGTCTTGCCTACTCCGTTACAAATATTGCAACAGATCTTAATCTGTTGCAAGTTTTGTTACAATGTTCGCAATGAGTTTCCCCTTATTTCATTGCAACTATAGCAACGAAATTTAATCAATTGCAAATTTTGTTGCAATTGTTGCAACAAATAATTTAATTAAATCTGTTGCAACGTGTGAATTCAACACGCGCATAGAACAAAAATTTTTTTAACATCAAAACAATGTCATTTTGGACCATGGTCCACACAACTGTAATTTGCCATAAATCTTCCACCAACAACATCAAAATATAATTGACTATCATCCGTGTGTTCTCTAGAATTAGTCAACTGCTCACAACGTGACATATATAATTTCTTTCTATTCTTGTGATTTAGGATCATTCCCTTGCTTGATTGTTCCCTCGCGTGATTAATCTTCGGTTATGTTCGCCACACAATCGTAATAGTATCTCAGGTAAGATATAGTAATAGGATCACCATTAAGAAAAATAATACAGAAAGACATAAGGAAAATTCAATAGGGGAAAATCACATTCTCATTCATAACTGATTGGGCATTTACAATATTTATACATCCCTAATACTTAGGGATGTAACTAACCGCTCAAATAGAAAGTAATGGTCATCCACAGAAATAATTACAACACTCCACTTGGACATTATCTTTCCATAATCATGCCTCGTTAAAAACCTTGCTAAAAAAACCCTGAGGGAAAAACTAGAGAAGGAAAAGGGTACATGATGCATGTTTAATCTTGTGTTACACTAGTTGCCTCGTTAAAAACCTTAGACTAAGAAAACCCAGTGAGAAAAAACTTAACTAAGAGAAAAAGAGTACAACCAAAATGCCAATTCAAGGCTTAATCTTCAGGATTATGATGTCCTTCTGGGCCAATTGATCAAGAATATCTAGAGATTGTTGCTCCCCCTGAAGGTAATAACCTTCCGATCCTACGCATCCCAATCTTGTGAACATATTTTTTAAAAGTGAACGTAGGCAGGGACTTAGTGAACAAATTTACTAGATTGTCACATGAGCGAACCTTCTGAACAATAATTTTGCCACTCTTCTAGAGTTCATGCGGATAAAATAACTTAGACACAATGTGTTTTGTAAGGTTCCCTTTAATGTACCCACTACTCATCTGTGTAACACATGCCGCATTATCTTCATATAAGATAATGGGAATATCATCTTTGCTTTCTATATTGCACGAGCTATTGATATAATGTATCAACGACCTAAACCATACACACTCTCGTGATAGCTCATAGGAATAATCTTATAGTGATTAGATGGGGTAGCAACTAAGGTTTGTTTAACAAATATCCACGAAATAGTTGTGCCTCCACATAAGAAAACATAATCAGTCAGAGATTTGGCATTATGAGGATCAGACATGTAGCCAGCATCTCAATAACCCATACTAATGTAATATCTTGGTGTTTCTCAAAATAGAGACCAAAATCTTTTGTACCTTGGAGATATCTGAGGATATGTTTTACTCAATTCCAATGTCTTCTGGTTGGGCAGGCACTAAATCTAGCAAGTAAATTTACTGCAAAAGCAATATCTGGTCTGGTGCAATTAGCTAGATAAAGTAAAGCAATATCTGGTCTGGTGCAATTAGCTAGATAAATGGGTCTTTGTCCACTTCAAGGGACCAAACCACCATCGGAATGCTGAGGGGATGTGATTTATTCATATAAAATTTATCCAAGAGTTTGTTTGTATAATTTGAATGGTTTACGAAGATTTCATCATGGAAATGCTCAATCTGCAGGCCGAGACAAAACTTGGTTTTCCCCAAGTCTTTCATTTCAAATTCCAATTTTAAGCATGAACATGCTTCCACAAGGACGTTGTGTGTCCCAACAATATTTATTTCATCTACATAGATGGAGATAATGCAAAAACCATCAGATGACTTCTTAATAAAGATACAAGGACAAATTATTATTTACATGCATATCCCTTTTTCAGGAGGAATTCACTTAATCAGTTATACCACATTCTACCCGATTTCTTCAAACCGTACAATGATTTTTGAAGTTTGATACTATACATGTTACTGTCCTTTTTCTCCCTCACAATGGGGGTTTCAATGCCTTCGGGTACTCTCATGTATATATCAGTATCTAGTGACCCGTATAGGTACGCGGTCACTACATCTATCAACTGCATATCTAAATTCATTTTTACTACCAGTGAGATTAAATAGTGGAACGATGTGTCATCAATAACAAGAGAATACGTATGCTTAAAATCAAGTCCGGGCCTCTACATAAACCCTTGAGCAACCAATCTCGCTTTATATCTAACCACTTCATTATTTTCATTCTTCTTCCGTACGAACACCCACTTGGATCCTACTGGGATCACATCTTTCGGGATAAGTACGGTGGGACCAAAAACTTTCCTTTTATTAAACAAGTTAAACTCTGCCTCGATTGCGTCTTTCCATTTTAACCAGTCAAAGCGCTTCCGACACTCTGTTATTGATTTTGGTTATGGATCCAGATTATCACGTGATACTTTACAAGCAATCGCGCATGCAAAAGTGTCGTCGACGAATTTTAAATCTCTATTATAAGTTTCTCTACCTTGTATCAACATAGTGTATGACAGTTTCTATATTTATATCAACCAAATCATTGTCATTTCCCATAATATTTTGATCTGGATGTTCTACACCCCTAGTGTCAATATTATATGGAGCACGTGCAGGTAGACTGGGTTCTCCGTCTTCCGGAAGGTTAATAACTTTGTGGAGTGACTGAGAACTTTTACTGATCCTAGTTTTTCCCGGATTTATATCTTTTGCACCTATTGGTCTCCCACTCTTCTAGCGATGGGGGGTGTCAGTACGTATATTTTGTTCGTTGGGAATTTCTACTCTTGCTGGAGCATTTTCAGCAGGAGTGTGGGATGTTGTCACTCTTCTTAAATCAGTAAAAGTATCTGGCAGGTTATTTGCTAAATTTTGCAAATTGATGATCTTCTGAGCTTCCAGTTCAGCTTGACTAGTGCAAGGGTTTAGGTATTGAAAATCTTTTTCATCCTATGCAATTTCTCAGTATTTCATTAACTGTGGGCTCTTATCTTCCCCTAATACCGAGAAATGATCTTTATCAAAGATCCAGTCTGCGTACCTCGCAGTAAATTGGTCCCTGGTCATGGGCTTTAGGTATTTAATGATAGAAGGGGATTCATAACCAATATAAATACCTAACTTAAGTTGTGGGCCCATAGAGGTACAGTGTGTAGGTGGTATAGGGACATAGACTATAGAACCAAATACACGCAGGTGGGAAATGTCTGGTTATAACCCTCGTACTAGTTGTAAGGGGAATATTCATGATATGTAGTGGGCTGGAGTTGGAAGAGATTTACAGCATGTAATACTGTGTGTCCCCAACAAGTAGTTGGAAAGCTGGACTTTTGAAGCAGTGGTCTAGCAATCAATTTAATACGCTTAATCAAAGATTCTGCTAGACCGTTCTGAGTATGGACATGAGGTATCAGATGCTCCACTTTGAGTCCCAAAGTCATACAATAATCGTCGAATATTTTCGATGTGAATTCTCCAGCATTATTTATTCTAACAGATTTAATTGGATATATAATTAGGAAATTGGGCATGCATGGTATGCATTATTGGGTTTTATGTAAGTAAGATATAACCCAGAGGACAGAGAAGCAAACTCTTCAACCTCTTGCATTTGCCCAACAACAAGCTGCGTCATGATGAGGTATTCTGTCGTATCCAAAGTTTTGGTTTCGATATGGAAGCTATTAGACCAAATAATGTCTTTAAAACTAAGCAAAGTACGCTTAGATTGAGGGTATAAAAGAGCATCTTTGATTATTAGCTCTGTACCCTTAGGAAAGATAAATGAAGCTCTACCGTAGCCCACTATGGGGACCTCGCCATCAGCAATAGTTGTGATATTGCCGTTTTTCTTAGTTAAAGTATGAAAATACCTTCTGTTTGTGAGGATATTGTGCGTTGTTGTTGCACTATCCACTAAGCATAGTGTCAGTTCAGCCCCCATTGATGAACAACAATAGTATTTACAGTTCGTTCACCGAAAGCGTAGAGCGTTCATTCTGATAATGTCTTGTGATTTAGGATCGTTCCCTCGCGTGATTAATCTTCGGTTACGTTCGCTACACAATCGTAATAGTATCTCAGGTACGATACTGTAATAGGATCACCATTAAGGAAAATAATACGTAAAGACAAAAGAAAATTTGAATAGGGAAAAATCACATTCTCATTCATATATAACTGATCGGACATTTACAATATTTATACATCCCTAATCCATAGGAATGTAACTAACCACTCAAATAGAAAGTAATGACCATCCACACAAATAATTATAATACCTATAACAATTTATTATAATTAATACTCCGTATAGAATTGCTATGAATTTATATACACTTAGCATCATTGAAATGAAACTTACGTATATTTCTTTTGCTGAAATGAAACTTACGTATATTTCTTTTGCTCAATCAACTATAAAAGTTTCATTATCATGATTTTTCGTGTGGGTGTTCATGAACAACTCATAACATGATGGTGGATGACCCAATTATTATATTCTTCCTACATATTAACATATACAATGGAGTTTTGCAATATATAAAAAATACTCAAAATATTCTAACCACAAATATTATAAATTTATAAGTTAAATAATTAAATTACTTAAAACTCGTTTAGCAATTATTTCATGAGCAGTTAACCCACCACTACGGATAGATAGATTTTGCTCCTCTCTTCGAAGCACCACCACGACCAATTTGCTGATTTTGTTGTAATTTCAACTTATACTCTTCTGAGTTCTATTCTAATGTCTAGTTAACCCAAATATCTTATTTGATTGATGGATATCTTTTGCATCTTTTATTTATGATGTTGTTGAGAAAATTAGAATATCTCTCCTTAGCTTTTATCTCCTAAGCTGCCTTCACTAAAGAATCAATTGTAAAGTCCCAATAAAAAGATTTGTGCAAAACACATTTAATTAAATTTTAATAAAATCATACCACACTTATCATAAGCACACGCCTCTCCATAGTATTCCAACCTATTGTTCGGCACACAACACACACCCACAAACATGTCAATTAATTAAATTTTAATAAAATCATACCACACTTATCATAAGCACACTTCAGGTGGTAAACCTGTAGTTCTCCTGGTCATGCACTACCTAAAATAACAGAAAGAAAACAAAGCCAAGACTTGTAAGAAAATAATAAAAATGAGTTCAAAATAAATAAAACGAAATAAAATAAAATAGATATTATTTTTTAAATTTCTTCAAAAAATATATTTTAAAGAAAAACTAAATTAAAAATCTAAGAAAAAAAAAGTAGCTAATCTACCCAACTCCCTAACAATGGCCCCAAAAATTTGATGTGTGCCGTTTTACACCAAATAATATAAGTAAACTAACTTATAGATAAGGTAAGTTCGATCAAGTCGATCAATCCCACAGGAAATTTTGAGTCAACTAATATTTTTTAGATAAAGTTTCACCAAGCAAATGGATAATTTATATTAAAATAGAAAAAAAACAGTAGATAGTAGCCAAAGGCTTTGTGGTCAAGCGGCACCTGGTGTACACTCCCATGTGGAAGGGAGTGGGTTTGAATCTCAGCGGAGGCATCTATTGACTCTTTGTGCTTCAGTAGGTTGAGAAAAGCCTAGGATTTAAGGTTCAATTGCATTAAAATTTTCTTAGTCAATACAAATAACATTTTCCGACGGGTAAACATTCAATTTGTATCTATATTTTCTTAGATGATTCGTAAACACATAATTAATACAAATATTAAATCCCAATCAAATGAGCAAGAAATCATATAGCAATGAACTATGAGAATAATTAAAGAGTATGCATTAGAATTAATTATACTCATAAATTCAATAGAAATTAAATCACAAAAATATAAAATACTATAACAAATAAATAATTAAGCCCAAAGCTTCACAAATCAAATCATAGAGCTCTAACTTGGAGTTGAAAATCAAGAACTCTAATTATTCATAATCAAGAAACTAAGAACCAAATAATTAATATTTGTCAAGCACCTTGTGCTCAAATGGCATGTAGTGGCCTCCCTCAAATTAAAGGTCATGAGTTCGAGCCTTAGTGGAGGAGATATTGAAATTGACTCTTTGTTCTTTAACAGGTTGAGAAAAGTATAGATGAACAGATACTACAATATAAAAAAAATTCCAAGAAGGAGAAGACGCAGATACTACAATATAAAAAAAATTCCAAGAAGGAGAAGACGCCCATGGCATCCTCTTCGTAAAATTCCAAGAAGGAGAAGACGCCCATGGCATCCTCTTCGTTCTAGTCCTTCGTTCGTCAAAGTAAATTATGCTCCGCACTCAGGTCCACCTTGCAGATACTACAATATAAAAAAAATTCCAAGAAGGAGAAGACGCCCATGGCATCCTCTTCGTTCTAGTCCTTCGTTCGTCAAAGTAAATTATGCTCCGCACTCAGGTCCACCTTGCAAGGTGGACTCAAGTTCATATTCATAATTTTAAAACTTTATATTCACAAAATTATATGTTCACAATTTTAGAAATAAATTGTAATATTATTGATGAGCCAACTTGTAATTTTAGAAATTCTCAATTTTATTTTTAGAGTATAACTATTTTCTCCGGAAGTCAAAATTGTGACTTAAAATAGTACGAATTCTTGTAAAATAGAATTGATCTTGTCCTGATACTTGCAAATTATTTGCTTCCACTTTAACACATAAGATCAAGTGGAGGAATGGAGAAAACCCAGATTTGTTTGCATGAAGGCAAGTTTAAATCCCAAACTAAGCTAATTTATTTTTAAGCTTACATGTTTGAGGTGGAATCTATCTCAAAGTGGAAGATGGAGTGTAAGTTAACGGAGACCCGAGGAGCGGATGACCGGAGTGTTTAAAGCTATACCATATGTTATCAAAGCCTAATAAGTATAATAAAGTAAGTATATATATGGAGCATTGGTTAGAGACTTGAGCATTATATTATATCTACTGGTCCATAGTTTGAATTCCATTCATAGCATTTTAGTTTGAGGAAGTTGAGAGTCTAAGTTGAGGTTTGCAGTGGAAGTTTGGCAAGGAAATATGGCGCGTAGATGAAGTTGGAGTGTAACAACACTCTCCAAATTTCAAACCAACATTTTTGAAGACCAATACATGAAGATACAAGTCAGATTAAAATCAAGATGGTTGATTTATGAAGATAATTATCAAAGCTTATTATGGAAGATCAACTTTCTAAAATCAAATCAAGAACGTGAATATCATGCTTTGAAGATAACAAAGTCAAAAATTGGAGGCTACAAGTTTTAAGATTCAATCAAGCCGAATTAGAAGACTTTTTGATTAAATTGCAAAGGTAATTTTTCAAAATTATCTGATGAAAATTACAAGAGGCATTACATGTTGCAGACCAAGTTGGCAAATGTTATAAGATCAAGTGGATTCAAATTTGAAAATCCACAACGGGCAAATAACTTTTTCAAGTTATAAAAAGCCTATGAAGACTTGAAGACAAGCATGAATTTTCTACAGTTCTTGAAAATCCACAACAGGCAAATAACTTTTTCAAGTTATAAAAAGCCTATGAAAACTTGAAGACAAGCACAAATTTTCTACAGTTCTTGAAAATCCACAACGGGCAAATAACTTTTTCAAGTTATAAAAAGCCTATGAAGACTTGAAGACAAGCACGAATTTTCTATGCATGATCCTAGATTGTAAACACATTGAATTGAAGAATAGTATCATCAAGAACAACATAATTGAAAGGCAAAAGAGTAAATCGATTACCAAATTAAACTTCAATCCTTGCAATTACAATGATCAAGAAGTAGAAGATTCAAGCTCCTCCAGCAAAGTCGTCACACCTTTGGTCTTGGAACTCTTCCTTCAATTGAGAGAATTGAATAGCTAAGTAAATTCTAGAGAGAGAAATTCTACAGGTGTTCTAAGAATCTACAATCTCAAAAATGATCAAAAAGTCTTCCAAATATCTAGAGATCCTCCTATTTAAAGAGAAGATTTTGCGCCTAGCCTGCTGTGCACGATCCACGTCGTCTCCACGCGCGTGACATGAGCATGATCTGGAAATAATACTTGTCCACACCCGTAGTCACGCCATGATTCAGAATCAAACAGCTTCCACACTCAGGATTACGCGCGTGACAACAGCGTGATTTGGATACAGAGAAGAATCACGCCCTGGATCACGCGCGTGACACGTGAGTGATTTGGTCCTGCTTCCATGCTTACAAAAAAATGCATCGTTCTAAGCTCTTTTTTCCACCTTTCACGTCCATAATGCATCAAAACATAAAAATGCACAATTTAGACGACCTTGTAATGTAAAATGACATTTTATTGCTTTTTTCACTTACAAACCATGCATAAATCATCCAAATCATGCATAGAATGCCTTCAAAATGAACTTGGAAACTAGAATCTTTTGACACTTATCACAGATTAGGAGTGGTGGTAAGTGCCAAAGTGTAGTATTTGAGAGGTAAAATTGGTGTTTGGTCATGTGTATTTTGGTCTATATTGAAGAGAAAAGAGGACAAATGGGCACATATATCATATATTGTTGCATTGTCAAGAAGGGGATGCACATTGGATGTTTTGTAGGGACCAAGGGCCAAGATGGATGAAAAGGAGGAGAAAAGCTCACGATTGCATTCAGAAGTGGATCCGCTCGTGGATGGAGATCAAATTACACCTGTGAAGACAACACATAAGTGGCATTATCCATGACCCAATCACTTAAACTCCTATAGTCAAGTTCCTACATCCTAGGGCCAACCTTGGGTTTGATACCACTTTGTAACACCTCATTCCATAACCAAAACTTCCTTACAATTTTTTCTCCTTTTTTTTTCAATTACAAATTCACTAATATCATAGCGGAAGCATTTACTAAATAAAAGGAAATAGGTGCTCAGGTATATCTCTAATACCTAAACGCTAAGGCTAAAATTACAACTTCCAAATAAACAATCCAAATCAAAATCTTAATACAAGGGAAATTTACAACCAAATATTTCCTCAAATATCAAATCTTCGATAATCCATTATCATCTCGAATTCCTATCCATGTTCACATGTTAAAATAATTTTACACAAAAAAATAGGATGAAGACAAAAATTAACATAAGTTAAGTAAGTTTCATTTCACCCCGTAAAATATAGACTTGGATTTTTGCATTTTCAAAATTCATAATCTTTTTCCAAACTCGCATATATGTATATGTATATATATATATATATATATATATATATATATATATATGTNTATATATATATATATATATATATATATATATATATATATATATTTGTAAAACGTATACTTTTGCATAAGTAATATAGTTGAGCATTTCCAAGCACTGTTATTTTTTAAAAATAACATAGTTGTCAAGGAAGAACAGATAACGAGTGGAGAGTCTTTAAGCTCTCAACATAAATACCAAGAGAAATCATAAGCCAAACCAAAACCAATATGCACAATAGGCCAAACTAAAACTCAAATCCCATAAACCATAAACCAAACCGAGGGATCTGCCCAGGGCCCCCAAAAAATTTGGGGGCCCTATATTAAAAAAAAATTTCTATGTATATAGAGGTATTAGAGATTTAGAGGATTACAGGCTGGAGGCGGCAGTAAGCATTACAAAATTAGCAAGGCGGCAACCCTATGGCTATGGCGGCGACGACTAATTCGCTATTTAATCCTTTCCTTACTCCTTTCAAAAAAAATTCCTTTCCTTACCAAAACTGCTAAGCTTATATGTACACAAATCTCACAAGTCACAACTTGCTTAATTAGGCGTTAGGTAATTTTTTAATTGATGCAAACATCATTTAGCAGACGACGAAAGCAATGGCATGAAAGCAAATACGCAATTGACGCAGTAGACGATAGATCGTAGACGTACTCAGAATTCTTCAATTCTTCTTGATTACTCAAGTTCTTTCAATCCTCTTAACAGGTAATTAAAATTATTAAATATTTCACAATTCTTATTTATTGTTTTATTTACCTGACTTAATAATTCTGATTTTAGAACAATATATTCAAGCATTTGTTTCTTGATTAATTATTTATTAATAGAGTTTCTAAATAAATTCTTATTTTTTCTTAGCATTTTATAATTATGTTTTCTATAAAATATTCATTTGGGTTTGAGAAGCATAAAACGAAAAGAAAAATTGAGCAACTAACTCAATCTCAAAAGGGAGCTCTTGAAAAATTCATTATAAAAGAAACTCAAATAGATGTGCAAAAAGATGATGCACAAGAAAAATTGTTACATGGTAATCTTCATTTAGATGTATTTTTTATACAATATTTATATTTTAAATTTTTGACACAACTTTTTGAACAACTATTATTTATATATAAAAATTAATTGAAAAAAAGGGCCCAATTTAATATATTGCACAGGACCCAAGTTTGCATTGGAACGACCCTGCTCTATGGCAACATGAGACTTGTTGGCTATGTGGGAAAAGCTATGAAATGCGATGCTTTAGTTAATAACATTTCAGAGAGTTTCAATGCTGTGATATTAGATGCTAGACAACAACCTTTTGTTTCTTGTTTAGAAACTATAAGGAAATTGTTGATAAAAAGATTGCTTGATAGTAGACAAAAATCAATGCGTTGGAAGGGACCATTCTGCCTTAACATAATGAAGAAAAATCTATAATTGAGAAGGCTACAGCAGGGTGTCTAGGGACTCAGTGTGATGAAAACTTGTTTGAGATAAGATCTGCAGTACTATTAGGAGTGGTAGAGCAACATACTGTGGACTTGTCTAAGTTTACATATAGTTGTAGGAGGTGGGATTTAACATGGATACCATGTCAACATGTTATTAGGGCTATATGGATGAAACAGGGAAATGGATCAGTTAATGAGTATACAGACCCTTGTTACTCAATTTGGTCTTACCAAACCACCTATGGAAAGAGTATCAAACCACTTGCTAGACCTATGGAATGGCCTAGATAGGTTAGAAAAGGAACCACCACTACCCCCATTATACATACACAAAAAAAGTTAGCAAGCTTAAAAAGTTGAGAAAGAGAAGTAGAGAAGAGATAACAAAAGATGGAACACATGTGAACCGTAGCTTGCTGGTTAAGCATTGCAAAATGTGCAAAGAAACAGGCCATAAGTCTAGAAAATGTCCTCAGGATCTTACAACACAAAAGAAAGAATAGTAATAATGATTTATTTTACTTGTATACAATTATGAAACTTTTATCATTATTTTCTGTTTCTTGACATTTTTCTGATTTTTTATATGCATCTTCATCCAAAGAAAAGGGTTAGGAACAAGAAAAGTACATCTAAGGCCACAACTCATCAATAAATTGGTAATCAAGAACAAGTTGGAGTTGAAGTTGGAGATGGTCCTCAAGCTGATGAAATCCAAGTCACACAATCAATGATGATAGAACACAGCTTCATGAGTTTATTGCTAGACCTTCACAAAAGAAAGGCAATAGTCTCACCTCCTTGGGAGTTAGGATATCATGGAGAAGTCCAACGTAAAGGCTACAACAAGGATTCCAATGAATAAACTTAAAGTGGACCTTTTTTTTTCTTTTTTGCAATTACACTTTTTATGTTTTGCAGTACACTTATTTTTGTTGGGAATAATTCCCGAAAAGCCCAAGAAAATGGACGAAATAGAAAATCCACAAACCAAATAAAATATATAATTCCAGGAATTTAAACCTACAACAAAGGTTAAATAAAATTGGAATAAGGAGGGACGGAGCTGAACGGACTTTGGGGTAGTTGTAAGCACGAGTCAAGTTGCATCTGTCCTTAAAACCTTATTTACCGCCTCCTGGGGTGTTGGAGCGTTGCGGCCTAGGTTTCCCAGGATAAAACGTACTACGATCTCTGCGTTTGAGCACACAAACTTGGAACCCGGCGAACGAGAATGTGGGATGAACACAGGTGGCTTGAAGGAAGGTTGAGCAGAGTTTCGAGGTGGAAAAGTATTTCGTGTATATGTATGTCACGTATATGTTGTGTGTCTGTCACACTGCTGCTACTGCTCACCTAGAAGAATATATAGGAGATGAAGGATTAATGGCATTGAACATGGCATTCAATTCTGGCTTTGTAGCCTCCTCCCACTAACCAAGTATTAACTCTGCCACTAACATGAATTTAACTCTAAAATAAAGATTGGAATTAATCTGTTTTTAATTCCATAACGTGCTGAGTTAATCATCTTAACAGTCACTACGGAAGTGAACCGTTTTGGCCGGACCAAGTGACCAAGTATTAACCCTACCACTAACATGAAATTAACTCTAAAATAAAGATTGGAATTAATCTGTTTTTAATTCCATAACGTGCTGAGTTAATCGTCTGAACAGTGAACCGTTTTGGCCAGTTACGCGCGTTACGCGCGAAAGATCGCCTTCAAGAGATGCGCCTCGAGACATCGGTGTGTCTCGCGCGCTGCCAGTCACGAGACACAGAAAATTTGGGATTTGATTTCCATCCCCATGCGCGCAAGACAAAGCCTCTATGCCATACAAGTCAATTAGCCTTAAAAAGCCTCTTGTATATATAGTGGGTGAAATCCTCTTCTCAAACCAATGTGGGACAAAGGCTTTCCTTAAAGCTTTTCCCACACAAATTCCATCTCAATGGGTCTACTTTGAGAACCAATTTCTCATTCACCCATTATTCATTTTGAGCGTATAATATATCGATCTCTTCGTCTCACTACGAAGAATCCGAATCCACTTTGACGCGGCCCAAATCAGATGTGAACCCTACATATATTTATACCACAAAATGGCCACTTAAAATGTCATTTATGCTTTTTGCTAATGGTTTTTTGATCTATTATGCAATTAATGAATTATGGATTATTTATGCTATTAATGAGTGTATGACCAATGTATATGATTTTTTGAAGATGTAGAAAAAAAAACTTTCATATTGCATTGTTCTATTACCAAGAAAAAATTGAGATTTTGAGTGGTCTAAGAAAGAATATGCTTTAAAGTTAATTTTAATACCATTTAAACATATTTATTGACGGAGAACCACAAATAATCATGTAATAATAAAGCTATGACCAACATAATCTTCTTAAAGAAGGACTAAAAGTGGAATGACACATATAAATATAGGAGCAAAAAATGAATTAACACTTAAAACTAAATGGACTGAAATACCCTCCTAATTAACGCCAATTTAATGCTTTTCTTAACGGATGACAAAAAATGGTCATGGAGCAACAAAACTAGGGCCAATATAGGATGTTTAGAAAAGAAAAAAAAAAGTGAAATAGCACCTATAAATCTAAGACAAAAAATGAAATTAACTCTAAATTAAAATAAGTACAATAAATTAATACTATATTCTCTAGTATGTCAAAGTCTTTCTTGGCGCAAATTATGCTGTGGACCCAGGTCCACCTTGCAAGGTGGACCTGGGTCCAAAATTACGTCGTTTTGTCTTCTTTTTTTTTTTTAAAATTAGTAAACATGTTGCTGAATATAGAGTTGTCCAAAAATGTGTGAATGTAGAGATTTCAAAGTGTGAATGTAGAGTATAGAAATCGTGAATGTAGACTTGTGATTGTGTGAATGTAGAGTTGCCCAGAAATGTGTGAATGTGGAAGTTTCAAATTGTGAATATGGAGTATAGAAATCGTGAATGTAGAGTTATGCATGTGTGAATCTGTAATAGAGTTAAGAAGTTCTAGCAACTTGTAGCCCTGTAATGTGTGAATGTGGAGTTCTCAAGTTGTGAATATGGAGTATAGGACCTATGAATATAGAGTTTTGAATGTGTGAATGCATAACCGTGGTAATATAGTTACTAAACACATAATCCTGTAATATGTGAATGTGGAGTTTACAAATTGTGAATGTAGAGTATAGTGTATGTGAATGTAAAATTTGTGTTCCACATTTCAGTCCAATATGTTAAAAACAAAAAAAAAAAACAAAAAAAAACAAACGGCGTCGTTTTTGGACCCAGGTCCACCTTTCTACGGCGTAACTACTCAGGCAACCAACAAAGAGATCTATTAAATATTACGTAAAAATATTAAAACGTAATAAAATTCAGATGATTAACTTTTATATGCATATTATTATAATCTGAGAGCAGAAAAATTAAGCTTAAAGTAATATATGTACAACCATACCACCAATATATTATTTAAGTAGTTTTCTGTAGTCATTTCTGAATATATAAAATCATTTATTATATAACTTTTCAACACATTAACACGTTTGAGGTTACGTAGTACCCAATTACCCGTGTAGTCAATTTATAACAAACCTCACCAATATTTAAAAAAAAAAAAACCAAACCTCACCAATATGGGCTATATATTATTTAAGTTTTCTGTAGTCATTTGTGAACATATAAAATCAATTAATTTATTATATAACTTTTCAACACATTATCACGTTTGACGTTACGTAGTACCCAATTACCCGTGTAGTCAATTTATAACGAACCTCTCCAATATGTGCTATATATTATTTAAGTTTACTGTAGTCATTTGTGAACATATAAAATCAATTAATTTATTATATAACTTCTCAACACATGGTTACGTTTGAGGTTACGTACTTACGTAGTACCGAATTACTCGTGTAGTCAATTTATAACGAACGTCTTCAATATTTTTGGGTACTCTGATCTATATATAGCTAGTACATGCACGGTATCATTGAATGGCGTTTACAATATATAAATACCATTCAAAATTTAAAGTCAAAAGAATGGGTTTTGTAGTTATGAATATGTCAACACTGCTAGAAATTTTAACTAAAATAACAAATTTAAATTTTTCTATTTTGTACTAAAAGTATATATGGGGTTCACTTTCAATTTAGGTCAAGTCAAAATAAATTCAAATTCTTCGTAACAAGAAAAAAAATTAGTATATTATACGCTCAAAATAAATATTAGATAAATAAGATATTAATTTTTAAAATATACTTTACGTTGGAAAAATTCGAGTGGTCCAAAAATTGACAGTCTTTGGGAGCTAGGTTATGCCAAATTCTCAAAATAATTTTCCAACTTAAAATAGAGAAGTCAAAGCACCTTTGGGTGCCAATTACTATGCACCTTGTGGTTCTAATTAATTAATTAGCACCTAAGGTGGTGCTAATTAATATAAGCACGTTTTGGTGCTCATGCAACACCTTTGGTGAAGGATGCAAATTTAGCACCTTTCGAACAGTTGACTATTGAGAGATTTCCGAAACAGTGGCTAATTGTGGTGCAGTGATTATATTGTTTGGAAACAGTTAATCGGAAAGGTTAATTTTCCGTAAAATTTAGACGTACGAACTTAGCAAACAAAGACATCGAGCTTAGATAGAGATCGAGTGTACCAGTATTTTTTTGAGTACTACTGACTCCGTAATATCTGTTCATAACTACTTTCTCAACCTGAAGCACAAAGAGTCAATAATTGCTTCTTCTGAGGCTCAAACCCGTTCTCATCGTCCATGTGCTGGTGTAAATCAGGACAACGGGTGCCACTAGACCACAAAGTCTTTGGCAGTGTACCAGCATTAGAGTACCCAAAAGTGTTGAAATTAAATCACAACAAAATTACCTGCACTAAACGTAATCCAGCCTGATCTCTATAAATTCATGGCAAAGCTAAGCGTAAATTCAATTCAGAATTCAAGTTTAAAAATGGCTAGTTTTAGTGTTCACGTGTTTGCCTTGGGTTTGCTTGCCAGCGTTTTTAACTCGGTGCATTGTTTAACTCCCCCTTATGAACCAGTAATGTTTGTGTTTGGAGACTCGTTGTTTGATGCTGGCAACAATAACTACATTAACACTACCAATGATTTCAAGGCTAATTTTCGACCATATGGCGAAACATCTTTTCCTGACCCTACTGGCAGGTTTGCAGATGGTCTCCTCATTCCTGATCATATTGGTACGTCTTCACTTGATCGAAATCTTTCATTTTTATGTATATATATCGTTTTAATTTTAATAACTCGCTGCTCTCTTATTTATTTGGTTAAAGCCAATTTTGCAAACAAACCATTCGTTAAGCCATATCTCGCAATGAAGAAACTTAACGGTCTATTTATCAATGGCGTCAACTTTGCATCAGCTGGTGCCGGTAGTCTTGATGGAACCAATGCAGGCATGGTACGTCATCTTTTTTAGACTAATTAGGCAAATTATAGCATGGATTAGCTAGGGTTCACCTTGCATATTGATGGATACTCTCGAATGGGGTATCCGACCCGAAAGTCCCGGGTATCTGGAGCCTGCCGACCTGCTAGATCTTTCCGCTTGTGGCCTGGGTAAGAAGGCACCAGAAGCCCGACTGGTGCAGACAGTTGGGAAGTGGTGCCTGACTGGGTGCGTCTTCAGAGGAGGAGGCAATAGTAAGTAAATGGACATTTATGGTGGATCTGTGAAGATTCATTCCTAATTCAAATTTGGCAAGTATTTATTATGGCGGTTTGGCAGTTTAAGTAGTTTTTAAATTTGTGAAGTTTCTTCCTTGTATTCTTGTAGAAATACACTGGGGTCACATTGTTAAGAGTTCTGATTTTAATGAAAGCGTAATCACTTCGTCCGAATGTTCTTGTGTTAAACATTGTTATCCCTAAGTTTTTACGGTGGTGCTGACTAGCTAGCCGAACGGTTTTCTCGCAGCCGTAAAAACCAACACATATATTGTGAAAACAAATTAACACTAACAATCAAATTAAGTACTGAGAAGTAAACATAGTACAATAACTATGGTTAAGCGTGATTAACTTACAGAATGAGTAATCTACGAGAAGTAAGCATAGTCCAACACATTTAGATGAGAGGAGGATGGTGTACTTAATTGACGATGTGATCAGCTAATATAATTACATGCTTGATCCTTACAGGTAATTTCTTTCAAAGCACAGCTGGGATATTTCAACAAAGTCTCACAACAATTGAAGCAGGAGGTGGGGAGTGACGGATCAAAGCGACTGCTCTCTAATGCTGTCTACATGTTTAGCATTGGCAGTAACGACTATAGCACTTTCATAACCAACTCCACCCTTCTAAATTTATATACCCAGAATCAATACGTAGATATGGTGGTTGGTAATATGTCAACTGTTTTCCAGGTGATATTAATTAATTTAATCTTTTTTAGTACTATTAACTCTATTACAATTAGTATCTATCAACTTATTTAAACCCAAAGAATCAATACTAAACTTTCATTTGTAAGAGTCACAGCTATGCCGGTTGATCACAAGGTTTTTGGCCAATTAAGTGATATTAATTTACAGTTGATCTACAAAATATTATAGACCGATCAGGAAAATGTGGGTGTTAATTACATTTTTTTTTTCGTGTTTCTATATTATATTTTAACAGGAAATATACAAGGAAGGAGGAAGGAAATTCGTTATTCTCTCGGTGGGTGCTATAGGATGTGTACCATCTGCTAGGGCTGCCAACTTTCAAACTGGCAGTAGTGAATGTGTGGAGATTCTTCAGACCTTGGCCAAATTGCATAATGAGGCTCTACAAAAAATGTTCAACAATTTAGCCACGAATTTACCAGGATTCAAGTATTCCTACTTTGATTATTTCCAATCTGCCATAGATACAATTAGTAATCCATCTAGTTATGGTAAGTTCTATTTGTCACAGTAAAAAAATTACATCATTGAGTTAATAATTTTTTCGATCACTTTGCATTGCGGTACAATATCTAGTATTAATCTTGTTTTAACCTCAAAGTCTTGTCATCTTGTCAAGTAATTATAATACACTTATAAGAAATATTAAAAATATATTGGATATGTATTAAACAATATTGCATGTCTCACATGATTATATTCTCACACGTAGAGTTAAATTTTTATTCAATAGTATTATACGACGTTTCACTTGATTTTTTTTTCTTTTAATGTTATAAGGTTTCACAGAGGTGAAAGTTGCATGTTGTGGCAGTGGTCCATTTAGAGGAGATCCAAGTTGTGGAGGAAAACGAGGAATGACATCTTATGAGTTATGCCCAGATGTCAACAACTTTTTGTTTTGGGACTACAATCATCCCACTGAGAAAACCAACAATCTTTCTGCTACATTGATGTGGGATACAAGCCCCTATGTTACCCCTAACAATGTCAAGTCCTTCTTTCTAGTTAATTATGCCCCTATGTAATCCAATAAATATATATGCCAGTATGCCACTGGAATCGCAAGTTAATAATCTATATCTACATGCATCTACATATATACATACAATATTAATAAGAACTAATAAAGTTAGGACTCTAACGGGAAGAACAAAATGTTGGCCGTAATTATTTACTTGGTTCATATTATTGTGATTTCAGTAATTTTTTATGATTTTCCTTGTTAATCCTCTATTATATTATTTTATTTTATTCCCCTTAAATAACTCCACATTCCATTAATATAAACTTTAGTAACGAAATATTTCGATAACTTTTAACTTACTCATTAATTTTTATAAGAAATGTCTTAGGTTCAGAACTCATCCCAATCAAAATTGACATAATTGTTAAATACTTTTTTTTTTTTAAAACCAACAAAACCATCATATATTAAGGCAATAAATAGTTCAAGCACAAAGGCGGAGAACCTCTCCACATAATTGTTAAATACTTAAATATACTACAAATATTATTGAGTATATTATTGAAAAAGTAAGTACTTCACTTTATTACTCTCATTAAATTAAATAAATTAGTATCTACAACAACAGAAATAATACATATGCATTTCTTTAATTTAGAATTCGATGTTTACAATGCCTTTATTCAAAAAAATTATTCATTATCAAAGAATTAAAAAAGAGATATAATTTCATTAGTTGTATTGTCTTTATTTTCTACAATAAAAATTAATTTCATTATTTATATTGTCTTTATTTTCTACTAAAAAAATTATTCATTATATTATCAAAAAATTTTAAAAGAGATATAATTTAATTAGTTATAATGTCTTTATTTTCTTACATGCAAATATTCTGTCCTTACCTTCAAATTCATTAATTAAATATATTCACTACACTATCCATTATCTTCTTTTTACACTATGTTGTAATTAAATACTCCGTATCAAAGTTATAATACAAAATAATGTTATATATTTATTTACCAAGTATTCTATTAATAACATAGAATTTTTTTTTAAAAAAATAATAATTTGAAGTCAATCATATTAACTACTTAGGAAGGATTTGTTGACAAAGAAGACAATAAAAAAACTCAATAAATTAAAGCGGGAAACTACCCCGTAATATTTTTTGTACTACATCACAGTTGATCACTTTAAAGGTAAATCATATTTCTTTATTAATATGATTTAAAATGTATAAATTTTTATTACCAAAAGTAGTACTACCTCCGCCCCATTTTGGTTGTCTGGTTCGTTTATCGAGGCTTGACTAGAGTTATTTTTAATCCAATTTTTCATAATATTAAATTACATTAATATATAAAATTTATATATTTAGAAACTACATTAAAAGTACTATTAAACACAAAAAAAACTAAATTTAAAAATAATAAAAAATTACTTAAGAAAATAAGCAATGAAGAAAGATTTGGTTTGACCAATGAATATTAAATATGACAGGTAAAATGAGATAGAGGGAGTATCTATTTATACTAACATTTTTAGACTAAGTACTTAATTAGCGTTTTACAAAATTGTAAACATTTATTTTAGTGACAATTATAATCAACCTCTCATATATTATCTTGCATTTATATACTTTGCATTCAATAACATATGCATGAACATCTCATATATAATGTTGTATTGATATACTTTGAAGTACTTATTTAAAAATAAACATTGGGCATTATCCTATTCTATTGCGCGTGAAAAACTAGTGATAATAAATAAGAGGTTTAATAATGTCTCTGAAAAGATAGGGTTCATCCCAGAAATAGAATCGGGACTCCGCTTTCAATTTCCTTTTTGCATGTACATCCAAGAACTCCGGTAACACACCCTCCCCCCCCCCCCCCCCCC